>NC_057794.1:157633733-157963949 GCF_018294505.1 Triticum aestivum | reverse complement strand
CGACGGGATGGTGCAGGCGGCGGCGGCCGCGATCGGGCGCCGGAGCGCGTGCGGCGAAGGCCGCAGGTCGCGGCCATGGTGGGGGAAAGGCAGGACGGCGGCCGGAGTGGTGCATGGAGACTGGAGCAGAGGAGAAGGGAGGCCGGAGCCTCACCGTGATCGCAGGGAATGGGGCAGCGGGCTCGGAGAGGAGGGCGAGGAAGGGGCGGTGTCTGGGTCATCGGTGACGAGGGCAGCGGGGCGATGGGGTCGAGGGCGCGGCTTAGGGCGACGGGGCGCGGGAACGCTCCCTTGATCCTGATCGAATCGAGAGGAGGGAGAGAGCGACGTGGGGAGTGGGGGATGTGTGCGGTTAGGGTTTGGGGGAGTGGGGCTAAGGGGTGGCCGGTTGGGCCGGTTCGACCGGGTCAGCGGAAGTGGCCAGCTGGGCTGGTTGGCCCAGTTGGCCCAGGGGCACTTTTCCTTTTTTTCTGTTTTGCATTTTCTTTTATTTTCTTTTCTCTTTTATTTCATTTTAAATCATTTAGGCATTTTATAAAAATGTGTTTGCTCTATTATAATTACCCAGGCATTTAACTGCACACCCGAACATTTTAGTTTCAACTTTTGAAAACTTTTATTGTTGACATTAATTTGAGTTTGAATTTGACTCAGTTTTGACTCGTTTTCGAACTAACGGTAGATTAGCAACAGTAACCGTGGTGATGTGGCACCATTAGCGTGGAATTACTGTAGCTTGATTACTCGGGCGTTACAAAACTCCTCCACTACAAGAAATCTCGTCCCGAGATTTAGGAGGTAGAAGGAAACAGTGCGGGGTATTCATCACGTAGGCGGTCCTCGCGTTCCCAAGTGGCTTCGTCTTCAGAGTGATTCGACCACTGGACTTTGAGGAACTTGATTGCCTTCTGACGTGTGCAGCGTTCAGCTTGGTCGAGAATGCGGACCGGATGCTCTTTATAGGAGAGGTCCTGTTGCAATTCGAATACTTCATGATCCACTGCTCGGATTGGATCCTTGAAGCAACGTCGGAGTTGTGACACGTGGAACACATCGTGAACCTGAGAAAGGTTTGACGGAAGCTCCAGTTGATATGCCACTTTTCCACGCCTTTCGAGAATAGTGAAGGGACCGATATAGTGAGGAGCTAGCTTGCCCTTGATCCTGAAGCGGTGAGCACCCTTCATTGGTGTAACTCGAAGATAAGCCTTTTCGCCAGGTTGATAGACCATGTCCTTGTGATCACGGTCATACTGACTTTTCTGACGTGACTAAGCAGTCTTGAGATTCTCGCGAATAATGCGAACTTGTTCTTCGGCCCGTTGGATAATATCCAGACCGAAGAGTGGACGTTCCCCAGTTTCTGACCAGTTCATAGGGGTTCGACACTTTCGTCCATATAGCACTTCGAAGGGGGACATCTTCAGACTAGCTTGATAGCTATTATTATAAGAGAACTCGGCATATGGAAGAGATTCCTCCCATTTCTTGCCGAACGATATTACACAAGCTCGAAGCATGTCTTCAAGAACTTGGTTGACACGTTCAACTTGAACTTGCGTCTGAGGATGAAACGCCATACTGAACGACAGATGAGTTCCCATAGCTTCTTGGAAACTTTCCCAAAATCTTGAAGTGAATAAGTTGCCACGGTCTGAACTGATAACCAATGGAATACCGTGAAGTGAAACAATTCTAGACATGTAGAGAGTAGCAAGCTGACTAGCAGTGATTGTCTCTTTGACCGCTAGAAAATGTGCAACTTTAGAAAGTCGGTCAATGACGACAAGAATAGCATCATTACCTTTCTGCGATTTGGGAAATCCAGTGACGATGTCCATTTCAACATGGTCCCATTTCCATTCAGGAATAGAGATAGGTTGCAGAGTTCCAGCAGGCCTTTGATGCTCTGCTTTGATACGGCGGCAAACGTCACACTCAGCAACATAACGAGCAATGTCCTACTTCATATTAGACCACCAGAATCTTTGACGAATATCCTGGTACATCTTTGTACTACCAGGATGGATGGACAGAGGCGTATCATGAGCTTCTTTCATAACCCTTTTAGTCTTATCCAGGTTTTTCTTCGAACATGGTACCACTAGGCGGCCTTTGAAGTACAAGGCGCCATCATCGGCGATAGTGAAGAATGAGGGCTTTCCTTCTGCTAGATGGCGTTTAATCTTATGGACTTCAGAGTCATAACCTTGAATAGTCTTTATACCAGCTACGAGATCTGGTACGACAGCCAGGGTATTTAGAGAACCCTTAGTAACAACATGAAGATTCATCTTGTGGAACTCCGGGGGAGGGGGAGCGAGTGCACCAGGGGGAACAATATGAAGGTTCAACTTTCTAAATTCTTCGACAAGCGAGGGCTGAACTTTGTGAACCTGGAGGTGATTGCAGTAAGACTTGCGGCTCAAGGCATCAGCCATTACATTAGCCTTACCGGGGGTATAGGATATACCCACATCAAAGTCTACAACAGTCTCCATCCATCTCTGCTGACGGAGGTTCAGATCTGGCTGAGTAAATAGATACTTCAGACTTTGGTGGTCGGTGAAGATCTCGCAACGATTACCGAGAAGGTAATGTCGCCACTGCTTCAGTGCATGAATGACAGCAGCAAGCTCGAGGTCATGAATTGGGTAGTTTTCTTCATGAGGGCGCAGTTGACGAGAGGCATAAGCAATCACTCTGCGGTCTTGCATTAGGACACAGCCCAATCCTTGATGGGAAGCGTCGCGGTAAATGACGAAGTCCTTCTTAGTATCAGGTGGAGCAAGCACTGGGGCAGAAGTCAACTTGTCTTTGAGCGCCTGGAAACTTTCCTGACACTTGTCTGTCCATTCGAACTTGACACCCTTATGCAACAGATTAGTCAGAGGCCTGGCAATCTTGGAGAATTTCTCGACGAATCGACGGCAATAGCTGGCGAAACCGAGAAAACTTTGGACTTGCTTGACATTCTTCGGAGGAGTCCAATCGAGAATAGCGTGAACTCGTTTAGGGTTGATGGCAATACCATCCTTGGAGATGACATGCCCAAGATAGGTTACTTCGGGGAGCCAGAATTCACACTTGGAATACTTAGCATACAGTTGATGCTCTCGAAGCTTTTCCAGCACAAGACGAAGATGTTCAGCATGTTCTTCTTTTGTTCTTGGAAAATACAAGGATATCATCCAGATAAACCACGATGAACTTGTCGAGGTAATCCATGAATATATAGTTCATCAGACAAGAGAAGGTGGCTGGAGCATTCTTTAAGCCGAATGACATGAAAGTGTACTCGTAAGACCCATACCGAGTCACAAAGGCGGTCTTTGGGATATCCTCTTCATGAACACGGATCTGGTGGTAACCCAACCTCAAGTCGAGTTTGGAGAACACTAATGAGCCAGCCAGTTGATCATAAAGATCATTGATCCGAGGAAGAGGGTATTTATTCTGAATGGTAGCTTGGTTTATAGGACGGTAGTCTTGGACTAATTGGTTTGTCCCATCCTTCTTCTTAACAAAGAGAGAAGGTGCTCCCCAAGGAGAGCAACTAGGGCGAATGAAACCTTTCACAAGAGATTTGTCGATTTACTCCTTAAGTTCAATGAGTTCATGCGGCGGCATCTTGTAGGGTCGTTTAGCTATAGGGGTGGTGTCGGGTTTCAAGTCGATGATGAATTCGACAGCTCTAGCAGGTGGAATCCCTGGAAGTTCTTCTGGGAAGACGTCTTGGAATTCACGAACGACGGGAATGTTTTCAATGCCCTCGAGTGGTGCAGCGTTCAACGCATTCAAGGCATAAAGTCGTGCCTCGGCGTTTTGAACTAGATGAGCTTGGTAAGCTATTATTTCATCAGAAGGGTGTAGCAGATGGACGACCTTAGTGGCGCAAACTATAGAAGTAGTATGTGCTTTCAACCAATCCATCCCCAGAATGAGGTCGATGTTAGACGACTTCAGGATAATGGGAGAGGCATAGACTTCTAGCCCTTCGATTTCCACGGGGACGTCGATGCCAACCAGTGATGTTTGACATTGTCCCACGGGGTTTTTTACCACTACCGAAGTGTTCATCTCCTCACATTTAACGTCATGCTTGTATGCAAAATCTTCTGACATGAATGAATGCGATGCTCCTGAATCGAATAAAACAGATGCAGGTACTAAATTTACGAGGAGTGTACCCATCACAGTAGCAGGCTGGTCTTCAGCTTCATTAAGATCAACGTGGTTGGCATGAACACGACCATAAGACCTGACATTGTTGTTGTGAGGCTGGTTGTTTCCACGGCCAGCTGCGGGAAGGGCCAGTTGATTCTGATTCTGATTGCAGTCTCTGGCACGGTGACCTGGCTGACCACACTTTTAGCAGAGACCATTATTGGGAGTGGGAACAGGAGCTTGGGGTAGTGGAGCTGGAAGCCTTGGCTGTCTAGTTGGAGGAGTAGGCAGACGAGGTGCAGCATAGGACTGCCTTGGAGCAGGTGCAGTTGGCTGATACATGTTGTTGGGAATCCATATCCTACGCTTCTACGAGGACGGGCCCGAAGATGAGTTCGTGTCACGGTTGCGCCTGTGAGAGCTCTGGTGTTCCTGTAGACCAGTTTCGACATTGATGGCCTTGTTCACCAGGGTGGCGAAATCAGCAAAGTCATGCACTAGAAGTGCGAGCTTGATGTCAGCTTGAAGGCCATCACGGAACTTCTCCTGTCTGCGTGCATTAGTTGCAATGTCCTCTTCAGCATAGCGGGACAAGTCTAGAAACTCCCGCTGATAAGCTTCAACAGTTTTGTTGCCTTGGGTGAGGTTGCGGAACTCATGCTTCTTACGGTCCATGACTCCCTGAGGAATGAAGCGAGCACGGAAAGCAGCTTGGAAGTCTGGCCAGGTGATGATTGTTCCAACCGGCAGAGTACGCCTGTGCCTGTCCCACCATTGAGCAGCGGGTCCTTTCAGGAAGAAGGAAGCAAAGGTGACATAGCTGGCAGGGGCTACATCAGCAGACTCCATCTCATAGGTGATGTCACGGAGCCAGTTATCAGCATCCAGAGGCTGAGTTGAGCTGCGGTACACAGTTGGGTTGAGGCGCATGAAATCCAGCAGAATCACTTGGGTTGGCTGCTGGTTCATATTGGGGCGAGGAAACTAAGCCATAATATTCTCCATAAACTGGCGATTCAGCTCAAACTGTTGCATCATCCCAGCCATGTACTCAGGCGGGGGTGGGGGAGGGTTACCATGACCACGAACACCTGGTCTAACCATCCTGCTAATATATAACAGGGGTAGTTCAGCATTGAGAATTTGCAAGGGCAAAAAGCATTCATGATGAAACTTGCATAATGAAAGGAACACGATAGATACTACTTAGCAGTTGGCATAGCTTACAAAAGAGATCATGCATAGAGTTCGGTACACAGAGTTCAGTACATAGACTAAGAACATCATAGGTGGCACACAGGCTCGCGGCGAATGCAACTAACACTAACAAGGAAGCCTACATCAGTCCCAGGAGGAACTGTGGAGGTAGGTGTAGCCTGACAGCTGGTAGTGACGCGAAGGGAAGACCTCCATGCGAGTAGCCTGGGGTCCGCGGATACTCTGGTGCAGAACCCGATGCGCAGGTGGCAGGAGAGGACCAAGTGCGGGAGAGTAGCCTCCCACATCTGGCCAGCCGACGCCCTGGGGCATCATGGTCCTGGCAGGGTAGATCACATAACGCGACAGATCACCAGATCGGACAGAGGGGTGCAACAGCATCAGAGCACGATACAGGTGCTGACGGGTGGTGTACAACTCGTGGCGAAGAGCTCGGTTAGCTCTATCTAGCCCATCAGCATGCAGAACCAGGTTCTGATGGTAGAAGGGCTCTCGGGTGACAATGGAGTAGGCTGCAATGTAGTATCCCTCCGCGCCAACATCGGATGCGATAGCAATGTGCCTGAAGGGGGAGGTGTCCAACTCCTGATACTCTCCACGAAGACGTGTCAGAGCAGCATAAGCAGCATCGTGGACCGCCATATCGATAGTCACTACAACACCATGAGCAGTGTGCAGCACGGTAGTGGAGTCATACTCCCGAGAGTAGAGGTGGACGATGACACGGTACTGCTCCTGGTTGAAGTCCTGGTACTCCTCATAGACGGTGTACTCAGGGTGCCAGTGATAACCCAGATAGGTCATCATCTCAACCAACATAGCAGGTGATCCTGAGGCACCAATTGCCGTCGTGTGGCGCACGACCTGTCTCGTGGGTTCCATCTGAAAACAAAGATGTTTTCACATGAGTCAAATGACAATGTGGATAATGTTCAAATACTACTCTAAAGAATAACTAGGGCTTATCCAACTTTGGGGTGAATGTGGTCACGGGATCCTAATGTTAGAGTTAGTAAAATCGTTTAACCCGAGTAGGAGAGAGTTCAGAGTCCCAGAGTAAGGATCAAGGAGTAAAAGATCCTAATACCACCCAGATGGTGACGTGGGCCCGTAAGGCACACAGCCATGTTAGTAAAAGTTTTTGTGATGTCTAGACTCAACTTCGGCCAAGGAGTGTGTAAGGGGCATTCCTACAGGCAGTCGGCTCTGATACCAACTTGTGATGCCCCCGATTCAATTGTACACTAATCATACACGCAAACATGTACGATCAAGATCAGGGACTCACGGGAAGATATCACAACACAACTCTACAAATAAAATAAGTCATACAAGCATCATATTACAAGCCAGTGGCCTCGAGGGCTCAAATACAAGAGCTCGATCATAGACGAGTCAGCGGAAGCAACAATATCTGAGTACAGACATAAGTTAAACAAGTTTGCCTTAAGAAGGCTAGGACAAACTGGGATACAGATCGAAAGAGGCACAGGCCTCCTGCCTGGGATCCTCCTAAACTACTCCTGGTCGTCGTCAGCGGGCTGCACGTAGTAGTAGGCACCTCCCGAGTAGTAGTCGTCGTCATCGACGGTGGCGTCTGGCTCCTGGGCTCCAACGTCTGGTCGCAGCAAACGGGTATAGGAAAGGGGAAAAGGGGGAGAAAAGCAACCGTGAGTACTCATCCAAAGTACTCGCAAGCAAGGAGCTACACTACATATGTATGCATTGATATCAAATGGATTAAGGGTATCATATGTGGACTGAACTGCAGAATGCCAGAATAAGAGGGGGATAGCTAGTCCTATCGAAGACTACGCTTCTGGTAACCTCCATCTTGCAGCAGAAGAAGAGAGTAGATGGTAAGTTCACCAAGTAACATCGCATAGCATAATCCTAATCGATGATCCTCCCCTCGTCTCCCTATGAGAGAGCGATCACCGGTTGTATCTGGCACTTGGAAGGGTGTGTTTTATTAAGTATCCGGTTCTAGTTGTCATAAGGTCAAGGTACAACTCTGGGTCATCCTTTTACCGAGGGACACGGCTATTCGAATAGATCAACTTCCCTGCAGGGGTGCACCACATTTCCCAACACGCTCGATCCCCTTTGTTCGGACACACTTTCCTGGGTCATGCCCGGCCTCGGAAGATAAACACATCGCAGCCCTACCTAGGCACAACAGAGAGGTCAGCATGCCGGTCTAAATCCTATGGCGCAGGGGTCTGGGCCCATCGCCCATTGCACACCTGCACATTGCGTACGCGGCCGGAAGCAGAACTAGCCCCCTTAATACAAGAGCAGGCTTTACGGTCCAATCCGGCGCGTGCCGCTCAGTCGCTGACGTCACGAAGGCTTCAGCTGATACCACGACATTGAGTGCCCATAACTGTCCCCGCGTAGATGGTTAGTGCGTATAAGCCAGTGGCCAGACTCAGATCAAATACTAAGATCTCGTTAAACGTGTTAAGTATCCGCGTACGCCGACCAGGGCCAGGCCCACCTCTCTCCTAGGTGGTCTCAACCTGCCCTATCGCTCCGCCACAAAGTAACAGTCGGGGTCCGTCGGGAACCCAGGCCCACCTCTACCGAGATGGAGCTATCTGCCCCTTCAACCCCCAACTCCGAACAGTACCACAGGTAATGTACCAGTGTAAGTATATAGTATATGCCCGTGATCACCTCCTGAAGTGATCACGGCCTAGTAGTATAGCATGGCAGACGGACAAGAGTGTAGGGCCACTGATGGAACACTAGCATCCTATACTAAGTAGTTGGATAGCAGGTAATGGTAACAACAGTAGTAGCAAGGATAGGATATGCAGCAGTATAGGATTAACTGAAAGCAGTAACATGCTACACTACTCTAATGCAAGCAGTATAGAGGAGAGTAGGCGATATCTGGTGATCAAGGGGGGGCTTGCCTGGTTGCTCTGGCAAGAGAGAGGGGTCGTCAACACCGTAGTCGTACTGGGTAGCAGCAGCGTCGGTCTCGGTGTCTAGCGAGAGAAGAGGGGGAAGAAACAATAAATAGTTAAGGAAACAGATACATAGCGATGCATGACATGACAAGTATCGGTGCTAGGGGTGGCCTAACGCGGTATGAGGTGATACCGGCGAAGGGGGAAAACATCCGGGAAAGTATCCCTGGTGTTTCGCGTTTTTGGGCAGAGGAGCCAGAGGGGGAAAGTTGCGAGTTCGATAGGTTAGGGATGCGTGGCGGGCGAACGGGTTATATATTTGGGTTCGTCTCGTCGTTCTGAGCAACTTTCATGTTGAAAATAATTTAATCCGAGTTACGGATTAAAAGATATGATTTTCTAAAGATTTTATTACTTTCTGGAATTTTAATTAATTATTTAATTTAATTCAAAAATGGATTTATGACATCAGCATGAGGTCATGCTAATGTCAGCAGTCATCAGGGTTGACTGGTCAACCTGACCAGTGGGTCCCACTGGTCAGTG
Organism: Triticum aestivum; assembly: GCF_018294505.1. Taxonomy (NCBI): domain Eukaryota; kingdom Viridiplantae; phylum Streptophyta; class Magnoliopsida; order Poales; family Poaceae; genus Triticum; species Triticum aestivum. The sequence goes on along the minus strand of NC_057794.1, from coordinate 157,955,100 downwards.
ACACATTTTTATTAAACAAATTAATTAACCTAATTAGTATTAATTAAGGGGGTGGGCCCCATTGTCATACTCTGTTAGTTAATTAACAGTAGTTAATTAGGTTAATTAGTCATTAGATTAATTAATCTTAATTAGTTAATTTAATCAGAATTAATTAAGTTAATTAATTAATTAATTAATTTTATTATTCATTTTTATTTTATTATATATTTTTTATCCTTCTTTTAACAGGAATGTTCTGGGGCGTGGGCCCCTTGGGTCAGTGGCACAAGTCCGCCAGCGCCACGGCTGGACGCGCGGGACAGGGGCACGGGACCCCGGCGAGGCCATGGGTGGGCGCGCAAGCCGCGCCCAGCTGGGAGAAGCAAGGCAGGGGCGGACAGGGAGGTAGCGGCCACCGGAAATGGCCGGAGGCAGCAGCACTGCGGCAGGCAGCGGGCGGCCAAGCAACGCCATGGCGTGAGCGCGGCCAGGCCACCATGGGGGGAAGGGGGTTTGGCACGGCGAGGTGCAAGCAGCCGCGGGCAGGGGAGCGTCAGACGAGGCTGGTGCGGCAAGGAGCGCGGTCCGGCAGGGACGTCCATGTGCGGGCGGTTGCGGGCACGCGCGGCCATGGGCGCGAGCGAGCGCGATGAGGGGGCCACGGGCGCGGGAGCTCGTAGAGCCGACGAGCGGGCGGCAGAGAAGCAACCGCAGGGGCGCCGAGGCGCGGCGGTGAGCGCGAGCGCGCGCGCGGTGGAGGAGCGGGGGCGCGCGCTAGAGAAGGGGAGCGGTGCGCGTCGACGGGACGGTGCAAGCGACGGTGGCCGCGATCGGGTGCCGGAGCGCGTACGGCGAGGGCCGCAGGTCGCGGCCACGATGGGGGAAAGGCAGGGCGGCGGCCGGAGTGGTGCATGGCGACTGGAGCAGAGGAGAAGGGAGGCCGGAGCCTCACCGTGATCGCAGGGAACGGGGCAGCGGGCTCGGAGAGGAGGGCGAGGAAGGGGCGGCGTCCAGGTCGTCGGTGACTAGTGCAGCGGGGCGACGGGTTCGAGGGCGCGGCGTAGGGCGACAGGGCGCGGGAACGCTCCCTCGATCCAGATCGGATCGAGAGGAGGGGGAGAGCGACGTGGGGAGTGGGGGATGTGCGCGGTTAGGGTTTGGGGGGAGTGGGGATAAGGGGTGGCCGGTTGGGCGGTTCGACCGGGCCGGCGACAGTGGCCAGCTGGGCCGGTTGGCCCAGTTGGGCCAGCGGCACTTTTCCTTTTTTTCTGTTTTGCATTTTCTTTTATTTTCTTTTCTGTTTTATTTCATTTTAAATCATTTAGGCATTTTATAAAAATATGTTTGCTCTATTATAATTACCCAGGCATTTAACTGCACACCCCAAACATTTTAGTTTCAACTTTTGAAAACTTTTATTGTTGACATTAATTTGAGTTTGAATTTGACTCGGTTTTGACTTGTTTTCGAACTAACGGTAGATTAGCAACAGTAACCGTGGTGACGTGGCACCATTAGTGTGGAATTATTGTAGCTTGATTACCCGGGCATTACAAAGTGTTATCCCATGTGACATTCGGGAGAAAACATTTTCATCATTCTCCATTTTAAACCTCTTTAAAACCTCGTCAATGTACATGCTTTCGTTTTAGCACAATTGGATGTCTTGATCTATCTCCATAGATCTTGATGTCCAATATAAGCCATTTCACCTAAGTCCTTCATCAAAAATACACTTTTTAATGAATCATTTTTATTATGCCAAGAAACTTTAAGTCATCTCCAAATAAACAATATGTAATCCACATATAAGATTAGAAATGCTATATAGCTCCCACTAAACTGCATGTATATACAAGCTTCTTCATTATTTTAATGAAGCTAAACTCTTTAACCAATTCATCAAAATGTTGATTCCAGCTCCTTGATGCTTACTTCAAACCATAGATTATCCTTTGAAGTTTGCAAACTTTTACCCACATTTTGCCATCATAATCCGTGCAGACTTTAGTATTTCTTCTAGTGAGAAAACATTCATTATAATCGACTCTTACTGCCTGCAAAAATTCTCTTGGAACTAGCCTTGCTCCACAAATAGTAAAATTACTACCATGTTATATTTTTCTGGAGATTCAACTAAGTTCCAAACTTGATGGAATTCCTTTCGGATTACATAACTTTAAGTCATTCTTTATGAGCTAGGCGCTGATGTCTACTACGCAACTTTATTCTTGTAGACTCCTGTTGGGCCTCCAAGCGCAGAGTTTTGTAGGACAGTAGCAATTTTCCCTCAAGTGGATGACCTAAGGTTTATCAATCCGTGGGAGGTGTAGGATGAAGATGGTCTCTCTCAAACAACCCTGCAACCAAATACAAGAAATCACGTGTGTCCCCAACACACCCAATACAATGGCAAATTGTATAGGTGCACTAGTTCGGCGAAGAGATGGTGATAAAAGTGTAATATGGATGGTGGAAATATATTTTTATAATCTGAATAAATAAAAACAGCAAGGTAGCAAATAGTAAACAGGCACAAAAACGGTATTGCAATGCTTGAAAATGAGGCCTAGGGTCCATACTTTCGCTAGTGCGATCTCCCAACAATGCTATATAATTGGATCATGTAACCATCCCTCAACGTGCGATGAAGAATCACTCCAAAGTTCCTACCTAGCAGAGAACATATGAAGAAATTGTTTGTAGGGTACGAGACCACCTCAAAGAGCTAGCTATGGACAGGGGTGCGTGGAAGCTTGCTATCCATGTAACAGAACCATGAGTTGGTTGCGAGATCTTATGGGTTTCACCTCTAGCCTATCCCAACTTGTTTGGGACTAAAGGCTTTGTTGTTGTTGTTGTTGTTGTAGGGTACAAGACCACCTCAAATCTATTCTTTCCGATCAATCTATCCTAGAGTTCATACTAAAATAACAACAAGCTATTATTTCCGATCAATCTAACCAAGAGTTCGTACTAAAATAACACCAAAGCAAATTCAGATTTGTAATACTCAATCCGACACAAAGAACTTCAAAGAGTGCCCCAAGATTTCTACCATAGAAACAAAGACAAGAACATGCATCCACCCCTATGCATAGATTACCCCAATGTCACCTCGGGAATCCGCGAGTTGAGTGCCAAAACATATATCAAGTGAAGCAATACGATACCCCATTGTCACCACGAGTATTCAAACATATATCAAGTGTTCTCAAATCCATAAAAGTATTCAATCTAATAACAACGAAATCTCAAAGGAAAAAACTCAATTAATCACAACAAGATAGAGAGGGGAAAACACCATATGATCTGACTATATTAACAAAGCCCGCGATACATCAAGATCGTGACATCTCAAGAACACGAGAGAGAGAGAGAGAGAGATTAAACACCTAGCTACTGGTACAAACCCTCAACCCTGAGGGTGGACTACTCCCTCCTCATCATGGTGGCCGCCGGGATGATGAAGATGGCCACCGGTGATGATTCCCCCCTCCGTCAGGGTGCCAGAACGGGGTCTAGATTGGTTTTCAGTGCCTCCAAAGCCTTGCAGAGGTGGAACTTCTAATCTAGGTTAACCCCGAGGGTTTTTGTAATATTTGGGAATTTATAGGGCAAAGAGGGGGTGCGGGAGGCCATCGAGGTCGGCACAACCCACCTGGGTGCGCCTGGGCCCCCAAGCGCGCCCTGGTGGGTTGTGCCCCCCTCGGGGCACCCCCAAGTGCTGCTCTGGCCCATCCTGGGTGTTCTGGTCCATAAAAAATCTCCAAAAGTTTCGTGGTGTTTGGACTCCGTTTGATATTGATTTCCTGCGATGTAAAAAGCAAGCAAAAAACAGCAACTGGTACTGGGCACTGGGTCAATAGGTTAGTCCCAAAAAATGATATAAAGTTGCTATAAAATGATTGTAAAGCATCCAAGAATGATAATATAACAACATGAATACTTCATAAATTATGGATACGTTGGAGACGTATCAGCATCCCCAAGCTTAATTCCTACTTGTCCTCGAGTAGGTAAATGATAAAAGAAATAATTTATGAAGTGTGAATGCTAGCAAAGTGCATAAGTTTAATCAATGATAATTTCAATCACTTTTCCTAGCATCATAACAGCAATTATTTTCTTATAAAACTTCTCATGTTATAGTAGCAACCAGTTCACATGTTAAGGTTCAAACAATGAACTCTCTTGAAACTCAACAACCTATGTTCTCATTCACCAAGCAATTGCAATTCAACTTATTCAACAGAGTTTAAGTAAGAGCTCCACATACTCAACCATCATATAGTCTTCTATGATTGCTAACACTCACCGCATACACATGGGCAAAACGTTTCAACCAGACACATAGAAAGATACGGGCTTATTGTTTTGCCTCCCAACGTATTCACCTCAAGGGTGATGTCAACAATAATAACTCATGCTACCCATATCCAACTGGATATGTGCCTAGATCTTCCCTCACCACATGATGCTTGCCAAAAGATAAAAATAAAAAGGAATAGGGAGAAATACTTTGACTCTTTGCATAAAAGTAAATACTGAAAAGTAAAAGATAGGCCCTTCGCAGAGGGAAGCAGAGGTTGACATGCGCTTATTTGTTTGTATGCTCAACCCCTTGGTGCAAAAGAACATCACATTATATTGCCCCTTATGATAGCAAGCTTTATTATGCAGTTTGTCGCTTCTATTCTTTGCCATCACAAGTTCGTACAACGCTCAATTTTCTCTTACACGAAATGATCTCACACTTTTAGAAGCAATTTTTATTGCCTTATTGCACCGATGACAACTTACTAGAAGGATCTTGCTCAATCCTTAGGTAGGTATGGTGGACTCTTGAAGATAAGATTTGGGTTAAAGAGTTTTTTGATGCACAAGTAGTATCTCTACTTGGTGCAGAATTTTTGGCTAGCAGAGATGGGGGGCAAGCACCACATGTTGAAGGATCTATGACAATATAACTCCTATGTGAATATGAACAAACATAAACCATTACGTTGTCTTCCTTGTCCAATGTCAACAATTTTGGCATATAATATTTTGATGGGGGCTCACAATCACAAAAGATTTCCATGATAGTGTATTTATATGTGAAAGTTCTCTTCCTTATACTAATTATTCGTGAATTGCTTGTATGACCAATATTGTAATTGTCAAGCCTCAAAAGATTTCACTTTCTAAACCCAATGTGAAGCTACCACTAGGCATGATATGATTTCAACTTCATGACATTCAATTTATTCAACAATTTACTCATAGGATATAAGTGAAGCACAAGAGTAAATGACATAGAAAAGAGCTTCGTTGACGGGATGTAAATGCCGCTTACCTAGCCTCCTTGGTAACTATTTGAGGACTCTATTTTATTTAAAAACTTTCAGATCTAAGTATTTTATTAAAACAGCAATCAAAATGAAAATAAAATGACATTCTAAGACTAGCACAACTCATGTGAAGAAGCAAAAACTTAGGCTCAACCGATACTAACCAATAATTGTTGAAGAAGAAAGGTTGGGATGCCCCGCTTCAGAATTCTTAAAATATTATCTTGATATGCCTTGGGCATCCCCAAGCTTGAGCTTTTGTGTCTCCTTAATTATTCTCATATCACGATTTTCCTAAATCTCAAAAGCTTCATCCACACAAAACTCAACTAGAACTCGTGAGATAAGTTAGTATAAACCAATGCAAAAACATCATCATTCTCTACTATAGAAAATCACTAAAATTATTATTCAACATTGCACACTAAATGCCTCTGCATATTTAATACTCCTATCCTCAAATAGAATCATTAAACAAGTAAACATATGCAAACAATGCAAACATAACAGCAATCTGCCAAAATAGTACAGTCTGTAAAGAATGCAAGAGTATCAATACTTCCCTAACTCTGAAAGTTATGCAAATTTGCCACACTGTAGAAAAATTATCAGATATCATTTTTCAGAAAAAATCAACATTTTATCACATTCTGACTTTTCTAGGGAATTTTTGCAACAGTGGTAAACTTTCTGTTTTCAAATAGCAACATGTATACTTGCAAAATAAGCATGGCAAAGCTATCATTGCCACTTTTATTGAAATAAAAGATGCAAAACTTTATTCTAAATAACAGAAAGCAAATCCTAACAATATAAAATGATGCTCCAAGTAAAACTCATATCATGTGACGAATGAAGACATAGCTCCAAGTGAGCTTACCGATAATGTTGAAGACGAAAGAGGGGATGCCTTCCGGGGCATCCCCAAGCTTAGTTGCTTGGATCTTCCTTAAATATTACCTTGGGGTGCCTTTGTCATCCTCAAGATTAGGGGCTTGTCACTCCTTACTCTCCTCATATAGACATCTCACCCAAAACTTAAAAACTTCAATCACACAAAACTTAACGGAACTTTGTGAGACACGTTAGTATGATAAAGCGCAAATCATTTCACTTTTGGTACTGTCAAAGACAAGATTCATAATTGTTCTCACACAATTCCTACTGTAGAATGTCATTTCCACAATTTATATTGAGCAATATAAACCATGGAAACTAGAAAACAAGCAAACTATGCATTGAAAACAGAATCTGTCAAAAACAGAATAGTCTGTAGTAATCTGTACTCCAACCATACTTCTGTTACTCCAAAAAATCTGAAAAATAGGAAAACCTGGGTAATTTTTCTATTAATCTTATTCAAAAAGAATCAGCGTTTTATCACGCTTTTGTTAAAAATGAGAATTGTTTTCCTGAGCGCAAAAGTTTCTGTTTTTCAGCAAGATCAAATCAAATATCATCGTAAGCCATCCCAAAGGTCTTACTTGGCACTTTATTGAAACAAAAGCAATAAAACATGATTACTACAGTAGCCTAATCATGTGAACACACAAAAACAGTAGGTAAAAGTGTTGGGTTGTCTCCCAACAAGCGCTTTTCTTTAATGCCTTTTAGCTAGGCATGATGATTTCAATGATGCTTGCATAAAAGATAAGAATTGGAACATAAAGAGAGCATCGTGAATCACATGGCAAGCACATTTAAGTCTAACCCACTTCCTATGCATAGGGATTTTGTTATCAAACAACTTATGGGAACAAGAATCACCTAGCATAGGAAGACAAAACAAGCAAAACTTCAAGATTTTCAACACATGGAGAGGAAACTTGATATTATTGGAATATATATGAGCATATATTCCCCTCTCATAATAATTTTCAGTAGCATCATGAATGAATTCAACAATATAACTATCACATAAAGCACTATTTTCATGATGCATAAGCATAGAAATTTTATTACTCTCCACATAAGCAAATTTATTCTCATGAATAGTAGTGGGAGCAAACACAACAAAATAACTATCATGTGATTGAAAATTAAAATCATGATGACAAGTTTCATGGTCATCATTATTATTTATAGCATACATGTCATCACCATAACATCATAAATATCAACTTTGTTATCATAGTCAATTGAAGCCTCATCCAAAATGGTAGATTCATCACTAAATAAAGTCATGACCTCTCCAAATCCACTTTCATCATTATAATCATCATAAATAGGAGGCATGCAATAATTATAACAAATTTGCACATCAAATCTTGGGGGGCTAAAAATATCATCTTCATCAAACATAGCATCCCCAAGCTTATGGCTTTGCATATCATTAGCATCATGGATATTCAGAGAATTCATACTAACAACATTGCAATCATGCTCATCATTTATACCAAACATTCTATTGAATTCTTCTTCTATCAATTGAGCACAATTTTCCTTTCCATCATTTACACGAAAGACATTATAAAGATGAACAATATGATGCAACCTTAATTCCATTTTTTTTGTAGTTTTCCTTTATAAACCAAACTAGTGATAAAACAAGAAACTAAAACATTCGATTGCAAGATCTAAAGATATACCTTCAAGCACTCACCTCCCCGGCGATGGCGCTAGAAAAGAGCTTGATGTCTACTATGCAACTTTATTCTTGTAGACTCGTGTTGGGCCTCCAAGCACAGAGTTTTGTAGGACAGTAGCAATTTTCCCTCAAGTGGATGACCTAAGGTTTATAAATCTGTGGGAGGTGTAGGATGAAGATGGTCTCTCTCAAACAACCCTGCAACCAAATACAAGAAATCTCTTGTGTCCCCAACACACCCAATACAATGGCAAATTTTATAGGTGCACTAGTTCGGCGAAGAGATGGTGATAAAAGTGTAATGTGGATGGTAGAAATATATTTTTATAATCTAAATAAATAAAAACAGCAAGGTAGCAAATAGTAAACGGGCACAAAAATGGTATTGCAATGCTTGAAATTGAGGCCTAGGTTCTGTACTTTCGCTAATGCAATCTCCCAACAATGCTAATATAATTGGATCATATAACCATCCCTCAATGTGCGATGAAGAATCACTCCAAAGTTCCTATCTAGCAGAGAACATATGAATAAATTGTTTGTAGGTTACGAGACCACCTCAAAGCTATTCTTTCCGATCAATCTATCCTAGAGTTCGTACTAAAATAACAACAAGCTATTCTTTTCGATCGATCTAACCAAGAGTTCATACTAAAATAACACCAAAGCAAATTCAGATTCGTAATACTCAATCCGACACAAAGAACTTCAAAGAGTGCCCCAAGATTTCTACCGAAGAAACAAAGACAAGAATGTGCATCAACCCCTATGCATAGATTACCCCAATGTCACCTCGGGAATCCGCGAGTTGAGTGCCAAAACATATATCAAGTGAATCAATACGTTACCCCATTGACACCATGAGTATTCAATTGCAAGACGTATATCAAGTGTTCTGAAATCCATAAAAGTATTCAATACGATAACAACAAACTCTCAAAGGGGAAAACTCAATTAATCACAACAAGATAGAGAGGGGAAAACACCATATGATCCGACTATATTAACAAAGCCCGCGATACATCAAGATCGTGACATCTCAAGGACACGAGAGAGAGAGAGAGAGATTAAACACATAGCTACTGGTACAAACCCTCAACCCCGAGGGTGGACTACTCCCTCCTCATCGTGGTGGCCGCCGGGATGATGAAGATGGACACCGGTGATGATTCCCCCCTCCGCTAGGGTGCCAGAACGGGGTCTAGATTCGTTTTCGGTGCCTACAAAGCCTTGCGGCGGCGGGACTTCTAATCTAGGTTAACCCCGAGGGTTTTTGGAATATTTGGGAATTTATAGGACAGAGAGGGGGTGCGGGAGTCCACCGAGGTGGGTACAACCCACCTGGGTGCGCCTGGGCCCCCAGGCGCGCCCTGGTGGGTTGTGCCCCCTCGGGGCACCCCCAGGTGATGCTCTAGCCCATCCTGGGTGTTCTGGTCCATAAAAAATCTCCAAAAGTTTCACGGTGTTTTGACTCCGTTTGATATTGATTTCCTACGATGTAAAAAAAGCAAAAAACAGCAACTGGCACTGGGCACTGGGTCAATAGGTTAGTCCCAAAAAATGATATAAAGTTGCTATAAAATGATTGTAAAACATCCAAGAATGGTAATATAACATCATGAATACTTCATAAATTATAGATACGTTGGAAACATATCAGGCGCCGCCATTGCTTCGTAGTAGTGTGCAGGTTTTATCTTCCACTCGACCCTTCTGACCTACGTGATTAAGTTACACTCTTAACACCGAGTTACTACCGCTGGTGTAGTAACTTTTTCTGGTTTACTTTTGCAGACCATTTCCAGAAAAAATTCCGTTTCATTTTTCCAGTTTACTTCTTACAAAGATTTTGTAATCTTGTCAAGATGTACTACCTCCCACTTACTTCTTTAGTGAGAAAGTCGTTCTCGGGAAAGTGTTCATTCTTTGTGACAAACACTTTTTCTTTTAACCTTTTATAGGAGAGATTTTCTACAAAATAGCATTTGTCTGGATTGGTTATTCCATAACTCATATGGTGTTGTCTTGCCAAACTTTTAGACGGGGCTTTGTTTTAGTGTATATAGGTGCATAACCCAAAAATAATTACAAGCGGTTCAGTAAATCATGAAACAATTCATAATTATATATTTGCTAAACGCGTGGCTTAAATAACTTTTATCTTTTGTCATGATGATCTTTAACTCCATTCTGAATTCCTTTTGAACCTTTCAAATATTCCAGACTTTATTTTTACTCAAATCATCAGTAAAAATTATGAAGTTTAATTCTCCACCGCACCCTGGTATGATCATCAGGTTGTATACATCATTATGTATTATTCCAATGATTTACCCAGCAAAATAATTTTAAGTGATGTTGTCGGAGTAAATGACCACGGGTAGCCTAGCCGGCTCCCCCTGGCACTTCAGAAAAATTATAGGCCGATCGAGCCTTCAAGCATCCAAGACGTGGGGCCGCCTTCCCCCAGCTGGCTACCTCTCAGGCCGGCTGCACGAAGGCGGCCTAGCCCTAAAATCCTCATAAAGAAAACCACGAAGGGGCTGGCTCCAAGGGGCCGGCCACGAGAAGGCCGACTCAAGAAGCCGGCCTCCCCCAGCAGGCGGCCAAGATTGTGCCCTCAGAGTCTGCACCCACATAACGGAGATGGGACCGGGCGTGGCAACAGTGAAGCCTGCCACCCCCGAATCCCGGAACGCGCATGGCCACAATGCGTCGAACGGGGCGGCCATCACCCGTCCAGCGCGGCACTGATGCCATGTTGACCATGACGTCACCCATGGCGAGCTGCCAGTACGACCCGCGGGTGGCGGCCCCCCTCAGTCAGGGAGACGCCTAAAGGCACCCAGGCCTCCCCCAGTCAGCCTGGGGTATGGCCGACTCCCCATTGCCGGCTAGTTCACTCCCTCGAAGGAGGCGCCCCATTAAGGAGATAAGACAGGGTAAGGCTACAGCGATAAGCCGCCAGGCGGCAGCACTGTAGCCATGCTTACCATGACAAAGCCCTCGTCACCAGAGGCGAGGCAACAGTAACCAGCCTCCGACAAGGCCCCCGAGCGGTGGGACCGGCCTATCGACCAGAAGGCCGGTAGCCGGCGGGGTCCACCAGTCGGAGGACCCCACCGGTCGGCGGAGAAGCCGGCGAACATAGACATAGACGGTTGGGGCCCACGCCCAGCCGGATTACCATTGTACCCCTGGGGGGTAGGCCAATATAAACCCCCCAGGGCACCCATGCAGCGGGAGAGCCCTTTCAGTTGTTTTAGACACCACAACGAGAGGGGAAGCGCGCTAGCCTGGCCTCTCTTCTCCCTCTCACTGAACAGCTCAAGGAGCCTCTTGTAGCCACTTGTCGATCTAGTGACCATGCGGAGACCCCGCAGAGCAGCAGTAGGGGTGTTATCTCCACGGAGAGCCCTGAAGCTGGGTAAGATTCGCCGGCGTGCATGTCTTCGCCTTATCCCGTTTCCAAGCACCGGTGATGTTTTATTGGCTCCCACAATGATAAGCCACCCATTGGCATATGTCGCACCAACCACCCGTCATTTGGCACCCACCATGGGGCCAGGTGCACCGTCGTCCGGAGACCTGTTCTGGACGGGAACCCTTTTCCTTCCCAGCGTGCGTAGCCAGCCCGGCTCGCCGGATGGCGCTTGCCCCGACGCGCTGCAAGGCGTCGCCGACGCCTGCGCAGCGAGCTTCCTCGCCGATCTTCTTGGCAAGGCTCGCATCTCCGACGAGCCCGCATTCGACGCGGGCACAGGCTGCCCCGAGAGCCACCTCGTCAGCCTCCTCGACCAACTCCACGTCTCCGGCGAGCTTGCCGCGGACTTGGAGTCGGTTGGCTCCACCGACCCGATGCTTGTCGACTCTGACACGGCGTCGCTTGACGCCTTCCCCACCAACGTGGTAATCGTCAACGACCCTCTTCCTCGAGCCGACAGCAGCGGCAACACCTTCACCAAGGTACTGGTCATCAGCCACGGCGCCGCCTCTGGCGAAAATGCCCATGACGCCCTGCAGACGGCGCTGCACGACTTGTCCGCCCCCATCCCAGCGGACGCTGATGCCAAGACACTGGAGGCGCGCCGCCTCGCCCTCATTGCGGAGGGCCAGAAGCTAGCTTTAATGAGACGCCTCACCGAGGCTCACCAATGCGAAGTCGACCGTGCCGCCTTCGGCACGCCGCCTCCCGATGGGCCGAGCCACGTCGGCGTCGTCAAGAAACACGGCACGGCTATCGCCTACATGCTGGGAGCAGACCACCTAGTCTATGCCATGCCTCTCGAAAACCTACACGCCGCCCAGGCGGCCGCAGACGAGCTGAATGGACTGGGGCCCGATGAGCTCCCCCACATGACCAGACGCATCCAGCAGCTTATCGACGCGGCCACAGAGTGGCATGAAGCCGGTGTCTGCGCCGAAAGTCCTCCCCCACGCCAAGAGCATAGTGCGACATCCCGAACACCGACTACGGGCAACACCCGCGCAAGGAAAGAAAAGGAGCCGGCTTCTAGCCGCAGCCGGACTCGAATCTCCATCGAGCGTGACGCAGAGGGCCGCCCTCGAGCCGTGGAGTGGCGGGGTGACCCGCCTCCTCCTCCACCTCGTGGGGAGAGATATCCCACTCCGCCGCCTGTCACGCATCTGACTCTCAGCGGTCGACTGGGCCGCCGCGAAGGAGTCGGCAAGAATGACGCACGCCACCGGATCGACCGCCTAGCACGATCCCTGGCCTTGGAAGAAGAAGATGATGTCGGCCCGCCTTGCTTCGGCCCCCGCATCCGCGACGAGCCCTTCCCCAAAGGGTTCTCGCTCCCAAGAGACACGCCCAAGTACAATGGCTCCGTGAAGCCGGAGGACTGGTTGATCGACTACTCCACTGCGGTTAGCATCGCGAACGGCAACAGGCGTGTTACCGTGAAGTATGTCCCCCTCATGCTCCAGGGCACGGCGCGCACCTGGCTCAACAGCCTCAAACCTTACAACGTCAACAGTTGGCTAGACTTCACAGAAGCTTTCATCCGCAACTTTACCAGCACCTACAAACGGGCTCCCAAGCCCCGACAGCTCTCCTTGTGTGTACAAGGGCCCAATGAATCAACTCGCAACTACCTCACGCGTTGGGCCGAGCTCTGCAATTCCTGTGAAGGGGTGCACAAGGTTCAAGCTATAGAGTATTTCACCGCCGGGTGCCGAGAAGGCACCCTCCTCAAGCACCAACTCCTCTGCGACGAGCCGACTACCCTCGATGAGCTGCTAATCATAGCTGATAAATATGCCACGGCCGATTCCTCAATGAAGACCGAGCTCCGAGTAGACGCCTCCGGGAAGGTGCTCGCTCCGAGTCCCAAGACGCCGGCAGGAGATTCCAGCCGACGCCCGTACCAGAACGACCACAAGCGCAAGGCTCCCATGCCGCCTTCCGCCAGTCGGCAGGTGGCCACAGTCGAAGACGAACAACCAGAAGGGCGGCCCACGCCCAAGAAGCAGAAAGGCGGCAGGCCGGCTTGGTAGCCGGCTTTCTCCTACGAGCAGGCACTTGATGCCCCCTGCAAGTTCCATAGCGGCGCGAGGCCTTCAAACCATACGACCCGAAAATGCCACTGGCTCACGCGAATCTCCAAGGGCGAGGGGATAGCGCCGCCTCTGCCTACTGGTCAGCCGCCTCCGGCCCCTCCGCAGCCGGCCGCTCGACCAGCAGTCGGGGCTGTTCAAGACGAGTTCCCCGACGAACATGCCGCCTACATCGTCTTCACGAGCCAACCAGAAGATCGGCGTAGCCGACGCCGACAGCACCAAGAAGTCAACGCAGTCGCCTCCAACAACCCCGAGTTCATGCACTGGTCAGAAAGGCCTATCAGCTGGAACCGAACAGATCACCCAGAGGTGATGCCGTCTCCCGGCTCTTACGCATTGGTTTTGGATGCCACCCTCGCAACAGAAAGGTGAGCTGCCCGTTTCTCCCACGTGCTGATAGATGGCGGGAGCAGCATCAACATACTGTACCGTGACACCATGGAGAAGTTGAGCATCAAGACGAAGCAACTCATGCCTAGTCGGACTATGTTCCATGGCATCGTACCCGGCCTGTCCTGCTCCCCAATCAGCAAGATCAAGATAGATGTCCTCTTCGGGGACAAGGATCATTACCACCGAGAGGTGGTGTGGTTTGAGGTAGTGGATCTGGAGAGCCCATACCACGCGTTGCTTGGCCGACCTGCTCTGGCCAAGTTCATGGCTGTGCCCCACTATGCCTACCTCAAGATGAAGATACCAAGTTCCAAGGGCATCATCACCATAGCCGGAGACTACAGGAAATCCTCCGAGTGTGCGGCAGCTAGCAGCCGGCTGGTCGAGTCCCTCGTGATTGCTGAAGAGAAGAAGATACTGGATCGAGTCGTGGCCATGGCCGGCAAGCAGTCGGCCCTGTCCCCCAACCCCAAGGAGTGTGATGCCCAAGGTTCTTTCCAGCCGGCCAAAGAAACAAAGAAGGTACCTCTGGACCCGGAGCACCCAGAAAGGTTTGCCACCATCGGGGCAAACCTGGACAGCAAATAGGAAGGCGAGCTCGTCGATTTCCTCCGTGAGAATCGAGACATCTTCGCATGGTCCCCCAAGGACATGCCGGGTGTTTCGAAGGAATTCGCCGAGCACAAGCTACATGTCCGAGAAGGTGCAAAACCAGTCAAACAGCCCCTCCACCGACTATCGGAAGAGAAGAGAAGGATTGTAGGAGAAGAGATAGCCCGACTTCTGGCAGCCGGCTTCATTATGGAAGTTTTTCTTTCCAGAGTGTCTCGCCAACCCGGTCCTCGTGCTGAAGAAAAATAACAAGTGGCGCATGTGTATAGACTACACTAGCCTCAACAAGGCCTGCCCCAAAGATCCCTTCACCCTGCCAAGGATTGACCAAGTAATAGACTCCACAGCCGGATGCGAGCTGTTGAGCTTCTTGGATGCTTACTCAGGCTACCACCAGATAAAGTTGGATCCAGCTGACCGCCTGAAGACCGCCTTCATCACACCATTCAGAGCTTTCTGCTACCTGACTATGACATTCGGCTTGAGAAATGCCAGTGCCACTTTTCAGCGTTGCATGCAGAAATGCCTCGAGCAGCTCGGCAGAAATGCCTCCTCAAGCAGCTCGGCAGAAATGCCCATGTCTATGTAGACGATATTGTGGTGAAGACGGAGAAGCACGGCACCTTGCTGGAAGACCTCAGAGAGACATTTGAAAACTTGCGCCGGTTTTAGATCAAGCTTAACCCCGAGAAATGCGTGTTCGAAGTACCAGCCGGCCAGCTCCTAGGCTTTTTGGTCTCCGAACGCGGCATCGAGTGCAACCCAATGAAGATCAAAGCCATAGAGAGAATGGAGATTCCCACCAAACTACGAGACGTCCATAAGTTCACCGGATGCTTGGCTTCCCTGAACTGCTTCATCAGTCGGCTCGGAGAGAACGCTCTCCCCCTCTACCGACTCATGAAGAAGTCCACTCACTTCGAGTGGAATGACCAAGCAGACCAAGCTTTCCACGAGCTAAAAAAGATGCTGACCACGCCGCCTGTCTTGGCGGCACCGACTGAAAAAGAGCACATGCTCCTTTACATTGCCGCCACTAGCCAGGTGGTCAGCACAGTTATCGTGGTCCAGCGCCCAGAAGAAGGCCGAGCTCAGCTAGTACAGAGGCCGGTGTATTATTTAAGCGAAGTATTGTCCACCTCGAAGCAGAACTACCCACACTACCAGAAGATGTGCTACGGTGTGTACTTCGCCGCCAAGAAGCTCAAGCCCTACTTTCAAGAGCACCCCATCATGGTCGTATGTACTGCCCCGCTCGCCGAGATCATAGGCAGCCGGGATGCATCCGGCCGGGTGGCAAAATGGGCCATTGAGCTAGCTCCCTACATGATCTTCTACCAGCCCCGCACCGCCATTAAGTCCCAAGCACTGGCCGACTTCCTCGTCGACTGGGCCAAAACCCAGTACCTGCCACCGGCCCCTAACTCCACTCATTGGCGGATGCACTTCGATGGGTCCAAGATGCACACCGGCTTGGGAGCCGGCATCATCCTCACCTCTCCCAAGGGCGATAACCTCAAGTACACATTGCAAATTCATTTTGCCGCCTCTAACAATGTGGCCGAGTACGTGGCGCTCATACACGGGCTCCGACTAGCCAAAGAGCTCGGCATCATCCGGATCCTGTGCTATGGCGACTCGGATTTGGTGGTCCAGCAGTCATCTGGCGACTGGGACGCTAAGGACGCGAACATGGCGAGCTAACGCTTCCTCGTTCGGCAAATCAGTGGATATTTTGAAGGATGCGAGTTCCTCCACGTGCCACGGGCCGACAACGGGCAAGCAGACGCCCTGGCACGAATAGGCTCCACCCGGCAAGCTATACCAGCTGGCGTTTCTCTCCACCGCCTCCTCAAGCCGTCTATAAAGCCGTCTCCAGAATCTGATTCCATCTTCGTGCCGCCTGACCCCGACGCAGTCGGATCTGACTTGGGGAACCAAGCAGGTGGCGCGGGGACTTCGACAGGCGGCCCGGGGACTGCCATAGCCGCACCCGGCCCGGAAACTTTGGAACTCGGCCCGGAGGCTACTGCAGCCGGCCCGGGGACTGCATCGACACAACAGGCGGTGGCCGACTCCAACTCTTCACCACCCAGCCCACCCGCCCTGGTCATAGTAGCAGTTTTGACAGTAGAAGAAGTCACAGCTCCATCATGGGCCCAGCCCATCCTCAACTTCTTAGTAAACAAAGAGTTGCCGACTGACGAGATCTCGGCAAGACAAGTCCAACGCCGAGCCGGAGCATACACAATAGTAAACCGAGAGCTTGTTAGGCGCAGCATCACTAGAGTCTTCCAGCGCTGCGTTGAGCCAGAGAAGGGCATATCAATCCTCAAGGACATCCACCAAGGTGAATGCGGCCACCACGCGGCCTCAAGATCACTCGTCGCCAAAGCTTTCCGCCATGGATTCTTCTGGCCGACTGCTTTGGATGACGCCAAGGAACTAGTCAAACACTGCAAAGGGTACCAAGTTTTCAGTTCAAGGCAACACCTGCCGGCTTCTGCACTCAAAACCATCCCCCTCACCTAGCCTTTTGCCGTCTGGGGGCTGGACATGGTGGGCCCATTCAAGACAGCACGCGGCGGCATGACACATCTGCTCGTCGCTGTGGACAAATTTACCAAGTGGATTGAAGCAAAGCCGATCAAGAAGCTGAATGGGCCGACTGTCGTCACATTCATCGCAGATATCACAACCCGGTACGGCGTGCCGCATAGCATCATCATCGACAATGGCACAAATTTTGCAAAGGGAGCACTGGCACGTTTCTGTGCAACACATGGCATCCGGCTGGACCTAGCGTCCGTTGCCCACCCGCAGTCAAACGGCCAGGTCGAGCGAGCAAACGACCTCATCCTCTCCGGCATCAAGCCCCGACTGGTCGTGCCACTGGAGCGTTCGGCCGGCTGTTGGCTCGACGAGCTGCCGGCCGTCCTCTGGAGTTTGCATACTACCCCAAACAAGTCAACCGGCTTCACCCCTTTCTTCCTTGTATATGGTGCCGAGGCTGTCATCCCAACTGACATCGAGTTCGACTCACCTCGGGTCACCATGTACACGGAGGTGGTGGCCAAGGAAGCATGAAAGACGGCATCAACCTGCTGGAAGAAGGCCGACTGTTAGCCCTCAGCCGGTCCGCCATCTATCAGCAGGGTCTGCGCCGCTACCACAGCCGGAAGGTCAAGCCAAGATCCTTCCAAGAGGGCGATCTTGTGCTCCGGCTGATCCAGTGAACAGCCGCCAGCACAAGCTCTCGGCCCCTTGGGAGGGCCCCTTCGTCATCAGCAGAGCTTTAGGCAACGACTCCTACTACCTAATCGATGCGCAAAAGCTGAAGGCACGCAAGAGAGATGATTCCGGCAAGGAGTTAGAACAACCATGGAACGCCAATCTCCTCCAAAGATTTTTACAGTTAAAAAGCAGTATGTACCACGCTACCTTTTGTACTAAGTATGAGACAAAGGGTCCCCCGAGGAGCACTCGGGGACTACCCTCTTTTATCTATGAATGATGAGTATCATGCCTATGACTATGTTACTACATTTGCTTTTTCGTCCGACACCGGGTTCGACCAGTCGGCCCGGGGACTCGCTGCCTCGAGTTATATCTAAAAGTTCCGCCTGCAGTCAGACAAGTAGTGTGCCGGCACCCAAGCCCCCTCTTGTCAAAAGTCGCAGCTCGAAGAAACAACTGTCCGACTGGCAAGACACAAGAGCAGGAAAGGATGCCCACACGAAAAACGGCTAAGGATTAACGAACTTATATAACGCGAGCCGGCCTCCCGCCCCGCCAACCGGCTACCAGAGCAGCCGGCTGGCCGGCTTCCCGTTCACCTTGCTGCAATCTAAGTAAGCTCGAGTACTTGTCTTCCCAAAACAACCAAGTCCTTCTCCAACCACAAACTACAGAGCAGCTGCCCGGCTGGGTAGGTGATGGCCAAGGGAAGGCGGCAAAGGAAAAAGGCAAAAGGATGAAAAGCAAATATGAACGGAAGCCAAACACATGCATAAATATATTTACACAAAAGACCTTCAAAAGGCCAGCATTCAACATAGTCTGAATACACCCCCAGTGGGTGGAACTGCGTAAATTTAATAAAAGTTGTTCAAAAGAGTAACAAGCAGGAAAACAAGGACGGCGGATCAGGCCAAGGGAACGACGGGCGAGTCGGGCGGGTTTGTGGAGTCGGCAGTGCCGGCTAGAGGAGTGACCGGCTGGCGGATCTCGGCATGATCATCACCTCTTGCAGGTGGCGCGCTTGCACGTGCCTCGTCGCTGGAGGCACGATCAGGCTGAGGCGGGCTGGTCGCTTCGCTGTCCGGCACAACGTCTTCACCATCCTCCCCCTCTTCCCCTTCGCCCTCATCGCTGGAAGCAATCTCCTCCGCCGAGTCCTCACCTTCTGCCGGGTTCAGCCCGAACCACTCCTCCGGTTGAGCGACGCCGGCATCATCCACCTCAGGGGCAAAGGCGCTGGTGTCGGTGTACTCGGCGATCACCGAGGCGCGCTGGACGATAGCCGGCCGCACCGCCTCCAGCTCCTCGTCGGCCTCCTGCCGCCAGGTGCTCAGCTGGTCCAAGTTCAGCCGAGGATACCAAGCTCGAACGAATCCCAGCGCCCGCCCAGCGCCGGGTCGGGCCGCTGACGCCTTCTAAGCCTCGAAGCGGCTGACTGCGACCTCCAGCCAGTCGGTAGTCCGGCTTGGGGTACGGGGAACCACCTCTCCAGGCCAGAGGGCAGCCAGCACTTGCGCCCCGGTGCGCTGAAGATGGCGGAGCATGCGGTGGGCCGGCTGCAGGCGAGCTTGAAGCGCCAGAAGCTGCTCCTCAAGTGACCGGCTGGCACCCGGTGCGATCTCGGCCCCTGCCTGCCGTCGCGTGTCACGGTAGGCCTCGATGTCTTGGGTAGCGGCAGCAGAGTAACCGGGAAAGTAATCTGCACAAAGAAGAAAGCGGTAGCACAAAATCAAAAGACAAACCGGATGATGGGAGGCAGGCAAAAAAATGAAGAAGAAGGCGGCCTACCGTCGATTAAGTCTTCCACCCGGCTGTAGCCTTGACTCAGCGCCTGCCTCGCCTCGGGCCAGTTCGCTGCCTCGGTTTCATATTCGGCTTTGAGGGCGGCCTTGCTATCCTGTGCCACCGTCAGGGCCGCCTTGTGGCTCTCCTCCTGGTCGGCCAGTTTCTTGGCCAGGCGATCATGCTCTTGAGCCAGGGCGGCACACTCGGCCTCCTTGGCGCGAAGGGCGGACTGGGCTCCACTTAGCTGGTCCCTGAAGTCAACATTAGCCCCTGCAGATATGAAGAAAGAAGTCATCAGGAAAAGATCCGACCCGACTGCTCAGCAGTCGGCCCGAATCTCGGGGACTACACCCAGTGGGTGCACTGACGCGCCCCCACCTAAGATAAAGATGAAGCACTTACTCCGGCTCTCGATCAGATCAGTGGCTTTCTGATTCAACTCCTGGGCCTGGGAGTTGAAGGCAGCTGCGCGGAGGTTATGATACTCCTGCAAATAAGATAAGAAATGCAAGTAAGAACAAGACGACAATCAAAGTCTACCAAGAAGTTCCAAGAAGTTCCAAGCCGCCTGCTCAGCAGCCGACTCGGAACTCGGGGACTACACCCAGTGGGTGCACTGACGCGCCCCTACGGAAGAAATCAGGAGCAATCGACGAAGAGCAAGATGACTCACCCGAATAACCGTTCGCGTCGTGAGAAACTCCTGAGTGTACTGCTTCAGCGCGGTAGCTTGGGCCTGAAGCCGGTTCCGGACGTCCTGCGCCGCCATGTTCAGCACGGCCGTCCCGCCGCCCGGCGTCCACCCGGACGAGCTATCGCTGGCCGCTTCTAGGTCCTGGGCCGACGAGCTGGCGCCCGCAGTTTTTTGCGGGTCCAGCGCCGAAGTCGCTTCCCCCCGCGCCAACGAGACGACGACGAGGCCACAAGATCCGCCCCCACAGTTGGCTCGCCTCTAGCCGGCTGCACGGGCGGCGCATCAGACTGGTTTCCTTGGCCCGCTCCAGTCGGCGGCGACGACACCGCCTCCCTCTTCGTCTCCGGCTGGTCGCGGCCGACCTCCTCCGTCGGGGGCACTGGGATGTCGGAAGCTGCGGCACGAAGGGGGATGACGAGCTGCGGAGGCTGGTTTTGCAGGGCCTCCGCCTCCCTCTCCGCGGTCGCGGCCTCTGCCTGAGCCTTGGCGGCCGCGTCGGCTCGGCCTCCGCTGACTTCTCCCTCGCCTCCCGAGCCGCCCTCCGCTCCTTCGCCTTCCTCTCCTCCCGTGCCTCCCGCGCGTTCCGCTCCATCGCCTCTAAGAGATCGGCGCGGGGATCCACATGGCGGGAGCTTGAAGTCCCTCCCACGGCTCCGACTATGGAGGCGGCAGGGACCCGCCCGAGGGAAAGAGGGGCCCTATTTGATAAGTCAAGAAGAAGGCTTGGAAGAATATCAACCGAAGAAGAGAAAGAAAGGCGTAAGAAAAACGACGCTTACGCTGAAACCGCCTGCGGCTGCTTCACCACCTTGCGGAAGCGGGCCACCTTCGCGGCCGCTCCATCCCGCTTGGTTGCCGCCGCGGTACTCTTGGGCTTCTTTGGCCGACTGCCGAAGTGGGTCGACGCGGCCCGGCGTTTCTACGCGCCACCGTGAGCAGCCGGCGCGGTAGATGGGCCCGCACCTTGATGATCGGGTGCCGATCAGCAGCGCGGAACAACTTCGGCCTCATCGTCATCCGGCCAGTCCTCGAAGGCGGCCCCGAGCCCAGGGCCGCCTGCCTCACCGCCTTCCCCTGCGACGTCGTCTTCCATAGCGGCTGCCCCCAAGTCCGGGTCGTCAACGTCGTCCATCACGCGGTCAGGGAGAAACTGGCGTTCCACCCCCACAACCCTGGTTGCCGGCGAAAGAAGGGGGTTCTGCTGAAAACAAGCCATCTGATCAGGAGTAGGCCATCATGAACCCAGCGACAAGAAAATAAGAACAGAAGAGAAACTTACCGTAGGCAGAGGATTGGCGCGAGAGTATGGCTCCTTGCCGTACTGCCACTCCTCGATGAGCTTGCAGTTGGAAATGTAGTTCACCATGTAAGACACCTCGGCGTGAGGCATCTCCTTGGTGCTTAGCCGGCACGGGTCGAAGCGGCCGCTCATCTAGCAGATCATGTGAGGTCGTCCTTGGAGCGGGAGCACCCGGCGCTCCATGAAGGCGGCCACTAGGTCGGCCCCGGTCAGACCCTCCGACTGGATCATCACCCGAAGCCGTGCAACGAAGGTAGCCCCACCTTGAGACAGCGACCTGGCCCGCAAGGACCACGAGGGCTGCCTCCCAGTCGGCGGGCCGGCTATGTAAGCCGGAAGATTGACAAAGTCACCTTGCGGAGCGATGTTCTTCACGTAGAAGTAAGATTTCTGCCAAAGCTTCACCGACTAGATCAGCGGGATGGGCGGAAACGGATTGTTGTCGCTCGTCCTTCGCATGGCGATGAAGGCGCCGCATGGGGCGGGCACGCCCGTGACGACAGTGCCAAGCTTGCACTGGAAGAATTCCCCCCAGAGTTCGAGGGTGGGGAGGACGCCAAGAAAGCCCTCGCACAGGGCGACGAAGGCCGACAGCAGCATCACCGTGTTTGGAGTAAGGTGATGCGGCTGGAGATGATAAAACTCAAGGAAGGAGCGGAAGAACCCGCTCGCCGGCAGGCCGAAGCCGTGCAGGTAGTGCGAGCGGAAGATAACCCGCTCGTCCTCCTCTAGTGCCGACGAGATCTCCCTCTCTGGCGCGAGACGGACCCGCACGTAGTTCGCGCCCAACAACCATCGCGTCCGGCGGAGGAAGTCGACGTGGTCGTCATGGACGTTGGAGCCATCCCAGGAGCTCGACAGCGCCATGGGGACGGCACAGCAACGAGAAAGGTGCGGCGGCGGAGAGGCACGTGACCCTGTCACGACAAGGCAACGGCGAGCCAAGAAGATTGGCGGGAGAGCCGGGCGGCGGCAGGAAGTTATGGCGATGGAGAGGAATAAGAAGAAGGAAGGGGCGGGGCGAGGGCGAGCGTGCGAGCGTTTGCCGCTCCCCTCCCTCCCCCCTACTTATGGGATGTTATTACACATTATGTCAAAATACTTATGCCTTTTCTCTCTTATTTTACAAGATTTACATGAAGAGGGAGAATGCCGGCAGCTGGAATCCTGGGCTGGAAAATGAGCAAATATTAGAGACCTATTCTGCACAACTCCAAGAGTCTTGAAACTCCACGAAAGTCAGTTTTGGAATATATTAAAAATATTGGGCAAAGAAAGCACCAGAGGGAGACCACCCACTGTCCACGAGGGTGGAGGGCGTGCCCTACCCCCTGGGCACGCCCCCTGCCTCGTGGGCCACCTGGAAACCCGCGATGCCCATCTTCTGGTATAAGGTGTCTTTTGCCCTGGAAAAAATCACAAGGAAGCTTTCGGGACAAAGCACCGCCATCTCAAGGTGGAACCAATCTAGGGCTCCGACGGAGTTGTTCTGCCGGGGAAACATCCCTCTAGGAGGGGGAAATCGTCACCATCGTCATCACCATCGATCCTCTCATCGGGAGGGGGTCAATCTCCATCAACATCTTCACCAGCACCATCTCCTCTCAAACCCTATTTCATCTCTTGTATCCGATCTTTGTCTCAAAACCTCAGATTGGTACCTGTGGGTTGCTAGTAGTGTTGATTACTCCTTGTAGTTGATGCTAGTTGGTCTATTCGGTGGAAGATTATATGTTCAGATCCTTTATGCACATTAATACCCCTCTGATCATGAACATGAATATGATTTGTGAGTAGTTATGTTTGCTCCTGAGGACATGGGAGAAGTCTTGTTATAAGTAGTCATGTGAATTTGGTATTCGTTCGATATTGTGATGAGATGTATGTAGTCTTTACTCTAGTGGTCTTATGTGAACATCGACTACATGACACTTCACCATTGTTTGGGCCTAGGGGAAGGCATTGGGAAGTAATAAGTAGATGATGGGTTAGGTTTCATGCTATGGTTAGGTTTACCTTAATTCTTCTTTCGTAGTTGCGGATGCTTGCGAGGGGAGTTAATCATAAGTGGGATGCTTGTCCAAGGAAGGGCAATACCCAAGCACCGGTCCACCCACGCATCAAATTATCAAAGTAACGAACGTGAATCATATGAGCATGATGAAAACTAGCTTGACGATAATTCGCATGTGTCCTCGGGAGCGCTTTCCTTTATATAAGAGTTTGTCCAGGCTTGTCCTTTGCAACAAAAAGGATTGGGCCACCTTGCTGCACCTTGTTTACTTTTGTTACTTGTTACCCGTTACGAATTACCTTACCACAAAACTATCTGTTACCGATAATTTCAGTGCTTGCAGAGAATACCTTACTGAAAAATGCTTGTCATTTCCTTCTGCTCCTCGTTGGGTTCGACACTCTTACTTATCAAAAGGACTACGATAGATACCTCATACTTGTGGGTCATCAAGACTCTTTTCTAGCACCATTGCCGGGGAGTGAAGCGCCTTTGGTAGGTGGAATTTGGTAAGGAAAAATGTATATAGTGTGCTGAAATTTACTGTCACTTGTTACTATGGAAAATAATCCTTTGAGGGTCTTGTTCGGGGTATCTTCACCCCGACCAATAGAGCAAAGAGTTGCTACTCAACCTACTGAACCTACTTAAAATCTTTACTTTGAAATTCCTTCGGGTATGATAGAGAAACTGCTAGCTAATCCTTTTACAGGAGATGGAACATTACATCCCGATATGCACCTAATCTATGTGGATGAAGTTTGTGGATTATTTAAGCTTGCAGGTATGCCCGAGGATGTTATCAAGAAGAAGGTATTCCCTTTATCTTTGAAGGGAAAGGCATTGACATGGTTTAGGCCATGTGATGATATTGGATCATGGAACTACAACCGATTGAAATTAGAATTTCATCAGAAGTTTTATCCTATACATCTGGTTCATCGTGATCGTGATTATATATATAATTTTGGGCCTCGCGAAGGAGAAAGTGTCGCTCAAGCTTGGGGGGGCTTAAGTCAATGTTATATTCATGCCCCAATCATGAGCTCTTAAGAGAAATTATTGTTCAAAAATTTTATGCTCGGCTTTCTCTCAATAATCACTCCATGCTCGATACTTCTTGTACTGGTTCTTTTATGATGAATACTGTCAGATTTTGGGTTCCGGCAGACCCTTGAGGTTCGAACACTAGGGTGCGCGCGGGGATCTCTCCCTTACCGATCTACGTCCGATCTCCTCACGTGATCTAAGCTGGAAACAACAAACAACACAAGGGACACGAGGTTTATACTGGTTCGGGCTACCGTTGTGGTGTAATACCCTACTCCAGTGTGTGGTGTGGTGGATTGCCTCAGGGGCTGATGATGAACAGTACAAGGGAAGAACAGCCTCGCGAGAGGTGTTCTTGAGCTGGTGCGATGAACTGTTTGGGTGAGTTCAGTCGCCTCTCTCTCTCTCTCTCTGCTAGGGCTCTACCAGATCTCTAGCTGATGTCCCTACTCTGTGCTGGCTAGCTCTATTTATAGAGGCCCTGGGCCTCTCCCCAAATAATGAGCGGGAAAGGCGCCAACAATTTGCCATTTCGAAGGGGAACATCTAGTACAAGTTATCCTGACCAAAGGTGGTCTTCGGCTGCCAAAAGTACTGGTGATGACGCCGTCTTGGGCTCCACAGTGACCTCCGTCCTGCCGCTCTGCTGGTCTTGGTCTCGTTGCACCGGAATAGTAACCTTTGCCTGATGCCTTTGCCCGTGCTTGCCCCCTTTGCACCGAAGGGGAAACAAGGACACTGCGCAGGCCGGCGCCCGCCTGGCGCCCGCCTGGTCTCGATCGTCATGGCTTGCGTCACGGGCTCCTCGCGAGGTACCCCTGCCTTGATCTCTCCGCCTCCTCGCGAGCCTGCATGATGAGGCTGCCTTTGAGGAAGCTTCCGATCGTCCGCCCCGCGAGGCTTGGCCCCTCGCGAGGGTCTTGAGCTTGAGTTGATGAAGATGGGCCGCGCTGGGCCCCCACTTGAGCCACGCCGCAGGCCGCAGGCAGGCAAGTCTGGGGACCCTCGTTCCCAGAACACCGACAGTAGCCCCCGGGCCCATGGCGCGTCCGGGCTTGGCCTGGCGGGGAAGCGAAGGGGTAAGCGTGAAGCGCCATGGGCCCAAAAGCCTACGGCCTCGGGCGCTGCATGGCGATTGATTGGTCGTGGACGTCTGCGCTTCCCCACGACGCCTTGTTACGCGCGCGGCTAAGCAGACCCGTAGTTGCACACAGTTGTTCCTCCTTTCCGTTGCTCGCTTAACTCCTACCTTTCCTTCTTCCTCGAGCTCCAGCCTCTGCCGCCAATCCAGCTCGAGTTCTTTCTCCTCTTCACTGCCATGGCGCCGATGAAGAAAGGAAGGGGAAAGAAGCCCGCGCCTTCGCCCCGCACACCTCCGGCGGCGACCCCCGCCGTTGCCCGGTCGATCATACTCAATCCAGAAGCTTTGAACAAGGTCCGGTCCACCCTTGCCACTATCTTCAACGAGTGCGGTAGGACCATAGTCTAGCCTACGTCCATGCCTCCCTTGATAGGATCGTCACAGAGGTCCGATTCTTCGCTGATGCCCTATGGGCGGGTCTGGTTCCCCTCTTTTTCGCCTTCTTCAATGTGGTGCTCTCCCATTATCAGATCCGCATGATGCACCTCGGGCCAGAGTCCATTACTCTTCTGGCTATCTTTGCTTTCATTTGCGAGGCGATGATAGGCATTCCTTCTTCCGTTGCCCTGCTGCACCACTTCTTTTCCTTGCACCTGAGCGATCCCACTCAGTGCTTAGGGTGTGTGAGCTTCTTAGCCGGGCCGGAGACGGCCGCTTCAGGGATCAACTTCGGCCTTCCTCCTCCTGAGGCCAGGTTCAGAGAGCGGTGGCTGTACGTGGACGTTGGAGTGCCCAACCCTCTGCTCTCGCACCCGACCTCGCCTGCTGTTCCTCACGCGGGTTGGGACCACGAGGTGCTCACGAGCCCCCAGCTCGCCTTTGTCTGGCGCCGCTTCTAGAGTTTGAGGGCGCTCAATGTGACGGCACCCAAGGTGGTGAAGGAGTTCCTCCAATGCCGCATTGCTCCTCTTCAGCACCACTCTCTCCGGATGTGGGACTTTGCGGGGCATAGAGACCGCATGCGGCTTCAGGAGGAGGACTTGGTGCCTGAAGTGCTGCGGACGATGCTCAGGGTCTTGACTGGCGATCCTTCCCCAGGCAGCCTTCGGAGTAATGGTGTCCTCTTGTATCTTTGCTCCGGCAGGGCCGACTTTGTGAGGCAGATGCCCAGCTTTGACGAGTGGGGGCTGCGCCCGGCTGGCTGCACGGGGCCCCGCGAGAACCCAGCCGCAGTGGTGGCTCCCCCTGCAGCCCACAGTGGTCCTTCCTCGGTCGACAGGGCGGGGAGACGAGAATCGGCGAGAGTTGAGGCGACCAATGTCGAGGTGCCGACGCCGCGAGAAGGCTCGAAGGTGGTGTCTCCCGAGGCCCACCCTGGAGCGGCGGCAGGTGCGGAGTCGCGGCCTATGGTTCCCGAGGCCGGGGCTCCCGAGCCCCCAGCCGTTCCTCGCGAGGCGACGCCTGACGGCGTCCCCCAGGCTGACTCCTCCAGTGCTGATCATCTTGACGCTTCTTCCGCGCCAGAGGCCGACCCCTGCGTCGAGCGCTTAGGTCGGTTCCGCATAGACTTCGAGGCCCTCCGCAAGAGGAAGGAGGCCTCGGGTGGCATCGACCGCCCCTGCCACTTGTTGAAGCGCAGGAAGTACCTTGCCATGGATGAGTAAGTCTTCTTCTTTCTCTGCTCATTTACTTTGCTATCCCTGCGACTGATTGTGGCCTTTCAGGCCCTGCCCTGCGAAACTCGTCGAGTCAGCCCGGGAGCCATCCCCCCAAGCTTCGCCTTCTCCGCTGGCCCTGGGCGCACCAAGCTCGAGCGGCACACTTGCCGCCAAACCAGTTGGTGGAATAGTCCGTTCCATAGGGCACCTCGAGCCTGCGCGCCCGCTTGCCCCGCGTTCCTCCTCTGATCATAGATGGTGAGTGGCTGAAGTCTGTCTTTGGCTCCTCCTCCGTGGGCGGACCGACACCAGGCCGGATTCCCAGAGAGGTTTGTTCAGCGTTGTCTAGGGCGCCAGCCCCCAGCCACGCGCCGGGAGGGGGCCTACCGCCTCGGGGCCCTCCGCATGCTCCGCTGGGAGAGGGTGATGCGGAAGACGTGCTCAGGCGTGCTCGGGAGCGACGCGCCCTTCGTGAAGAGTTCCTCCAGAGGGCGATGGGAGCGGTGAGCCAGATTGGGGAAGAGCTTGCTGACGAGGATGCGCGCCTCGAGGCCGAAGGTTTGCGCCTTGCTGAGGAGGGGCGCAAACTAAAGGTAGCCATCGCCCTCGCGCGTCACCAGCGTGATCTCGAAAACGCGAAGGCTGAAGCATCGCTGGCAGCTTCGCTGGAGGCCTACTCCCAGGCCGTCAAGGAGGCTCGGAAAGCAGACCGACGGTGCAAGGATGCGGAGGAGCGCGCATGGGAGCTCCAGGCCTGGAGCAACTCCCTGGAGCAGCAAGTGGAATTGCGCCAGGCGGCCCTTGAGTCGATGGAGGGGGCCCCGGTTGACCGGGCGGAGCTTCTGAAGCGCGAGGAGGCGCTGACGCTGGAGGCCGCTGAGCGCAACCTTGATCTTGAGCGGCTGGAGACGAGGGAGCGCCTGGTGGCTCGGGCGGAGGATGACGTTGCCGCGCGCGAAGCCCGGGCCCAGGAAGAAGTCGATCGCCGCGTGGCGGAAGCTCGCTCGGCCTTTGAGCGCGAATACGAGACGAGGTTGGGGCTGATCAAGGCTGAGGCTGAGGGCAGGACCGCAGCCCTCAGGGCCAAACTGGCCAAAGTGACGCAGTGTGCGGGCTCCTCCGCAGCCGCCCTCAACGCAGCGCAGGCGGAGCTGTCCTCTTCCCGGGCCGAGCAGCTTCTTCTCCAACAAAGGGTTGATGACGCCGAGGCCGTCGCGCGGCAGAGTGAGGACGAGATCCGTCGGCGGCGGGTTCTAGAGCGTGAGCATGCCCTCATGCTTCAAACGCTCAGAGAAAGGGCCAACACAGCCCTGGGCAACATCTGCGAGGCTGCCGCTAAGGAGCCGCATGAGGTTAACTACGCCGGCAACCTCCAGTTTTTCACCGACGTGGTGACGCTTCTGGAGAACCGCTCCGAAAGGTCCCGTTGGCTCCTTGAAGAGAGGAGCCGAGCCCTGCTCGCGCATGCCTTCTCCTACGTCTTCAGCTATCTATTGGACAGGGACCCCCACTTCGACTTCGAGGCTGCCATCGCATCGGTGCCCATAGCCGTCCGGGGCGACCTGGCGCGATGGGTGGAGGACAATGTGGATGCCCTCGTCAGGGCCTTTGCGTCTGATGATGACGGCGTGGTCGTGGACGCCCATGATGGCGGTGTTGTGAACGAGCCTGGCGCTAACGGAGATGCTGGTGGCGGCGGCAATGTCAATGACGCCAGTGATGCCTCCGAGGATTCCCAAGAAGACGCAATGAGTGATATGTCCGACTAACCACATGCCACTGCTGTTTATCCTGCACGAAGAAGGTTCGGGCTTGGCCCTGAAGAATGTAAGAGCATTTTGGGAGGGGAAGCCCCTCATGTAAAGGTTTGCAATTAGTACCCCGGTAAGTATAACGTTGCATGTGAACATAGCCGCTGGCCCGGTGATGAGTCAGCTGACTTGTGTACCTTCCAACCCCGACGAGTCCTGAGTGGGCCTGCGGGGGCCGCCGTGCCTCGGGTGTCGCCTGACTAACTTGTAGATTCTGCGATGAGGACCTCCGGAGAGGGTGCGGTAATAGTGGTCCTGGCTGTAAACGTGCCTGGCCCGGTCCGGCTCGCGAGGGGCTCGCGAGGGGGGGGGGGCAGCTGATGCTGATTTTAGATGCAAAGCCGAAACCAGAACGCGAAAGATTGCTCGAACGAGACTAATCACCCCTTCCCCCAAACACACGCAAGCATCGAGCTCAAATCCAACTTAAATCCAAATCGAAGAACTTGGTCAACAAGGAAAGGCAAAAGCAAAAGGCCGCGTCTGGCACCTAGTCTAGTCTTCGACGTCTTCTCACTAGCGCGAAGCTAAGTGCTCCCACTAGGCGTGGGCGGGAGCCCCCGAGGCCCGCGGGCGGCTCTCCGGAGACTCCGGGGCGTGTACAGCCCCACTCATTATTACGTGAGAGTGTCACGGGCGGCGAGCTTCACAGGCACTGGGCCTTCTTCACAGGTACTGGCCTTGCTTCATATCGCCAGACGAGGGCCGCGCCTTGCGCCTCACTTTGTCGCCATCGACGGCGACCGGAAACCAAGGACGACGTCAATGGGGCAGAGCGGTCGCCAGTGGTTCCCCCGACGACCACGGGTCCTCTGCCGGGGGCAGGCCCTGGGGCACCTCCCCGGCAGAGGGCCTACCTCCTGAGAACGCCTTGCTCTGACCGCCGCGGTGAAGAACCCGAATCTCGGCCCCTCTCCTGCAGCCCCCTGCGCCCTCCTCTTGAGGGGTATGGGGCTACAGAATTGGGGCAGCCACCTGCTGCGGCGACCTTTATCTCCTGTGACCCATGGTTAGCATAAGCTTGCTCCTGAGGGATGAGTGGTACCCGATAATTGCCGCCGCTGGTGCGGTTGTCGAGGCTCTCTTGGGGTTCCTGAAAGAGCTCCGCATCTGGCGTCTCCTCGCCCCAGCCTGGCTCGAGGAATGAGCCATGATCTTCTTCTAGTGCGCACCCCTGGCCCACCATGCGGGGCACATAAGCTTCTGGGGTCACCGCCTCACGGGCCTCGTCGTAGCGCCCCGCATGCCACACAGTCTGGCTTGGAGCGCCGTCTTGGGGGTGATGGCGTGGCGGTCCGCCGAGGCCGAAGGCCGCGGAGTGTACCCCTTCGCTGGCCTGAGAAGAGGCCGGCGTGACTTGTCGCCCGGTGACGGCGGAGGTGTTGACGCTGAACTGGCCCTGGAGTCCGCTGGAAGTTGCGTGCGCGCGCACGATGCTGCCATACGGCCCGCCTTGGGTCTAGGGTGGCAGCTGGACGCAGAAAGGAGGTGTCCCTGAGGCGATGGCGTCCAGGAGCTCGGCTACTCGCTCCAACAACACGTCGCGGCCGCCCTCCAGCAGTCGTCACTGTAGCAGCTCTCGGGCCACCGTGAGCGCGGCCCTGGAATTCGCTTGCTCCCATCGGGTGTACGGCGCTGTGGCCGCGACATGGTTTGAGGCCCTTGCTGCAGCCCGCACCTACCGTGGTGTGAGGGCAGGCGGCGTCTAGCCGCGTCGCCCGCGCCCCGCAGTGCCCTGCGGAGCACGGGCTGCCTGAGGCGCAAGGTTGAGGTCGCCCTGGGCTGGTGCCACGGCGTGGGCGGGCCACGCTGTCCAGCGGTCGGCGTTGGCAGCTGGGTCGCTTGACATCTGAACGGTGAGGCGACGGAAGGCGATGCGGAGAAAGAAGGATTCTTGCGCACCCCTACCTGGCGCGCCAAATGTCGGATTTCGGGTTCCGGTAGACCCTTGAGGTTCGAACACTGGGGTGAGCGCAAAGATCTCTCCCCTACCAATCTACGTCCGATCTCCTCGCGTGATCTAAGCTGGAAACAACGAACAACACAAGGGACACGAGGTTTATACTGGTTCGGGCCACCGTTGTGGTGTAATACCCTACTCCAGTGTGTGGTGTGGTGGATTGCCTCAGGGGCTGATGATGAATGGTACAAGGGAAGAACAGCCTCATGAGAGGTGTTCTTGAGCTGGTGCGATGAACTGTTTGGGTGAGTTCAGTCACCTCTCTCTCTCTCTCTCTGCTAGGGCTCTACCAGATCTCTAGCTGATGTCCCTACTCTGTGGTGGCTAGCTCTATTTATAGAGGCCCTGGGCCTCTCCCCAAATAATGAGAGGGAAGGGCGCCAACAATTGGCCATTTCGAAGGGAAACATCTAGTACAAGTTATCCTGACCAAAGGTGGTCTTCGGCTGCCAAAAGTACTGGTGATGACGCCGTCTTGGGCTCCACAGTGACCTCCGTCCTGCCGCTCTGCTGGTCTTGGTCTCCTTGCACTGGAATGGTAACCATTGCCTGATGCCTTTGCCCGTGCTTGCCCCCTTTGCACCAAAGGGGAAACAAGGACACTGCACAGGCCAACGCCCGCCTGGTCTCGATCGTCATGGCTTGCGTCACGGGCTCCTCGCGAGGTACCCCTGCCTTGATCTCTCCGCCTCCTCGTGAGCCTGCATGATGAGGCTACCTTTGAGGAAGCTTCCAGTCGTCCGCCCCACGAGGCTTGGCCCCTCGCGAGGGTCTTGAGCTTGAGTTGATGAAGATGGGCCGCGCTGGGCCCCCACTTGAGCCACGCCGCAGGCCGCAGGCAGGCAAGTCTAGGGACCCCCGTTCTCAGAACACCGACAAATACTATTGAATTCAGATGGGATTTATTGGAAAGAATTAAATGCAACTCTGAAGATTGGGAACTCGACGAAGGTAAGGAGTCAGGTATAACACCTAAGTTTGATTGTGTTAAATCTCTTATGGATACCGATGCTTTTCGTGAATTTAGCACTAAATATGGACTTGACTCTAAGATAGTAGCTTCTTTCTGTGAATCATTTGCTACTCATGTTGATCTCCCTAAGGAGAAGTGGTTTAAATATCATCCTCCCATTGAAGTAAAAGTAGTTGAACCTATTAAAGTTGAAGAAAAGACTATCACTTATAATGTTGATCTTATTGTTCCTACCGCTTATATTGAGAAACCACCTTTCCCTGTTAGAATAAAGGATCATGCTAAAGCTTCAACTGTGGTTCGTAAGAGTGATGCTAGAAAACCTACACCCTCTGAGAAAATTAAAGTTGAACCTAGTATTGCTATGGTTAAGGATCTCTTGGTCGATAATATTGATGAGCATGTTATTTACTTCTGTGATGAAGCTGCTAGAATTGATAGACCCGATACTAAAAATAAACATAGACCTGTTTTGGCATGCCTATTGTTTCTGTTAAAATAGGAGATCACTGTTATCATGGCTTATTTGATATGGGTGCTAGTGTCAGTGCAATACCTTATACTTTATATAAAGAAATTATGCATGATATTGCACCTGCTGAGATAGAAGATATTGATGTTATTATTAAGCTTGCCAATAGATATACTATTTCACCGGTTGGGATTGTTAGAGATGTTGAAGTCTTTTGTGGGAATATTAAATATCCTACTGATTTTCGTGTTCTTGCT
Source organism: Triticum aestivum (assembly GCF_018294505.1). NCBI lineage: Eukaryota > Viridiplantae > Streptophyta > Magnoliopsida > Poales > Poaceae > Triticum > Triticum aestivum. The sequence continues at coordinate 157,922,318 of NC_057794.1, read as the reverse complement.
TCCCCACAAGATGACTTTTGTCCCATTATATTTGGTAGACCCTTCTTGAATACTGTTAATGCTAAGATAGACTGCGAAAAGGATATTGTTACTGTTGGTTTAGGGGATATGTCTCATGATTTTAATTTTGCTAAATTTCGTAGACAACCCCATGATAAAAGAATTGCCTAGTAAAGATGAAATTATTTGTCTTGCTTCTATTGACGTGCCTCCTAATGATCCTTTAGAATAATATTTGCTAGACCATGAAAATGATATGTTTATGAATGAAAGAAGGGAAATAGATGAAGTATTCTTTAAACATGGACCTATTTTGAAACACAACTTGCTTGTTGAAATTCTAGGGGATCGTCCTCCACCCAAGGGTGATCCCGTGTTTGAGCTTAAACCATTACCTGATACTCTTAAATATGCTTATCTTGATGAAAAGAAGATATATCATGTTATTATTAGTGCTAACCTTTCAGAGCAGGAAGAAGAGAAATTATTGAAAGCTCTGAAGAAGCACCATTCTGCTATTGGATATACTCTTGATGATCTTAAGGGAATTAGTTCCACTCTATGCCAACACAACATAAAATTGGAGAAAGACGCTAAACTGGTTGTTGATCACCAACAACGGTTAAATCCTAAGATGAAAGAAGTGGTAAGAAATGAAATACTAGAGCTTCTGGATGCAGGTATAATTTATCCTGTTGTTGATAGTCAGTGGGTAAGTCATGTCCATTATGTCCCTAAGAAGGGAGGTATTACTGTTGTTCCTAATGATAAAGACGAATTGATCCCACAAAGAATTGTTACAGGTTATAGAATGGTAATTGATTTCCACAAATTAAATAAAGCTACTAGAAAGGATCATTACCCTTTACCTTTTATTGATCAAATGCTAGAAAGATTATCCAAACATACACATTTTTATTTTCTAGACAGTTATTCGGGTTTCTCTCAGATACCTATGTCGAAAGAGGATCAGGAAAAGACCACTTTTACTTGCCCTTCCGGTACCTTTGCTTATAGACATATGCCTTTTGGTTTATGTAATGCACATGCTACCTTTCAAAGATGTATGACTGCTATATTCTCTGACTTTTGTGAAAAGATTGTTGAGGTTTTCATGAATGATTTCTCTGTGTATGGAACTTCTTTTGATGATTGCTTAAGCAACCTTGATAGAGTTTTACAAAGATGTGAGGAAACTAATCTTGTCTTGAATTGGGAGAAGTGCCACTTTATGGTTAATGAAGGTATTGTCTTGGGGCATAAAATTTCTGAAAGAGGTATTGAAGTTGATAAAGCTAAATTTGATGCTATTGAAAAGATGTCGTGTCCTAAGGACATTAAAGGTATAAGAAGTTTCCTTGGTCATGCCGGTTTTTATAGGAGGTTCATTAAAGACTTCTCAAAAATTTCTAGGCCTCTCACTAATCTCTTACAAAAAGATGTTCCTTTTATCTTTGATGATGATTGTGTAGAAGCATTTGAAATACTTAAGAAAGCCTTGATTTCTGCACCTATTGTTCAGCCAACTGATTGGAATTTACCCTTTGAAATTATGTGTGATGCTAGTGATTATGCTGTAGGTGTTGTTCTAGGACAAAGAGTTGATAAGAAATTAAATGTTATCCAATATGCTAGTAAAACTCTAGACAGTGCCTAGAGAAATTATGCTACTACTGAAAAAGAATTTTTAGCAGTTCTATTTGCTTGTGACAAGTTCAGACCTTATATTGTTGATTCTAAAGTAATTGTTCACACTGGTCATGCTGCTATTAAATACCTTATGGAAAAGAAAGATGCTAAACCTAGACTTATTAGATGGGTTCTCTTGCTACAAGAATTTGATTTGCATATTATTGATAGGAAGGGAGCTGAGAACCCCGTTGTAGACAACTTATCTAGGTTAGAAAATGTTCTTGATGACCCACTCCCTATTGATGATAGTTTTCCTGATGAACAATTAGCTGTCATAAATGCTTCTCATACTGCTCCATGGTATGCTGATTATGCTAATTACATTGTTGGTAAATTTATACCACCTAGTTTCACATACCAGCAAAAGAAAAAGTTTTTCTATGATTTAAGACATTATTTCTGGGATGACCCACACCTTTATAAAGAAGGAGTAGATGGTGTTATTAGACGTTGTGTACCTGAGCATGAACAGGAACAGATCCTACGCAAGTTTCACTCCGAGGCTTATGGAGGACACCACGCTGGAGATAGAACTACGCATAAGGTATTGCAATCCGGTTTTTATTAGCCTACTCTTTTCAAAGATGCCCGTAAGTTTGTCTTGTATTGTGATGAATGTCAAAGAATCGGTAATATTAGTAGATGTCAAGAAATGCCTATGAACTATTCAATTGTTATTGAACCATTTGATGTTTGGGGCTTTGATTATATGGGACTGTTTCCTTCCTCTAATGGGTATACACATATTTTAGTTGCTGTTGATTACGTTACTAAGTGGGTAGAAGCTATTCCAACTAGTAGTGATGATCATAACACCTCTATTAAGATGCTTAAAGAAGTTATTTTTTCGAGGTTTGGAGTCCCTAGATACTTAATGACTGATGGTGGTTCACATTTTATTCATGGTGCTTTTCATAAAATATTTGCTAAGTATGATGTTAATCATAGAATTGCATCTCCATACCACCCATAGTCTAGTGGTCAAGTGGAACTGAGTAATAGAGAGATTAAATTAATTTTGCAAAAGACTGTTAATAGATCTAGAAAGAATTGGTCCAAGAAACTTGATGATGCATTATGGGCCTATAGAACTGCATATAAAAATCCTATGGGTATGTCTCTGTATAAAATGGTTTATGGAAAAGCATGTCACTTACCTCTCGAACTAGAACATAAGGCATATTGGGCCATTAAAGAGCTCAATTATGATTTCAAACTTGCCGGTGAGAAGAGACTATTTGACATTAGCTCACTTGATGAGTGGAGAACCCAGGCCTATATGAATGCCAAACTATTTAAAGAAAAAGTTAAAAGATGGCATGACAAAAGGATACAAAAGTGTGAGTTTAATGTAGGTGATTATGTTCTGTTATACAACTCTCGTTTAAGATTTTTTGCAGGAAAACTCCTCTCTAAATGGGAAGGTCCTTACGTTATCAAGGAGGTCTATTGTTCCGGTGCCATAAAAATCAACAACTTCGACAAATCCGAAGGTGGTGAACGGTCAAAGAATCAAACATTATATCTCAGGTAATCCTATAAATATTGAAACCAATTTTATTAACACTGTAACCCCGAAGGAGTACGTAAGGGACACTTTCCAGAATGTTTCAGACTCCAAAAATGAATAGGTATGTGGTATGGTAAGTAAACCGACTCCAAAACAGTTCTAATAGCAATTTTTCTCCATTTTGGAATATTTAAAAAAAATAGGAAAATAAGAAGTAGTCCGAAAGGGACACGAGGCATCCACGAGGGTGGAGGGCGCGCCCTACCCCCTGGGCGCGCCCCCTGCCTCGTGGGCACTCGTGTGCCCTCCGGACTCCGTTTTCTTGCACGATACTTCTTTTGGTTGATAAAAATTCATTATATAATCTCCCAAAGGTTTTGACCACCATACCACGACAAAATCCTCTCCTTTTGTTTTGAGCTGTTTTTCTGACAGATCTAGATCACCATGACGTCTTCAAGCGCCCCCAAGGACAAATTTTTCGAGAAGGTCATCAACCCCTACTTCGCGGAGGTGCTGCAACACCCTCAAACCATTGAGATGCGTGAGGGGGTGCTGCACATCCACGATGTTGAGGGACCAAGGAGGACCAGAAGCGTGGAGACAAGACTCGAAGCAATGGAGCAACAAGTTTTCAAGTGCTAGGGGATGGTGGAACGCGGACTCAACGCCAACCACATGATGATCGTGGGGTTCACCAACAACCACAAGCTAGATGCTAAGAACATTGAGGAGACCATCTTCAAGCTTCACGAGAAAATCGAGCACCTCCAAGCCCAGATCTATGACCTGCAAAACCAAAACTATGAGTATGAATATAGATTCAAGAGGATGAGTTTGGCTGCGGATTTGAGGATCCCGGAGACTCGATCATCCTTCTATGATGCTGAGCCTATGCCTTGGAAGATGGACGACAAGCCTACATCATCAACAACTCCATCATCACCACCTACAAACAAAGAGACATAAATACATGGGTATGGGCACTCCCCTTGGCAACTAGCTTGGGGGAGGTGCCCCGATATCGTATCACCATCACACTTCTATCTTTACCGTTTTTCTTAGTTCGATCCTTTTGGTTATATCTTGATCTAGTAGAATAAAGTTCAGTATGATCTAGCTTTGAGTTTTTGTGTTGATCCTTATCTATGTAATCGAGTTCATGAGCTATATATAATAAAGATTAGTCTTGAGTCAAGGGCTTGGTTATCTTGCTATGATCTTGAGGGAATAAAAGAAAAAAGAAAGAACAAAAAGAAATAAAGAGATCATATTGATCTTATGGAGAGTAATGGCTTCACATATAAAGAGTATGATGAATAAAAGTTGTTGAGAGTTGACAAACATAGTTTTGGTCATCGTTGCAATTAATAGGAAGTAATAAAGAAAGAGAGGTTTTCACATATAAATATACTATCTTGGACATCTTTTATGATTGTGAGCACTCATTAAAATATGACATGCTAAAAAGTTGATGTTGGACAAGGAAGACAATGTAGTGGGTTATGTTTTCTTATATCCGAAATAAATTATATTGTCATGGATCATCCAACATGTTGAGCTTGCCTATCCCCCTCATGCTAGCCAAATTATTTGCACCAAGTAGAGATACTACTTGTGCTTCCAAATATCCTTAAACCCAATTTTTCCATGAGAGTCCACCATATCTACCTATGGATTGAATAGGATCCTTCAAGTAAGTTGTCATTGTTGCAAGCAATAAAAATTGCCCTCTAAATATGTATGATCTATTAGTGTGGAGAAAATAAGCTTTATATGAGCTTGTGATATGGAAGAAATAAAAGCGACAGACTGCATAATAAAGGTCCCTATCACAAGTGGCAATATAAAGTGACGTTCTTTTGCGTTAAGATTTTGTGCATCCAACCATAAAAGCACATGACAACCTCTGCTTCCCTCTACGAAGGGCCTATATTTTATTTTTGTCTTATACCTTATACAAGAGTCATGGTGATCTTCACCTTTCCTTTTTACACTTTATCCTTCGGCAAGCACTATGTGTTGGAAAGATCCTGATATATATATATCCAATTGGATGTGGGTTTTCATAAAGCAATATTGTTGACGTTACCCTTGAGATAAAAGGTTGGGAGGCAAAATTATAAGCCCCTATCTTTCTATGTGTCCGATTAAAACTTCATAACCATAAGTATTACGTGAGTGTTAGCAATTGTGAAAGACTAAATGATAGTTGAGTATGTGGACTTGCTGAAAAGCTCTTATATTGACTCTTTCCGATGTTATGATAAATTGCAATTGCTTCAATGACTGAGATTATAGTTTGCTAGTTTTTCAATGAAGTTTCCGATTCATACTTTACATTGTGAATAGATTGTTACTTCAGCATAAGAAATCATATGACAATATATATATGTTGCTATTCTAAGAATGAGCATGATGTCCTCATGTCCGTATTTTATTTTAACGACACCTCTATCTCTAAACATGTGGACATATTTTTCGATATCAGCTTCTGCTTGAGGACAAGCGAGGTCTAAGCTTGGGGGAGTTGATACGTCCATTTTGCATCATGCTTTTATATTGATATTTATTGCATTATGGGTTGTTATTACACATTATGTCACAATACTTATGCCTTTTCTCTCTTATTTTACAAGGTTTACATGAAGAGGGAGAACGCCGGCAGCTGGAATCCTGGGCTGGAAAAGGAGCAAATATTAGAGACCTATTCTACACAACTCAAAAAGTCCTGAAAATCCACGAAAGTTAGTTTTGGAATATATATTAAAAATATTGGGCGAAGAAAGCACCGGAGGGGGGCCACCCACTGTCCACGAGGGTGGAGGGCGCGCCCCCCTGCCTCGTGGGCCACCTGGAAGCCCCCCGATGCCCATATTCTGGTATAAGGTGTCTTTTGCCCTGGAAAAAATCACAAGGAATCTTTCAGGATGAAGCACTGCCATCTCGAGGCAGAACCTTGGCAGAACCAATCTAGGGCTCCGGCGGAGCTGTTCTGCCGGGGAAACATCCCTCCGGGAGGGGGAAATCATCACCATCGATCCTCTCATCAGGAGGGGGTCAATCTCCATCAACATCTTCACCAGCACCATCTCCTCTCAAACCCTGTTCATCTCTTGTATCTGATCTTTGTCTCAAAACCTTAGATTGGCACCTATGGGTTGCTATTAGTGTTGATTACTCCTTGTAGTTGATGCTAGTTGGTTTATTCGATGGAAGATTATATGTTCAGATCCTTTATGCATATTAATACCCCTCTGATTATGAACATGAATATGATTTGTGATTAGTTATGTTTGTTCTAGAGGACATGGGAGAAGTCTTGCTATAAGTAGTCATGTGATGGTATTCATTCGATATTTTGATGAGATGTATGGTGTCTTTCCTCTAGTGGTGTTATGTGAACGTCGACTACATGACACTTCACCATTGTTTGGGCCTAGGGGAAGGCATTGGGAAGTAATAAGTAGATGATGGGTTGCTAGAGTGACAGAAGCTTAAACCCTAGTTTATGTGTTGCTTCGTAAGGGGCTGATTTGGATCCATATGTTTCATGCTATGGTTAGGTTTACCTTAATTTTTCTTTCATAGTTGCGGATGCTTGCGAGGGGGGTTAATCATAAGTGGGATGCTTGTACAAGGAAGGGCAGTACCCAAGCACCGGTCCACCCACATATCAAATTATCAAAGTAACGAACGCGAATCATATGAGCATGATGAAAACTAGCTTGACGATATATCACATGTGTCCTCGGAAGCGCTTTCCTTTATATAAGAGTTTGTCCAGGCTTGTCCTTTGCTACAAAAAGGATTGTGCCACCTTGCTGCACCTTGTTTACTTTTGCTACTTGTTACCCATTATGAATTACCTTATCATAAAACTATCTATTACCGATAATTTCAGTGCTTGCAGAGAATACCTTACTGAAAACTGCTTGTCATTTCCTTCTGCTCCTCGTTGGGTTTGACACTCTTACTTATCTAAAGGACTACGATAGATCCCCTATACTTGTGGGTCATCAAAGAACATTAAATTTGTATCACTTTTATACCTTTACCGAAAGAACCATTCTTCTTCTTATTCGCCAAGTACTTCTTGCAGTTGCGCTTCTAGTGTCCTTCTGCTTGCAGTAGAAACATTCAGTCTCCTTAGTAGCTTCGCCCTTGTTCCTCTTCTGAGACACAGTCTTACCGGCACCTGAAGATTTCTTCTTAGACTTGCCCTTCTTCTTGAAACTGATGGTCTTATTGACCATCAACATTTGTTTGTTCTTCTACATTCCAGCCTCCGCAGTCTTGAGCATAGAAAACAACTCATTTGCACTTTTTCTGATCCCATTCATGCTATAATTCATGATTAAACCATCATAAGGTGGGGGAGTGAAGCAAGCAGCAAAATATTTGTACCGAGTGTTCGAGGAATCGCAAATTCCAGAGCAGCAAGTCTATCAACATGGCCAGCCAGCTTCATTATATGTTGACTCATTGAGGAGCCTTTTGCCATGTTGCACTCAACCAAGGCCTTAGTTATTCAAAACGTTTGGTCCTTGTCTGTTTCTTGTACAGAGCATCTAGTGACCCAATAATAAATTGAGTACTTGATAGTTTGAAATGTTCCTATAGTTCAAGATCCATGAAGTAGTGAAAGCATCTACAACTTCTTGTGGTGCAACCTTTGTAGGAGGATCACCCAGGGGATGATCCAACACATACTCCTTCTTAGCACTTCTGAGAACAAATCTCAGGTTCCAGATCCAATCTGCATAGTTTCTATCATCTGCATCCAACTTTTCTTTCTCTACATAGGGGCTAAGTTTAACATATCGCGAGCCATTGATCTACAACGATAAACACAAGATTCACTTAGAAATTTGTTCATAACTTAATTTGGACTAGTGTTTATATTTTTAATATAAAGTGCACTCTCACTCAAATCAATATCTCTCATAATTTAAAGTGAGTGATTAAAGACCCTGATCTAATTCATAGCCATTGATGTAGACTTCACCGATGACATGAACTTTGATCGGTAGGCAATCTTTTGTTGATCATATATCCATATGACTCTTGTTCATCTTTCAATGCTTCATGCTTTGAGCTCAGAATGATTCCGCCAGAACTTCAAGATAACCGAGTGTTATCTGCATGCTCGGTCTTACCTTGCCCGCCTTACACCTCACAATCTGTTTGTACTCATGTGGACATGACACACACTAGAAAGCTACGTGTTATAGACGGTTGCAACATTGGGAAGAGCACCTTTTAACTTGATATTTTCAGTGATAGATCACCCTAATAATTGATTACTGCGCAATCAAAGGGCGCGAACAACAAAATGATAAACATCTCAGGCAATTCATAATAGCATGATATGGTATAGCCATGGGCGCCAAGAAGTCTTCAAGGTCTTCTTGAATCTTTAGTTGAAACGTTGACGTGGTGGTAGAAAAATGTTGTCATCCCAGCCGTTCCAAGAACGTTGCCATGGCGGCAATTTCAAAAAACGGTGTCGTGGCACCAATTTCAGAATACACTATCATGGCACAAATTTTTAAGCACCTCCTCCCTGCGCCTGGTGAAGCTCCGGGTCCTCCTGTAACCTGTAGGCTATCTCTACATCTATATTACATTAAAGTGGCAATCCTGTGGCTCCAGCCATCATGTCGTGACACGCGGGCCACCTAACATTATAACATATAACCATCTCATAGATAAACTCTATTGTAAATAAGCCCTAGAGGCAATAATATTGTATTATTATATTTCCATGTTCATAATTAAGAGTTTATATTTCCTGCTATAACCGCTATAATCCTTGAGTATGCGATTCAGTGGAAAACTAATATGCATATGTGGAGTGATAAATGGTAAAAGAGTAGGTTCCTAGTCTTGCCTCTAAGACTAGATCAAGTGTTGTTGGTGATCATATTTTCTAGATCTTAGAATATCGCTAAGTGTACCAATAGTCCTAAACTAACATTGAGAGTATGATGTTACAAGAATGATCATATTGAGTCGACCCAATACTTGTTTGTTATACTTTGAGATAATATCGTCTGAAACCAATTGCAATAACACCGAGTGTTAACATGTATTTTTTAGTTCCTTGGACCATGAGAGTATTGTAGTCACTTCCTACCGTACGGTGGACTTTGGGGTTCCTCAAACATCATTTTTATGACGATGATCATAATGACAACTACGGGTTCATTGGGAAGTTTGACAAGGGACTAGATAGCTCAAGAGTGGGATTTGGTCCTCTTATGATGGAGAGATATTCTGAGGCCCCTCTCGGTGTGACGACATCCACCATCGTCTGGGAAGACACAGGTGACTACGTCACGGGGATGCCGGAACACTTCAATGAGAAAGAAGAGCAAAACCGGTAACGTGGATGATGGTATAGTGAGCATATGTGTATGACTTAGGAGGATACCGATGCATCCTGGGTTTTGTAAAGTATCATGAAGCACAAGGAACATCACATGATGACCATATGTTCACTTGAATATCATTCATATAATCATAGGGATCGATATGGACGTCCATGGTTCCGCTATCGGTCATTGAATGAAGGAGTTTCGTTGATGTCTATCTTTTACCAAACCTACGGGGTCACAAGCTTAAGGTAATCACGATATGTTGAGTGTTAGTAGGAAGAGAGTATCAAAGATTTATTTGTGGAATTTTTTCGTTAATATTTGGAATAGTTTCAAGAGGAACCGAGAGCATGTCGGGGTCGTCGGAAGGGTTTCGAAGTTTATCGGACAATACTAGGTATTCTTGATATATGATATATAGGTTGAAAATGTTTTCGATGGTGTTAAATTAATAATAAAAGGCTTTAGTAATTGTTAGGAGTTTTATATTTAATTTAATATCAATGGGCCTTAAAAGGCAAAGAGGTGGAAGGCAACTTGGGCCATAAGGTCTGAAGTGGAGATGGGCCCCCCTTTCCTATAGGGGAGGACAAATTGGAGTGGGGGAGGATTCCTCCTCTCCTCCCTTGGCTAGCGCACCAAGGAGGGTGAAAGGATCGAGAAGAGGAGTCTAGAGGGGGTGATTAGACCCTTAATAAGCAAAAGTGGTAGTTTTTAATTTCTTCAAGTTAAGGTTGAGTTTAGCACATGTTAAAGCACACACAATACATCTTAAGCAAGCATGATAAGAGTATAGGCAGCGGAAAGAGTAAATCATGCAATTTGCAAGAATGTAAAGGGATGGGATTGGAGTGTGCAAACACAATGGAGACGCGGAGAATTTTTGGCGTGGTTCCGATAGGTGGTGCTATCGTACGTCCACGTTGATGGAGACTTCAACCCACGAAGGGTAATAGTTGTGCGTGTCCACGGAGGGCTCCACCCACGAAGGGTCCACGAAGAAGCATCCTTGTCCATCCCACCATGGCCATCATCCATGAAGTACTTGCCTCACTCAGGTAGATCTTCATGAAGTAGGCGATCTCCTTGCCCTTACAAACTTCTTGGTTCAACTCCACATCACGAGAAGGCTCCCAAGCAACACCTAACCAATCTAGGAGACACCACTCTCCAAAAGGTAATAGACGGTGTTTTGATGATGAACTCCTTGCTCTTGTGCTTCAAATGATAGTCTCCCCAACACTCAACTCTCTCACACAGATTTGGCTATCGTGGAAGAGGGATTTGAGTGGAAAGCAACTTGGGGAAGGCTAGAAATCAAGGTTCAAATGGTTGGAATGGAATCTCTTAATCTCAACACATGAGTAGGTGGTTCTCTCTCAGAAAATGAATGGTGGAAGTGTAGGCACATTCTGATGGCTCTCCTTAATGAGGAATAAGGGGTGGAGGGGTATATATAGCCTCCACACAAAATCCAACCGTTACACAGTTTTGACTCATCTCGGTGACACCGATTAGGGAACTCGTGGAACCGATCTATTCAAAAATATGAACGTTAGGAATCTCGATGGGACCGACTAGAACAACTCGATGGGGCCGATGTGCTAGGGTTTAGGGCAAACTTCAACTCTGTGGCGTTGGTTGCAGCAACTTGGTGAGACCGAAGTGAAGCAATAAGAAACAGAGAATCTGACAAGCCAACTCGGTGAGAACGATTACATAAACTCGATGAGACCTAAGTGAATGCAACAAGTCACAGAGCGCTAGCAAGGCCATCTCGGTGGGACCGAGATCCATATCAGTGTGACCGAACCGTTAGGGTTTCTCGCAATGGCTATGTCGAATGAACTCGGTGGCTCCGGGTAGAAAGTATCGGTGGGGCCGAGTTTGTAATTAGGGTTTGGACATATTTGGATGGAGAAAGTGGCTGAAGGTTTTGGAGCAATATCACTAAGCACTTGAGCAAGTAGACCATTAAGCAACACTTCATCCCCTTTTAATAGTATTGGCTTTCCTATGGAGTCAATGTGGTCTTGGATCACTTAAATAGAAATGAAAATTCTTGAGCTTTTGCCAATCCTTGTCTTTAGCATTTTGCAGGGTTCCACATCCTCTTGTCCTTGCCACTCCATTGTTGAACTTATCTGAAATGTACTGGATAAAACTATTAGTCCAACAAAATATATGTTGACATTAATTACCAAATCACCCACGAAGCACTTGTGCTTTCAATCTCCCCCTTTTTGGTAATTGATGACAACATACATCAAAGCTTTAAGTAATTGATATGAAGAGTACAGTGGTACAACGAGCTGCGATACAAACGGTTTTTAACCCCTTTCCGCGATGATATTTTGAACCATCTCCTAGTGAGTGTGGGCGATATGGGGTCCTTCCCACATGACCCAGAAACCGTTGGGGATAGGGCCCTCCGGTCACACATGCTTGGCAAAATGAGATCGTGTGCGACACGCGAGCGATCAAATACAATTATACATGCCCAATCGGTTCCTGTCATAAGTACATCCCACACAGTCAGTCCTAGACAAACGTCTCTGTTTGTATGTACATTCCACATAGTCAATCCAAGGAATATTTTTTGTTCGTATGTACATCTGAAAGCACAAGTGCTCCCTGGGTGGTTTTGGTAATTAATGTCAACATATCTCTTGTTGGACTAACACTTTTACCTAGTATGCTTCAGATAAGTTCAACAATGGAGTGGCATGGACTAGAGGATGTGGAACCCCTTCAAGATGCTAAGGACAAAGGATTGGCTCAAGCTTCAAGATCAAGACTCTACATTTTCTATTTTAGTGATCCAAGATCACATTGAGTCTATAGGAAAAGCCAATACTATCAAGAGGGGATGAGGTGTTGCTTAATGGCTTGCTTGCTCAAAGTGCTTAGTGATATGCTCCAAAAACCTCAACTACCTTCCCACATCCACATATGACCTAAACCAAAAGTCAAACTCGGCCCCACCGATTCTTTCTATCCGGAGCCACCGAGTTCAGTTAACATAGCCACTGCCAGAAACCCTAATCAGTTCGGTCTCACCGATGGGATCTCGGTCTCACCGAGATGGGCTTGCAAACTCTCTGTTACCTGTTGCAATATTTTCGGTCCCACCGAGATATGCAATCGGCCCCACCGAGTTTGCTTAGCCAACTCTTTGTTTCGCTTATTACCCAAATCGGTCCCACCGAGTTTGAGTAATCGGTCAAACCGAGTTTTGGTTTTACCCTAACCCTAGCACATCGGTTCCACCGAGTTGAACTAGTCGGTCCCACCGAAAACCCTAACGGTCACTAGGTTTACTAAATCGGTCCGACCGAGTTTTTCCCTTCGGTCTCACCGAGATTGGTAAATTGAGTGTAACGGTTAGATTTTGTGTGGAGGCTATATATACCCCTCCACCCACTCTTCATTCGTGGAGAGAGCCATCAGAACATACCTACACTTCCAATACACATTTTCTGAGAGAGAACCACCTACACTTGTGTTGAGGTCAAGATATTCCATTCCAACCATATGAATCTTGATCTCTAGCCTTCCCCAAGTTGCTTTCCACTCAAATCTTCTTTCCACCAAATCCAAATCCTGTGAGAGAGAGTTGAGTGTTGGGGAGACTATCATTTGAAGCACAAGAGCAAGGAGTTCATCATCAACACACCATTTGTTACTTCTTGGAGAGTGGTGTCTCCTAGATTGGCTAGGTGTCACTTGGGAGCCTCCAACAAGATTGTGGAGTTGAACCAAGGAGTTTGTAAGGGCAAGGAGATCGCCTACTTCGTGAAGATCTACCGCTAGTGAGGCAAGTCCTTCGTGGGCGACGGCCGTGATGGAATAGACAAGGTTGCTTCTTCGTGGACCCTTCGTGGGTGGAGCCCTCCGTGGACTCGCGCAACCGTTACCCTCCGTGGGTTGAAGTCTCCATCAACGTGGATGTACGATAGCACCACCTATCGGAACCACGACAAAAACCTCCGTGTCTCCAATTGCGTTTGAATACTCCAAACCCTTCTCTTTACATTCTTGCAAGTTGCATGCTTTACTTTCCGCTGCTCATATACTCATTGCATGCTTGCTTGATATGTATTGTGTTTGTTAAACTTGTTCTTAAACTCCACTTAAACTTAAGAATATTAAAAACTGCAACTTTTGGCACTTAGTGTCTAATCACCCCCCTCTAGACACCTCTTCTCGATCCTTTCAATTGGTATCAGAGCATTGGTCTCCATTGCCTTGGTTTAAACACCATTGGAGGAAGATGGATGTGTCTACTTTGGGGAGTCTTAGACATAGAGTGCCTATTCTTGATGGAGAGTATTTTCATGAGTGGAAAAATGAAATGCTTGAGATTTTCAATGAATATCATTTGAACAAGTACATTACTAGCCCTTGTGCACCTCATGTTGATCCTTTGCACCCTACCCTAGATGAAGATATTGACATGATTCGCAATCTTAGAACTGTTAATCTTATCACTAGAGGCTTGCCTAGAAACTTGATTGGATGTTTGCCGACTCTTAAGTGTGCCTACACCATATGGAAATTCCTTGAGGAACTCTTTCCTAATTACTCCTTGAAAGATCTAGATGAAATCCTCCATAAGTCTATTGCTTTGATTAAGATGAGTTCCAATGATCCCAAATTTGGTGACTGCTTATTTGAGCTTACTGACCTTACGAGTGCCAAAGGAGATGTTGGAATCATTAGCAATATCATTTCCAGAGCTATTATAATTCATAAAGATAACTATAGAAATGATCATTTATCTAATGAATTTCCCTCTCTAGGAATTGATCAATCACAAGATGATGTTGAACATGAATACTCGGATGAGGATGATGATGATGATGACGATGATGATGATAGTGACTATGATCTCGATGATGCGATGAGACACTTTGGTCTTATGGCAAATCTTTGCGGCTACATGGCTGGAGGAAAGGAATGGGTCCTTGATAGTGGATGTATTGATCATATGACCGGAGATAAACACATGTTTCGTGAGCTTGCTAAAAATGACGGCCCTCAAAAGTATGTCACTTTTGGTGATAATTCAAAGGGTAAGGTGGTTGGCCTTGGTAAGGTGGCCATCTCACATGATAGCTCCATACAAAATGTCATGCTCATTGAATCTCTTGGCTACAACTTACTTTCAGTATCTAGACTTGCTGATTTCGGTTTCAATGTCCTATTTACTGAAGTAGACTGCCAAGTGTTTCGTAGAGATAATCATAAAATGGTCTTTACCGGTATACGTAGAGGAGATCTTTACATTGTTGATTTCACTAAAAAGGCTCAACCTAAAACTTGCTTAATTGCCAAATCTTCTAAAGGCTGGTTGTGGCATAGAAGACTAGGTCATGTTGGTATGCGAAATCTTGATAAGCTTATTAAAGGTGATCATATCCTTGGAATAAAAGATGTCATATTTGACAAGGATAGACTTTGTAGTGCTTGTCAAGCAGGGAAACAAGTTGGAGGAAGTCACCGCGCGAAGAACATCATGACCACAAGAAGACCACTCGAGCTACTTCACATGGATCTCTTTGGTCCAAATGCCTACAAGAGTCTCGGTGGTAACTCATTTGGTCTAGTCATAGTTGATGATTTTTCAAGATTTACGTGGGTGTTCTTTCTTGATGACAAATCGCAGGTCCAAAAGATCTTCAAAAACTTCGCTAGGAAGGCCCAAAATCAGTTTGACGTGAAGATCAAGAAGGTTCGGAGTGACAACAGAACGGAGTTCAAGAACGCAAATGTGGACACCTTTCTTGACGAAGAAGGGATTTCACACGAGTTCTCGGTTACGTACACACCTCAACAAAATGGAGTTGTTGAAAGGAAGAACCGGACTCTTATCGAGATGGCAAGAACGATGCTTGATGAGTACAAAACGCCAAAGCACTTTTGGGCGGAAGCGGTTGAGACAGCTTGTCATGCAATAAATCGCTTGTATCTTCACAAGCTACTCGGCAAGACGGCATACAAGCTTCTCACCGGTAACAAACCCCAAGTTGGATACTTTCGAGTATTCGGCTCAAAGTGCTACATTCTTGATAAGCATCGTCGTTCTAAATTTGCTCCTAAATCTCATGAAGGTTTCCTACTTGGTTATGGCTCAAACTCTCACACTTACCGTGTCTACAACAATTTCACCCGAAAGGTTGAAGAGACGGTAGATGTGAAGTTTGATGAATCTAACGGCTCGCAAGTAGAGCAATTGCCAATTGATGTAGGAGACAAAGACCCTTCGGAAGCAATTCAAGACTTGTCCATTGGCAAGATTCGTCCAACGGAAGTGAAGGAGAGTACCTCGTCCGTCCAAGTGGAAGCTTCTACCTCACGACAAGGTGAACCAAGAGTTGATACGGAAGCATCCACAAGTGGGACACGCCAAGATGAAGAAAACGAGGGAGCACACCAAGATGAACATCAACAACCTCCTTCTCCACCACGACAAGAGAACGACAACGTCAACAATGAAGAAGGCCAAGAAGAAGAACAAGATGAAGAGGATGTTCCACCCCGACCCAAGCAAAAGCTTTCACGAGTTCGAGCAAGAATTGCTAAGGATCATCCCGTCGAGCAAATCTACAATGATATCCAAACCGGGAGAATCACTCGCTCTAAAACTCGTTTAGCTAACTTTTGTGAACATTACTCATTCATCTCTAGCATTGAACCTATGAAGGTTGAAGAAGCATTGGAGGATCCGGATTGGATAAACGCTATGCATGAAGAGCTACACAACTTTGAGAGAAATCAAGTGTGGACATTGGTCGAGAAGCCCGACAACAACCACAACATCATTGGTACCAAATGGGTGTTTCGCAACAAGCAAGATGAAGATGGACAAGTGGTTCGCAACAAAGCACGTCTCGTCGCCC
Organism: Triticum aestivum; assembly: GCF_018294505.1. Lineage (NCBI taxonomy): Eukaryota > Viridiplantae > Streptophyta > Magnoliopsida > Poales > Poaceae > Triticum > Triticum aestivum. The sequence continues at coordinate 157,905,834 of NC_057794.1, read as the reverse complement.
AAGGCTACACACAAGTTGAAGGTATGGACTATGGTGAGACATATGCTCCCGTTGCTAGACTTGAGTCCATTCGCATCTTACTTGCTTATGCTAATCACCATGATATCACCTTGTACCAAATGGACATTAAAAGTGCTTTTCTAAATGGCAAAATCGAAGAGGAAGTTTATGTTAAGCAACCTCCCGGCTTCGTCAATCCTAAGAAACCTAATCATGTTTACAAACTTCACAAAGCCCTTTATGGTCTTAAACAAGCTCCTAGAGCATGGTATAAATGCTTGACCAAGTTCCTTATTGAAAAAGGCTTTGAAATTGGTAAAATTGATTCTACTCTTTTTACTAAAAGGGTTAATGGAGAACTATTTGTGTGCCAAATTTATGTTGATGATATCATATTTGGTTCAACTAACCCTCATTTTAGTGAGAAGTTTGGAAAGCTAATGTCGGAGAAGTTTGAGATGTCTATGATGAGTGAACTCAAATTCTTTCTCGGTTTGCAAATCAAGCAAACTAAGGAAGGTACCTTTGTCTCTCAAACGAAGTACACCAATGACTTATTCAAGAAGTTCAATATGCAAGAATGCAAAGGTATGACTACACCCATGCCTACTAGTGGACATCTTGATTTGACCAAAGATGGTGAACCGGTTGATCAAAAGGTTTATCGCTCTATGATTGGTTCATTGTTATATCTATGTGCCTCTCGTCCCGATATTATGCTAAGTGTGTGCATGTGTGCACGATATCAAGCTGCTCCTAAAGAATGTCATCTTAAGGCTGTGAAAAGGATAGTGAGATACCTAATCCATACACCAAATTTTGGCATTTGGTATCCTAAGAGGTCCTCTTTTGATCTTGTTGGCTACTCCGATTCGGACTATGCCGGAGACAAGGTTGATAGAAAGTCCACTTCGGGTACTTGTCAATTCCTTGGTAGATCTCTTGTGTCTTGGTCTTCCAAGAAACAAAACTCGGTATCCTTATCCACCGCCGAAGCGGAATACATTGCCGCTGGTTCATGTTGCGCTCAATTACTTTGGATGACCCAAACTCTTAAAGATTATGGGATATATGTGAAACATGTTCCATTGCTATGTGACAATGAAAGTGCTATTAAGATTGCTCACAATCCCGTGCAACATTCTCGAACTAAGCATATTGAAGTTCGTCATCATTTCATTCGAGATCATGTTGCAAAAGGGGACATTAACCTTAAGCATGTTCGCACCGATAAGCAATTGGCGGATATATTCACTAAACCACTTGATGAGAAAGTGTTTTGCAGGTTGAGAGGTGAATTGAACATCATTGATGCTTCAAACTTGGAGTAGGAACTCCATTTGATACATGCGGGGCATGAGCCTATGACTAATCCTCGATATTTCTCTTATGATGCTATTCATATGTCTTGGATATATTTGTACCTTGCATGTTATCTAACCCGTGTAGGTACTTGGTTGAATCTAAATCTATGAGATTGCAACTCACTCACATCTTGAGCAATCTCTACATCACCAAGTCTCTACACAATGGTGGTTGAAGACAAGGAAGCACGAAACCATTCAAACATATCCTTTGGCAAATTCCATGTTGAGTCTCATGATTGTCATTTTGGATACACAAGTGCTCTTCCTTGCAAAGCTAACCCATGTAGGTAGATGAACTCAAACTCCAAGTGGTGCTCCCAACCCTTGATGAACTACATCAACCTTGAGCAACCCACACAAGTTCAACTACATGAACAAGATCAACACCACCACCCAAGGTATGTTATTCCATCTTAGAGAAGCTTTACTCCAAGTCATGAGTCAAAGCAACTCGACAAGATGTGAATACATCAAAAGGCTTAAACGAAAAATGGTAACCCCATTTTGAGCTTAAACGATGAGTATGACCTATGATCAAGTGCTCTCACTTGACTCCTAAGTCAATATACTCTAACATAGGTGACTTTGTCACCGACCATTTCTAGATGAAGTTCTCTAGTGTTTCTCCGTGCTTTTGCATTTGCATATTTGTTTCCCCTTTCAAAAAAACTTCATCTAGAACTTTTAGTTTCTTTTCTTTCCTTTTTGTTCTGCATTTTCTGCATCCAATTCATTGCAAATCTTTCAGTTAATTCCTTGCATATCCTTGTGAGATCTTACTTGTCTAGTGAGCTGAGGTGACAAGTGGTTTCACTCTGATGAACTCGGTCACACCGGTTTGTTCTCTTCGGCCCAACCGAAATCCTTCGGTGCAACCGAAGCACACAACTCGGAGTCACCGATTTCATCACAGGAAAACCAACTTGCCACTTATTCCTGATTTCTGTTTGCTCCAGCTCCACTCAATGATTCTTGTCCTCTGCCAGCATCATATTAGACATGCTGCTTTGCTCTGTGACTCAAGGACCAACCCATTTGTATCACATGTCCAGAAGAGCCCTTCTTGGAAATTGATGTCAAAGGGGGAGAGAGAGATCACATCAAAGCTTAATCCTTCCTATAGGGGGAGAAAGAGAGAGTACTCAGGGGGAGAGAGTTTCTCAACTAGGAGAAAGTAATATCATCAAAGACCCCAGATGCTTGGTGTTCAAGAGGAGAGATGTCACATGTCTTTAAGAGGGGAAAGACATGTTTGGTTGCTTGCTTTAGCTCAAGCTCTGTTGTTTCTTTTTTGTTGCTCTGATTTTCTGTTCCCTATCTTCTCCCAATATCCCATGCAGATTCAGGGGGAGCAAGACATCTAAGGGAAGGAAATCTCTGATTTTATTGCATATCTTTACCTTTGGGGGCATGTCTATATCCAATGTGGTACTTAGTACTCACTCTACATGTCATCCCAGTCTTGGTTCTCTTGTGGTTTCTCTTGTTTGCTCTGGTCAGTAGGTGTATCTGTGTTATTTAACCTTGTTTGCGCAGGTTCATCCCATCCTAAGCCAACTCAAGACCACAAGGTAAGTATATGCATCACAGTCATGTGAATGAGAAGTTCTTGCTGATGTACATACTGTTTGCAAGAAGGACTCATGAGCATGAAGGTACATTTCTCACATTCACATCATTTGCTCTGATGCATATAGCCAAGATACATGTAACACATTGCTTACTCTGTCATGTTTACGCATTCACATGCTCCTATATTCAATATTCACATGATTGCATACATGTAGGGGGAGCCTATGCATGTTACATGTCTTTCCAAAGCTTTACTTGCTATTCTCTATATCTTTATCTAAAGCTTTGATGTATGTTGTCATCAATTACCAAAAAGGGGGAGATTGAAAGCACAAGTGCTCCCTGGGTGGTTTTGGTAATTAATGTCAACATATCTCTTGTTGGACTAACACTTTTACCTAGTATGTTTCAGATAAGTTCAACAATGGAGTGGCATGGACTAGAGGATGTGGAACCCCTTCAAGATGCTAAGGACAAGGATTGGCTCAAGCTTCAAGATCAAGACTCTACATTTTCTATTTTAGTGATCCAAGATCACATTGAGTCTATAGGAAAAGCCAATACTATCAAGAGGGGATGAGGTGTTGCTTAATGGCTTGCTTGCTCAAAGTGCTTAGTGATATGCTCCAAAACCCTCAACTACCTTCCCACATCCACATATGACCTAAACCAAAAGTCAAACTCGGCCCCACCGATTCTTTCTATCCGGAGCCACCGAGTTCAGTTAACATAGCCACTGCCAGAAACCCTAATCAGTTCGGTCTCACCGATGGGATCTCGGTCTCACCGAGATGGGCTTGCAAACTCTCTGTTACCTGTTGCAATATTTTCGGTTCCCACCGAGTTTGCTTGGCCAACTCTCTGTTTCGCTTATTACCCAAATCGGTCCCACCGAGTTTGAGTAATCGGTCAAACCGAGTTTTGGTTTTACCCTAACCCTAGCACATCAGTTCCACCGAGTTGAACTAGTCGGTCCCACCGAAAACCATAACGGTCACTAGGTTTACTAAATCGGTCCAACCGAGTTTTTCCCTTCGGTCTCACCGAGATTGGTAAATTGAGTGTAACGGTTAGATTTTGTGTGGAGGCTATATATACCCCTCCACCCACTCTTCATTCGTGGAGAGAGCCATCAGAACATACCTACACTTCCAATACACATTTTCTAAGAGAGAACCACCTACACTTGTGTTGAGGTCAAGATATTCCATTCCAACCATATGAATCTTGATCTCTAGCCTTCCCCAAGTTGCTTTCCACTCAAATCTTCTTTCCACCAAATCCAAATCCTGTGAGAGAGAGTTGAGTGTTGGAGAGACTATCATTTGAAGCACAAGAGCAAGGAGTTCATCATCAACACACCATTTGTTACTTCTTGGAGAGTGGTGTCTCCTAGATTGGCTAGGTGTCACTTGGGAGCCTCCAACAAGATTGTGGAGTTGAACCAAGGAGTTTGTAAGGGCAAGGAGATCGCCTACTTCGTGAAGATCTACCGCTAGTGAGGCAAGTCCTTCGTGGGCGACGGCCGTGATGGAATAGACAAGGTTGCTTCTTCGTGGACCCTTTCGTGGGTGGAGCCCTCCGTGGACTCGCGCAACCGTTACCCTCCGTGGGTTGAAGTCTCCATCAACGTGGATGTACGATAGCACCACCTATCGGAACCACGACAAAAACCTCCGTGTCTCCAATTGTGTTTGAATACTCCAAACCCTTCTTCTTACATTCTTGCAAGTTTCATGCTTTACTTTCCGCTGCTCATATACTCATTGCATGCTTGCTTGATATGTATTGTGTTTGTTAAACTTGTTCTTAAACTCCACTTAAACTTAAGAATATTAAAAATTGCAACTTTTGGCACTTAGTGTCTAATCACCCCCCCTCTAAACACCTCTTCTCGATCCTTTCAACATCCCACACAGTCAATCCAAGAAGTATGTTTCCTTTCGTAAGTACATCTCACACAATCATTCCAGGGAAAACATTTCCATTCACACGTACATCACACACAATTTTCCCCATTAAATTGTTTGTGATAGTGTTGCCATTGCAGACGATATTAACAATTTTATCGTTTGCATTATTGAATGTGTCACACGCGGTGCGTAGAAGAAACTCTGTGGCATAGGTTGTCCATCACACACACTTTTTATGTGGTAAACGTTTGCGCAAGGTGGCCTAACGCAAACAGTTTTCAAGAGGAAGTCATGTGTGATTGTTCATTGATCCAACACGTTTTCTTCCTATAAAATGTGTGCATTATGTGAGGTCATCACCCACGGTGTTTTCTCAATAACCATTTGCAATAGGAAAAAACTCAATTAGCAGGCTAATTGGCCTATTATTACTAACCCATTTATTAATCAAATTGACATTTCATATTAAGCACACAATATATTTCATTTTCGTATTAAGGAATTACGATTTCATAATTGAAATACATCAGATTATAACATCATATAGCTTCAGCACTCAGTTACACCATATAAGCATATAGCTAGCTACCCCATTAGACAACTGCACAAGCACCAAGTTTCACATGCAACATTTATAACCTTTCGAAATTAGCATCATATACGATACATAGACAGATGAACCGCATCTGGAAAACTGCAGAAGCGGAAGGCGAATATTGAGCCTTCATTAATGTTGAAGGTATTTGCAACTTTAGGCTAGTGCCTGTGGATGATTGACCGTCCATCCTTCGTCCTCTTCAGGAAGACTTCAATATTGAATCGTGGGTGTTGTATGAATACCTTCCTCGCCTCCTGACCATACATGTGGTTTGAGAGGTAATCATCAGTGAACTGCTTTGGAAAGGCCTAAAAACAAGGATATGCATAAATATCTTCTCTAGATTTGAAATGGCGCAAAGGAATAAACAAGAAAAGGTATAATAGTTAGTACCATCCTGTAGTGAACTGATATCTTCTTCATTGTGCAGACAAAGATCTTGTTGTTTTTTGTCACTAATTTCTTTATCCTAACAATCTTTCTGAGTTTCTTGACTTGACTGATACTCATGGACAACTCATTCCCCCATATGCAAAAAGGGACGGACAATGGGTCAAAACCTCTGACAGTAGGACCTACATGTGCATGACCAAATTGTTAAAAACCTAAATATTAGAATGGGTTCCTACAATTGCACAATAGTGTGCTATTAGACAAAGGACCATGCATGTGCAAAACTCGATTTGTAAACCTCAGTGCTTCCCATTGTTTCCCTGCAACACATATAAGGTAGTTAGTGATCAGGTTAAGTGAGGGTTGACATGCTATTAAGAAAAATATGTTGATAAAAAATAAACACATTGCAGATTCATTAGAATAATTCTAGCCACATGGAAAATCCATTTATCGAAACAAGCTTGATTAAGAACTAGGAAATATAGCAATTATATATGTTTCTCATGTACTAAGTGCGGCCAAATTCGATTTATTCCTCATATGCATAACAATACAAAATTGTACCAACAAAAATTGGACATCGCATTGCATAATTGAACCAAGCAGTTAACTAAACACCACAACAAAATGAACCAAACATTAACTGAGCACCACATTGCACAATGTAACATACTCCTAATAGAAGATCAGATAGTTAACCAAACCAAGCATGCTTAACAACTTGGAAATATAGCAATTGTATTTGGTTTCTTATGTATTTAGTACTCCTCGTTGCTGGTTTTGTTCTTCTTTCTCGTTAACATGTTCCAGCATCCCCATGATGTAGTCACCTGTGTTTGGCCAGCCGATGATGGATGCCGTCACACCGAAATGGCCCTGAGAATATCTCTCCGTCGTCGGAAGAGCAAATCCCACTCTCGAGCTATCAAGTCCCTTGTCAAACTTTCTGATGAACCTGTAAGTTTTTGTTATGATCACCGTGTTACAAGTGAAGTTTGAGCAACCCCAAAGCCAACCGTAAGATGTGAATATGATACTCTCATGATCTAAGGAGCAAAACCACACGTTAACACTCCGTGTTATAACAATTGACTTGTGACGATATCATCTCAAAGTATAACAAATAAGTTTGGGTCGATTCAATATGAATGCTCTTCTAACGTTGTACTCTCAATGTTGTTTTAGGATTATCGTTACACTTAGCGATATCCTAAGACCCAGAAAATGTGATCACCAACAACACTTGAGCCAGTCTTAGAGGCGAGACTAGGAATCTTATCTTGTCATTTATTGTTCTACACGTGCATGTGAGTTTTTGAGGACCATAGCAGTTATAGCATAGAATATAAACTCTTAATTATGAACATGGAAAGACAATAATACAATATTATTGCCTCTAGGGCATACTTCCAACAATAATTGGATTTCACACCGTGGTAGTCTCAAGCCACTGGGCTGAGATATACATTCAGGGTGTGACCAAGGTTGCTAACATGGGGCAAAACAAAAATCAAAGCGATGTTCTCAACTGATGATACAAATGACATCATGCAAATTGCAGTAGGTGGACTGGGCATTGATGATTACATGGCCTGGAGCTTCACAAAATCTGGTGAGTATTCGGTAAGGTCTAGCTATCACTTAAGGATGACACTAAATAAAATAAATCCGGACGGCCGGAGTCATCCTCTTCAGCAACTACCCACATGGGTTAGCTTAATATGTGGGATTCATATGTTCCAAACAAGGTGAAAGTCCACTTCTGGTGCGTGCCGAAGAATGGACTGGCCATCGGTTCCAAACTGCATAGAGGAAGAATAAATCTAGGTGTATATTGTACTGCATGTGGCAGGGAAGAACAAGGCATCATTGCTTTTGACCATGCCCTCACTCAGTGTGTTACTCGCGGATGCTGCGCTCGGCATCAGGAGCACCGGTGGCGACCCCGCCGGCATTGGATTGCTCTCAGAGCGCCACTGCGAGGTGGTTACTTACATGGCTTATGGAGGCAGGAGAAGAAGAAAGAGTACCGATGCTTAATGCAGTTTATGAACTCTGACTAGAGAGAAATGAAGCGCATAACGGGAAAAGGATTTCTGAACCTTAGATGGTTGTGACGGTTGTATTGGAATATGCAAAGGAATGGGAGGAGGTGCAGATCGCTCGACCCAACAAAACAAAGGCTCCAGAGCTGAGGAAGCTATGGACACCACCTGATACAGGTTGGGTAAAACGAAATCCAGATGGAACAATTTCTAAACAGCAAACAAGGGATGGTGGAAGGGTGGTGATGCGGGATCACAATGGAGGGCAAGCTACTGTTACCCGGCGATAGCATAAGCGGAGGCTGCGGACGGCTGTATTGGAATATGCAAAGGAATGGGAGGAGGTGCAGATCGCTCGACCCAACAAAACAAAGGCTCCAGAGCTGAGGAAGCTATGGACACCACCTGATACAGGTTGGGTAAAACGAAATCCAGATGGAACAATTTCTAAACAGCAAATAAGGGATGGTGGAAGGGTGGTGATGCGGGATCACAATGGAGGGCAAGCTACTATTACCCGGCAATAGCATAAGCGGAGGCTGCGGAGATTGTTGCCTGTAAGTCGAGGCTGCGGCTAGCTCAGGAGATGAACATTGCAAAGGTACACATTGAGCTTCACTGCTGTGGAGTAGTAACAATGCTAAATAATCCTGTGAAGAATCTCTCGGTTTACTGACCTCTGATAGAAGACATGAAGGACATGTTGAAGGGTTTCTGAGAGTTCAAGGTCACGTGGGCTCATCGCTCGACAATGGAGCTGCACCCGAGCTGGCGAGGGTGAGTCTTTCTGTAGAAGGTAGTTTGATTTGGGATGGTGCACCCCCGGACTATATTTTGCAAATAATATCATGAGAAATTTCTGAGCACTTTGTTTAAATAAAGAACATATTTTTCTGAAAAAAAATTTGATCACGCTATGCAGCGCTATCATCATTTACAATATCGCCCTTTGTTTATTTCATCATAGTTGTTCGAGTATTTGTGCATAATGTGATCAGTTTTCAAAATGCGCCACAGGTTGATATGTAAAATTTTGAAAATTGCCAGCTTTTATTACACCATAACGCTTCAAATTTGTCGTAGTTTGCATGATAAAAGTTAGAGGCATGATAGCAAAACCACTCCGCGGATATCCACATAAAAATAAGCACAAAAAACGCCCTCACAATATCATATCACTTACTGTAGTAGGATGTCCCAAAAGATATGCTTTCTTCCCGTTGAAATTTAGACAATGAAAATGAGCACAGAAAATTCGACAAAAGAGGAGACAAGAAAACGGCAGTCCATTGGCAATTTCCACTCTACGGCAGAATAAGCATCATCCTAAAACTAAAAAATATTCTCTCTGTCCAAAAATACTTGTCTGAAAAATTTCTCCTACAATTATTTTCGGATGAAGAGAAAAATAATTACAGTATGTATCAGTATTATATACTACTCCCTCCGTCCCGTTTTTGACACTAGCGTATAAAAGATAGAGGAAAAGAGAAAATGAAATCCTTCCTCCTCCTCATATGGGCCTCCTTGTCCAGGCCCCTAACCTCGCCGGCGCTCGGCGCCCGACCGCCCTCGTCGTCCGGAGCGACCGCGGAGGGCGGTTCAAGGTCACCGCCGCGGCGTCCGGTGGCTCTGTGAAGGAGGAGGAGGAGGAGAAGGGGACCGGAAAGAAGGAGAAGATAGTGATTAGAGTCTTGGACCCCGTTCGGGAGAGGAGGCTGCCGCCGCCTCTGTTCTCAGCCCCAGAGACTCCGGCAGAGTCCCCGGCGGCGATTCGGCGCCCGGAAGAGGACGGGGAAGAAAGGCGGAGGTACTACGTGAACATGGGGTACGCCATCCGGACGCTGAGGGAGGAGCTCCCTGACGTATTCTGCGAGGAACCCAGCCTCGACATCTACAGGTTTGTTATGACGTTATTGACTCTGCGTGCCTGACATGAATGGATAGTTTGCAGCCAGTCTTAGCAAAAGTTCTATCCTTTTCCATGTGTGGGAATTTTTTTCAGTTGGCTAAACAATTGTAAAAAGATGTGAAATTTCTCGAGAGAGTCATATGTTGAACTGGGTAAAATCTTAGGGTCTGTTTGGTTCCTTGCCACACTTTGCCACACCTAACCTTAGGCAAGTTTGACCAAGTTAGATAGGTGTTTGGTTCTAGCCACACCTAAGGCAAGAATTTTTTTATGAGTAGTGAACCCCACATGTCATAGACATAAAAAGTGTGGCAAGATTCCGCAAACCAAAATGTGGCTAATAATTTAAACAACTCAACTAAGGCAAATGTGGCAAAAATCATGTGGCAATATATGGCAAAGATAGTCACAATACAAACAGCCCCTTACTGTATTAAAGATGGGGACGGTGGTTTAGCTTAGAGAAACACGGTCCTAGTTTAGTCCAGTTGAAGGCTTACTTGGGTTATCGAATCTAGTGTGGTAGTGCTCCCAGTATTGCTACTAGCCTTGTACCAAACCATCAGTCCGGTTATTGCTGCATGAAATGCAACATACTCCCTCCGTTCACAAATATAAGATGTTTTGGATATTTCAATATGGACTACATATGGACTGAAACGAGTGAACAAACACACTAAAATGTGTCTATATACATCCGATTCATAAAAAAAGTTAGAACATCTTATATTTGTGAATGGAGGGAGTACCTAATAGCTAGGGTCTTAGGGCATCTCTAATCGATCCCCTAAACTTTAGAGGAAGATACGGCCGAGTATTCTTTAGTGGAGGATATTTGCTCCTCTAAAAAAGTGCCGTTTCTAACCGATCTCCTAAATTTAACGGAGTAAAAAAATCAACACAAATTTGGTGCAAATTTAGACTAGATTTGAACTTGATTCGATACAAACTCGATTCGAAATATTTTACATAAATTAAATGAAATTTAGGCTAAGATTGCATAAAAACTAACTAAACTACTCACTATTGGTCTCGTTCTTGATCCTCTCCCACTTCGATTTGGTGAGCTCTCCGATGAGACAACCATGCCCCTTGTCGCCGGCACCGCCATCGTCACCTTCAGAGTTGCTGGGAAGGTCGATGACCTCCGTCATCCCGGCCGCGTACTGCTCGTACAGCCGGTGCTCCGCCTCGACGCGCTCCGGGTAGCGGCGGCGGAGCTCCACCATGTAGGCCTCACTGGCTTGCTCTGCCTCAAGGCGCTCGCTGGCCTCCCGGTCTTCCCGCATCTCCCGTGGGGTGGCCACCCGGGGGCGATCGGCTCCAACCGCGGCTGGCCGTGAGGAAGTTGCGCTGGGCGGCACCGCCGTGGAGCTGGACCGACTTGGTGTCGTGTTTCTGCGCCGCCTGCATCGTGGAGTGGAAGGAGCCAATCCAATGCCGCTTGCCGGTATCGCGGTCGGTGATCTCCGCGACCCACATCCCCACAGGTGTTGCTGCACGCCTATATTTTGGCTGCTGCGGTGGCGGCTAGTCGGGGATGCGGGATGCGCCGGCGTCGGAGGAGGAGGAAGTGATGTAGGGTGGAAACCCTAAGGCCTATCTTTCACGAAATGGAGGGGATCCTATGAAGAACATGAGGGAAACACGAGGGAAATCACAAGAGGAACACTCAAGAACAAGTCTAATCACAATCCACTAGATAATCAAACACACAAGTTCCACAAGGTACATGAACAACAAAGGGAAAAATACAAGGTAAAGTTCATCTCCAAGAGGAGGTCTTGATGATATTCTAGACGAATCTTCCCATGAGGGGCCTTGATGATATCTTGCAGGATCTTCTCACATGGAGGTTTTGAACTCCATGGGAGTGGTAGTCTCTCTCTCTCTCTCAAGAGTAGAGGTAGGTAGGAGCAAAGCTCACGTACAAATGAGCTATCATATTTGCTAACCCTAGAAAGGAGGTGGAGGTGGTCTATTTATAGTCTAAGCCACGAAAAGATAAGTGGGAGAGAGATACAAGGCCAAAGGCCCGGCTGCGCACACGCAGTGTCGGACGTCCGGTCGCTCGTGGGGGTCCGGACGTCCGGAGGGCGTCGGACTTCCGATGATTCTTCTCTGGACAGGTGACACCGGATATCCGTTGGGTGTCAGACGTCCGGTGACTGGGACTTGTCAGATGTCCGGTGGGCGTCGGTCGTCCGGCTGCTGTAGCACGCGTTAGCTGTAGTTCTTCTGGCCGTCTGGGATGCGTCAGGTACCGGATGTCCGGTGGCTGTAGCTTGCAGCAGCTCCGTTTCTTCCGTCTCCGCTTCCATGCTTCCCTCGCGGATGGTGTAGGTGATCCTTGGCGCTTGCACTCCTCCTCATCCGTGAAGCTCCGGCAATACCTATGCATGCACACGAGAGGAATGTCAAGTAGTATACCATTCTCGAAGGGGTCAAGTGAACACGTGTAAAGGAGATGATTCACCTTTATGTATGTGAAGTAGAGGTTGCGTGTGTCACTTGCCAAACGGACTCTTGACATGGTGATGTCCATAGGATGCTCCGCATCATCTCCCCCCCCCCCCCCCCCCCCCCCCCCCCTTGGGAAAGATTCGACCTCGGATTGAAAACCAAATCACCATGGGAAAGAGATGGCTTCGCCGTGTAGAGGTGAACGATCACTAAGTACTCATTATCTTCAAGCTCGCAATGGGCACTCTCCAATGTCGCACCATCTAGTGATTCCTTCAAAAGGAGTAAGGACAATGAACACTTGGAAAAACAAATGTAGTTAGCGCTAGTGCAAAACCAAGCGTTCAAGTGGTGATTCACCCAACAAGTGTTGTCATCAAGCATATCATAAGGTGGGACAAAAGATTGTGACATGGCATGTAAGCACATAAATTGAGCACAATGAAAGACATCATGGAAACAAGCATGTAAATGTGAGGTAGTGATGCAAATATGTGTGTCAAGTGGACAAGCATGTACCTCAAGGTCATAGCAAACATGCATAAAGCGCTCGACAAATGGTCGATGGTAGGCATAAGAATCATTCACAACACCATATAAAATGAAGTGTCTAAACACATGTGGCAAGACAATCCAAGAATAATGTGCATAGGGTGTAGTGAATATAGTGTGGCACTCAACACAATAGAAAGAGCAATTGTTCATCATGTGTGAGGCAATCAAGTCAATCATGTGACAAGCAATGGGACATGGCATATGTGAAGAAATGACATTGTTGCAACCAAACATATGAGAGGAGCAAGTGATCCAAGAATTGGATGCAACACACAAGTTATATATGTCATGAAGCATGGCAATGTGGCAATGATAAGTCGAAGCAAGATCTCTAGCATGTGTGCAATATGTCAAGGTGCAAGCAACACATGAAGTAGGATCCACAATATTCATGCTCATGGTTTGGGGTTTCTCAAAAGAGAAGGATATCACCTTGAAAGCATGTCCTTGTGCATCCTTCACAATGCCGAAACACAAGCAAGTGCGATGTAGAAGCGAGTTGGGGTAGAATGTATGAGGCTCGCTCTCAAGAGCTCGAATGGTCAACTCACGTGAAGTGGAAGTCGATACGAAGTCCAAGTATCCTACACATGCACAAACAAAGCAAATAACATATGCGCATGGTAGATAAACACATCATCCATCATGATGCTTCTCTTCTCTTGCACATAACCATTAAAAGCACAAGTGCATGAATAATATGATGCAACAATGGCTATATTCATGGTACTAGGTATATGGTGCAAAGAGGTAAGACAAGCATGCTTCACAAGGAATATGTCAAAATCTCCAAATATATGCGAGAATGCTATGGGGGCAATCTCATTAGCAAGACTAAACGCATTGTTGCACTCAATACATGTCAAATCTAGCATGAGAGAGACAACACATGGAGATATATGATAAGAAGCAATAACAATCATGTGCAAAGTATGTAGCTGGTTTTCATCAACCGCATGAAACGAGCAAGTATGAATCATCGGTGATGCAACAAGGCAGGCAATCATAGTAATCAAGTCGTGCAAACTAGTGAAGCGAGGATGCAATACACTAGAGGAAATCATGACAATCATGTCATGTGAGCGAATAATAGGCATACACAATGCGCATGACATATCGCAAACACCAACACAAAGCAAGATCATAGTATCATCATATGAATGGGTCATAAGAGGAGCATGGCAATAACAAGCAATATCTCCATCAAGCTTGCAAATACACATATATGTACTAGAATCAATCATCATGTGTAATGCAAAGCATGTGTCACAAATGCATGGCAAAGGCATTGGAATGAGCATATCATGCAAAGTGAACATGGCAAGATGGGCATAGAATGTGTAATGGACAATAACCCATAGCCAAGTGAGGGCCATGTAGAAGAAATGCGCGAAGTCATGCCGCAATGGGAATGGTGTGAAAACCAATCCAAGGGATCCCAAGTCATCGTTGCTCTCTAGAGCTCATTTTGTCAACTCATGGGATTGTGAGGTTGACAAGTATTCATGGGTACCTACACGAAAGAGACACGAACCAAAGAAATTGTGTGCGTGGTAAATGTACACATCATCCATCATGATGTGTATATGCATGTGAGAGTTAGCACAAGATAAGCATCGCTCAAAGAAATTGGAAGCATGGTATAAGAACATGTCATCCATCATGAAAGAATAGTTGTTATGTATGACACGATGAGGACACAAATTGAGCGGGCAAGTATATGGCACAACAATAGCACGTTTATTCATGGGAGCATATTGCGCACACAAGTATTAGTGGGATCATGCAATAGATGGGATGGATCAAAATTTCCTAACATGTATGAGGAAATACGGGGTCTCCTCATGAGCAATATTGGAAACATCATATGGGGGACTCCAGATCCAAGGGTATCTTTGTCTCTTTGGCCGGCTTGAACGAACCCTCAGCCTCTGACTCCTTGGGGTTAGGCGACACCTCTAGCTGTTCGCCGGCCATCGCCACGACCTGGTCAAGGAGCCGCTTCTCGGCCGCGATCACCAGGGACTCGGCCAACCGACTACTTTCAGTCGCACAGGCAGACGACTTTCGGTAGTCGCCGGCTACGGTCAGAATCCCTTTGAAACTAGGCATCTTCATCTTGAGGTAGGCGTAGTGGGGGACTGCCATGAACTTGGCCAGGGCGGGTCAGCCAAGTAATGCATGGTATGGGCTCTTGAGATCCACCACCTCAAACCAAACTGCTCTCGGCGGAAGTGATCTTTGTCTCCAAAGAGGACGTCAATCAGGATCTTGCCGATTGGTGAGCAGGAAAGGCCAGGAACAATGCTGTGGAACATAGTCCGGCTGTTCTGAAGCTGTCTTTGCTTGATTCCCAACTTCTCCATGGTGTCCTTGTACAGGATGTTGATGCTGCTGCCTCAGTCTATCAGAACTCGCGAGAAACGAGCAGCTCGTCTATCTGTGGCAAAGGTGGCATCCAAGACCAAGGCATAGGAGCCCGGACTCGGCATCACCTCTGGGTGATCAGCTCTGCTCCAGCTGATAGACTTCTCGGACTAGTGCATGAATTCTGGTGTCTCTGATGCTACTGCATTCACCTCTTGCTGCTGCTGCCGCCTGCTGCGTCGATCGTCAGCCACGCTGGTAAATACTATGTAGGCTCCCTGCTCTTCGGGGTACTCGTCTTGTACTGTGCCGACTGGCCTGACAGCCGGCTGCTGGGGTGGAGGCGGAGGCTGCTGCCCAGCAGGCGGGGGAGGCAGGAGCCTGAGGGGCCACTTTGCCAGTCGCACTAACTTGAATCTCCGCCTTCATGGAAGAGTCGGCCGTGGCATACTTGTCTGCTATGATCAGCAGCTCCTCGAGGGTCTCTGGCTCGTCGCAAAGGAGCTTGTGCTTGAGGAGGGTGCCTTCTCTGCACCCAGCGGTGAAGTACTCGATAGCCTGCACCTCGTGTACGCCCTCACAAGAGTTCCGGAGCTCGGCCCAACGCGTGAGGTAGTCGCGAGTCGACTCGTTGGGGCCTTGCACGCACAAGGAAAGCTGGCGAGGTTTGGGAGGACGCTTGTACGTGCCTGTGAAGTTGCAGACGAATGCATCGGTGAAGTCGACCCAGCTGTTGATGCTGCGGGGCTTCAAGCTGTTCAGCCAGGTCCGGGCCGTGCCCTGGAGCATGAGCGGAACGTATTTTACGGCAACACGCTTGTTGCCGTTCGCTATATTGACGGCCGTGGAGTAGTCAACCAGCCAGTCCTCTGGCTTCACGGAGCCGGTGTACTTGGGCGTGTCTCTTTGGAGCGTGAACCCTTTGGGAAAGGGCTCGTCTCGAATGCGGGGCCCGAAACAAGGCGGACCCAACTCGTCTTCCTCTTCCAGCGCCAGGGATCGGTGAAGTCGGTCGATCCGGTGGCGGGCGTCGTTTTCTCCGACTCTCTCTCGGCGGCCAAGGCGGTCGCCGAGAGTCGGATGGTCAACAGGCGGCGGGGAGACTCGCCTTTCCTTGCGAGGAGGAGGCGGACAGTCGGATCCTTGTCTTTCCTTGGTCGCGCTCTATGATAATGCGAGTCCGACTGTGGCTGACAGCCGGATCCTTGTCTTTCCTTCCTCGGGCGCCGCCAGTCGGCGTCCGAGACATCGCGCCTTGGTCTCGGCGTGGAGGCGGGTCGTCGTTTTGTCGCTGCGGCGCCTCTGTGCGGCAGCCGGCCTCGTTCTGCGCGGCAGCCGCGTCGAGGAGCCGCTGGACTCGCTCCGTCATCAGGCGGCGCTCTTCACACTCGAAGTTGTCCAGCTCGTCCGCGGCTCGAATGTTCTCCGCAGGCATGGCATACACAGGGCGATTTGCCCCGAATAGGTTGGCGATGGCCACGCCGCGCTGCTGGACCGCGCCCAGGCGGCTGGGCCCAGCTGGGGCTGGCGAGCCACCCACAGCGCGATCCATCTCACGCTGGTAGGCTTCTGACAAGCGTCTCATGCTAGCCAGCTTCTTCGCGCCTTCGACGAGATGGAGGCGGCGCGCCTCCAGCGTTTCCGCGTCAGCGTCTTCCGGAATGGGCGCGGTCAGGTCTTGCAATACCGCGCCAAGTGGGTCATGCGCTCCTCCGTCGCGATGCTCGTCATGACCGATGACGAGCACCTTTGTGACGGTGCTTCTGTCGCTCTCCGCGCGAGGGAGCGGCTCATCGTAGACCACCACGTTGGTGGGGAACGCGTCGAGCGATGCGGTGTCGGAGTCGACCAGCATCGGATCGGTGGAGCCTACAGACTCTAAGTCCACGGCAGGCTCGCCGGCGACGTGGAGTTGGTCAAGGAGGCCCGCGAGGAGGCTCTCGGGGCCGCCCGTGCCTGCATCGGATGCAGGCTCGTCGGAGAGGCGAACCTCGCCGATAAGATCGGCGAGGCAGCTGGCTGCGCAGGCGATCTCAGCGCCGTGCAGCGCGTCGGCGCAAACTCCGTCTGGCGTGCCGGGCTGGCTGCGCTCGCCAGGGAGGAAAAGGGTTCCCGTCCAGAGCAGGTCTCCGGACGACGGTGCACCAGGCCCCACGGTGGGCGCCAAATGTCGGGGGTTGGGTGCGACATATGCCAAAGGATGGCTTATCATGGTGGGGGCGAGTAGAACGTCGCCGGTGCCTGGAAACGGGATAAGGCGAAGGCATGCACGCCGGCGAATCTTACCCAGCTTCGGGGCTCTCCGTGGAGATAATACCCCTACTGCTGCTCTGCGGGGTCTCCGCATGATCACTATGGCAAAGTGTGTACACGGTTGCTCCTTGAGCTGTTTTTTGGAGGTAGGAGAAGGCTAGGCTAGCTCTCTCCTTCCTATATGATCTGGTCTAGTGCTAATGGATTCCAACCCTTTGCATGGGTGCCCTGGGGGGTTTATATAGGCCTACCCCCCAGGGGTACAATGGTAATCCGGCTGGACGCGGGCCCAGCCGTCAGTCTCTCTGGCCGCCGTCTTATTCGCCGACTCCTGGGGCCCGCCGACTGGCTCGGTACGGAGCCGACAGGCCGCGTCCATCGCGGGCGGGTCTTGCCGGCCGTAGATTACTGTAGCCGTGCCTCTAATGACGCGGGCTCGGTCATGGGGTCGTGGCGACAACCGGCCGTCTGGCGGGCGATCACTGTGGCCACTCCCTGTCGCGTCTGGTTAATGGCGCGTGGGGCCCGTGGGAGGGGCCGGCCGACTTGTGGGGGCCGACTCCCAACCGGGCCGACTGGTGGCGCTCTCGCCGTCCTCCGTACGCCCGCCGACTAGTGGGGCCCGTCGTCCCTGGGTCGTACCGGCAGGCCGTCGTGAGCACAGGACTTCGCCCTCTGGGGCTGACGTCAGGGCCGGCATGGCAACAGTGTCGCGCCCCGCGGAGATCTCCGCGGGTACGGCGTACTGTAGCCACGCCTGCCCTTGAAAAAGGGGTGGGAGTGGACCTTACTGTGGCCACTCCCCGTCCCGTCCCTCTTTATGAGGGCATGGGGGTTGTCGGCGTCGCGGGCCGACTCCCCAAGGCCGGCTTCTCTGGAAATCGCCAGTCAGGAGTCGGCTCATCCTGAAGTCGTTCCTGGGACTTGGCCGCGAGTGGGCAGTCGGCTGCCTGGCAGCCGACTATCAGAAGGCGGCTCTTCGTCCTGAGGTCTTGAGGGGTGCAGTCTGCCCCGATGCCTTGAAAGGTTCTGGGCCTGGGTTAGCCTACCCGTGGCCCATTACTCCGACAACAAGTCAAGCAGGTTGTCAAACATGATATGACCCAAAGAATTGGCACAAGAAATCCTATGTAACATGGCATCACAACTAATAGACTCCACATAAGAATCATCATACTCATCACAAATGGGCAATAAATCATCACATAAGGAAGTCGCACTAGCATGAAGCATGGTAATATGTGGATTAACATCATGCAAGCAATCAATGTCAAGATAGTCCACTAGTGGGACAAGAACATCACCATCACCTATGTTACCATTTTCATTCTACTCAAGTGGTGTAGGTGAGGTGGGAAAGACCAAATGGTGGTCAATATCATCAACTTGATGGAACCATGTGGGGGGTGCATCATATTCCACCATGGCCATTGTCTTGTCCAAAGGAAGGACGAAGTCGTCGAGAATCGGCGCGTCATCATATATGGGACCTAGCACCAAATGAGAAGACACAATAGAGGTAGAGGTTAAGTCGTTAGAGTTCAAAATGTCCTCACATGACCTATCAACTATCACACTCTCTCTATGTGGTGGCTCACTCACTCCCTCAAACTAGGTCCACTCAAAGTCACATATGGTGGAGTCACTCATCTCACTCAAGTGGTGGGGGTTGTCGCTCTCTTCACATGGGAATTGGGCCAACTCGTCATATATGAGGCTAGTGGTGAAGTCACTCTCACTCTCAATATGATGGCAAAGTCACTCAAATCATCATACGTCGCCGTGGTCGAAGGGGAAATCTCATGCTCAACCATCTCGTCGCCGTCGCCATGGATGAAGGCCGAAGATGGCACCTCATCACTCTCCTCCATGACCGAAGGGAAAATCCCATGCTCGATCATCTCTTCACCGTCGCCGTGGATGAAGGCCGAAGATGGCACATCATCACTCTCCTCCATGACCGAAGGGAAAATCCCATGCTCGATCATCTTTTCACCGTCGCCGTGGATGAAGGCCGAAGATGGCACATCATCACTCTCACCTCCAAAGATGGAAGCGTCATCCTTGCTCGCTACCTTGCCGCTCGCCTTCAAAGCATGTTCCTTGATTGGCTCCATAGTTTTAGTCATCGCCGCACCATCTTGAAAAAGAGTCGAAGTAGACTCGGCACCATCAATGCCATGAAGAGGGATGGCGGTGAAGTCGAACTTGGGAGCGTCGTCTTGGAGCTTGTTGGGCTTGGACATCTTGGTGGAACTATCCTCATGCTCGTCGCCGTGGAGCTTGGTCTTCGAGAAGTGTGCTTGGGGCGGAGAAGCCTTAGCCTTCATGAGTTCTTGTTCCGCCTTGAGAGCACCAATGTAGTTGTCGTCGAGGGACTTGTAGTTCTCGAGAAAGATAGTCTTGGAGATGTCGTTGTGCAATCCCATCATGAAGTGGAACTTCATCGAAATGGTGTCGTCCACGCCGGCTCATCGCAAAGCATTCTTCATCTCCTTGAAGTACGCGTCAATGGACTTGGATCCTTGGATGGTGTTCTCCAATTGGCGTAGAAGTTGTTTCGTGTAGATTGGAGGCACGAACTCTCGTCGCATAGCTCTCTTCGTCTTGGGCCAACTCATGTCGTAGCTCTTCGAAGGTGTGTGAAGCCACCATGTCGACGCGTAGTTGTGGAAGTTTCTTGTGGCGCACTTCACTTGATCTTCGGGAGGAACTTGATGTAGCTTGAGGTAGTCGTCCATCAGGCGCTCCCACTTGAGATACTCCTCGGGTCTAGAGTCCCATAGAAAGGAATCTTGTGGTCGGTGTCGAGGTCGTAGTAGCTCGTGGAAGTCGCGGACTTGAGCTTGGGGAGCTTCTCTTGAGCGTAGTCCTGGGGTACTTGTTGGCGAAGATGCCAAATGTCCATAGGCGAAGATGCCTTGAAGTCGCTTGGCGAGGATGCCAAGGGAGATGGTGAAGTCGTTGAGCGGTTGTTGGTGTTGTGCTCTTGACCTTCACGTTCTCGTCGGTGATTGTGTCGATGCCGATGTGACCTTGCCGGGGATGGTAGCTCAGAAGGATGTGCACTTGAGCGTCTTCTCGAAGATGAGGAAGATCTCTTGTAGGACTTGATGAGGACCTTGATCTCCTCCATTTGAGCATCCATTTTGGCGTCCAAGTTGTTTTTCATGGCACCAAACTCGTCGTTGTTGTTGTAGACCGAAGGGGGTGTGCTTTACCTATCCATCACAAGACTCGAGAGGAAGTGAGTAGGAAATGAGATAAACAATACCAAGTTATCTTCTCCCAAAGTTGAGGATGTATCCTGTTTCACTCAATGTGAAATGAAAGAATAGTGGAATTGGTACCGGACTTGTTCACTCACACCTATCAAGTAAAGCTTATGGAGTAGCTTGGTGAGGATAGTGGCACAAAAAATTGATGCAAAATGTTAGCAAGAGTCAATAATGTTGAAAAAAGGGCAACCTGGTGCATGTAGCTCCCGCTTGCGCAGGGTCCAGGGAAGGGTCCGACCACTTTGGGTCTATAGTACGCAGCCTTTCCCTACATTTCTGTAAGAGGCTGTTTCCAGGACTTGAACCCATGACCTCATGGTCACAAGGCAGCAGCTTTACCACTGCGCCAAGGCTCCCCTTCACAACTTGGCAAGAGTCAATAATGTTGAAAGAGATTCACAAATTCGCAAGTGCAACAAGTAGACCAATAGCGAAGAATGGCACACGGAAACACACACACACAGAGATAGATAAGTGGGGCCGTGCAACCAAGGAATGAGCTCAAAATGTGGAATCCACGAAAAATGCTCTTGTTGCACAACGCTAGAGAGACGCTAGCTCGATTGCTCAATAGGCGGATATGACACTTGTGCACAACCTATAAGAGACAAAATGCAACGACTTCTATCCCTAGTATGATATGTATGTATGGTTCCCGGTGTTATGATCCAAGATGATCAGATATGACAATCTTATATGCAATGTGGTATGATGCTATGGCTATTGCTTAGAAGCTTCTTTGCTCTCATTTTCTTTGCTTAAAAGCTTTATTCTTTTTTTTATATGGCCACTATGCGAAATGCACAAACCAAGATAGCAATTGTATATATGCGGGAACAAACTTGTGACACAAGAGATGATATGATGATACCAATATGATATGGTATGTATGCAATGGAAGGTGTAGATCGTGATCACTAATGTGCACAAGTAACGTTGCCGGCAATACTCAATGGCTAGTCTCGATAGGCAAGTGGCGCAAAATGGGCTAGGGGTTATCAATACAATGGCAAGAAGAATGTACAATGATCGGATACCACGATACCAAGGTGATATAGAGGTTACCGTTCGTGGCGATGATGAGTGGTGGTGTTCTTGATGTAGATACCAAGATGATGGAGACCCGTCCCTAATTAGCCGAAACACCTTAGGAAACGGAAAAACCGCGAACTCAAAATCTCAAATGTCAAATGTCAAATGGTTGTAGCGGAAAGTGGTGGTGGTTTTGCGGAAGCTCAAAGGGATTGCGGAAATGCAATGATGGGTTTTGGAGTACGCAATGCGGAACTGAAGGTTATGTTGGTGGACTATGCACGATGTCGAAGTTGAGGTCCCCGTCCCTAAGTAGCCGAAACACCTTAGGAGACACAACTCACAACTCAAACAAAATTGGGTTAAGTTGGGGTGGTGGAAGTGTATGGTGGGCAAGGTTATGCGGAAGGTAAGGTGGTGGTTGATGAAGTAGCAACGTCCCTATGTAGCTGAAACACCTTAGGAGACTCGAATCACTACTCAAGCGACCACTAATGCTATGGTGAACAAAATGGGTTAGGTTGCGGAAGTCGGTGGTGGTAATGCGTATGATGTGGAGAAGGCCCTAGGTAAAGATGCCAAAGTTCCAAAAATATGATGGAGTCAAATGATGTTGGAAGTATTTTTGTCAATAGCTTCAAAACGAGCTAAAGAACGTCAAAATTGGAGTTCGGATGAATTAGTTATGGCCGAAACAAAAATCAGCCGAAGTTGATATCTACAGGTGTTGGACGTCCGAGAAACGTCGGAAGTCCGAGGGCTGGGCGGAACGGACGTTTGGAAAAGGCCGGAAATTCGAGGTTTTGTCTCTGTTGGGTGGTTCCGGTCGTCCGGTGAGTGTCGGACGTCTGGTGGTTCCAGGGGCTCGGACATCCGAGAAAGTGTCGGTCGTCCGGTGGGTCTGGGTCAACTCGAGATGCGAGTTTCGGGGCGCGATTTTGGGTGGAAAATGGAGATTTTGGGGTCAAAATTGAAGAGATTTCGTAGATGGAAAGTGGCGAAACTTGGGCAGATGCTAGATCCACTCGAAACCAAGCAAATCCATGGATCAAAATCAACAAAACATCATCAAACCAACAAATCACAAAAATAATTGGGGCTATTTTTGGTGGGGATTTTTGAATTTGAGGAAGAACACAACAAAATTAAGCTAGAAAATGGGGGGTAGGGACTCCAAATTCGTGATCAACCATGGCTCATGATACCAAGATGATGTAGGGTGGAAACCCTAAGGCTGATCTTTCACGAAATGGAGGGGATCCTACGAAGAGCACGAGGGGAATCACTCAAGAACAAGTCCAATCACACATCCACTAGACAATCAAACACACAAGGTCCACAAGGTACATGAACAACAAAGGGAAAGATACAAGGTAAAGTTCATCTCCAAGAGGAGATCTTGATGATATCCTAGACGGATCTTCCCGTGAGGGGCCTTGATGATATCCCGCAGGATCTTCTCACATGGAGGTCTTGAACTCCATGGGAGTGGTAGTCTCTCTCTCTCTCTCAAGAGTAGAGGTAGGTAGGAGCAAAGCTCATACAAATGAGCTATCATATTTGCTAACCCTAGAAAGGAGGTGGAGGTGGTCTATTTATAGCCTAAGCCACGGAAGGGTAAGTGGGAGAGAGATACAAGGCCAAAGGCCCGGCTGCGCACACGCAGTGTCGGACGTCCGGTCGCTCGCGGGGGTCCGGACGTCCGGAGGACGTCGGACTTCCGATGATTCTTCTCTGGACAGGTGACACCGGATATCCGTTGGGTGTCGGACGTCCGGTGACTGGGACTTGTCAGACATCCGGTGGGCGTCGGTCGTCTGGCCGCTGTAGCACGCGCCAGCTGTAGTTCTTCTGGCCGTCTGGGATGCGTCAGGTACCGGATGTCTGATGGTTGTAGCTTGCAGCAGCTCCGTTTCTTCCGTCTCCGCTTCCATGCTTCCCTCGCGGATGGTGTAGGTGATCCTTGGCGCTTTCACTCCTCCTCCTCGTCCGTGAAGCTCCGGCAATACCTATGCATGCACACGAGAGGAATGTCAAGTAGTATACCATCCTCGAAGGGGTCAAGTGAACACGTGTAAAGGAGATGATTCACCTTTATGTATGTGAAGTAGAGGTTGCGTGTGTCACTTGCCAAACGGACTCTTGACATGGTGATGTCTATAGGATGCTCCGCATCAGGAAGCACCGGCGCGGCGACACTCGTGGCGGCCTGGATCCGCGGGCCGAGCGCTGGGGATTGGCAGTGGGGAGCGGCGGCGGTCGGATCCGGTCATTATCGGTGGCGGTCCGGCGGCGGAGTATATGCGGGTAAGGGTGGGGGCGCGCTGACGTGGATTAGGTGGTGGTAAGTGAGGCGAAGTGGGGTGGGGGAGTTCTACTCCGTGACTACTCGGCCGAGTATATTTAAGCATCGCGGCCAGCTCAGAGTATTTTTTTTTACTCCACTAACAATTTTTGGGCTCTGGTTAGTTCCGGTTTGGAGGAGGAAAACATGATTTATCCTCCTCTAAAGGTTTTTAGGGGATCAGTTAGAGATGCCCTCAGTCTATTATCCAGCCCTGGGTGCTGTTTGAACCTGTGCTATCTCCAGCCCTGGGTGCTGTTTGGACCTGTGCTGTCGTCCAGCCCTGGGCGCTGCTGTAATGCTTTTCTGGTTTCCTTTCTGGTACCTTTTCTTTTATCTTTCAAGCTTTATTGATCAGCCTTAATGGACATTGGCATACATATGGGTTCATGCAGTTGCCCAAGCCACAAATGGTCCTTTTTGGTACCTGTTGGTTTGTCTGGTTTGCTGGAAACTGCACCCTCCGAAGATTTCGTTTTTGGACTCTGTACTCTGTTAGCAGTAGATGGTAGTTAAAACCCTCTTTACTTTTCTGTTTGAATCTTCCTGGAGGCTTTGTTCTGTTACCATGAGATAGTGGAACCCTGCCCAAGGGTTGTATGGAATAGTCTTAGCTTGGTTTTATATGAATAAGCCGAATAAAAGCCAGCTGTTTGGTTCGGCTGCTGGCTTGTAAGCATGGAAAACCAGCTAAAAGCCCAACCAAACACCTCCTACACTTGAATTCTGGGGTTCATGAATTTGGTAACTTATTAGTATTACTTATTTCTTGTAGAACGTACACTAGTCGATAAATGAAGCTCAATCTTTTAATAGCATCAACAGTTTCTATCTGGTGTAATATCTTAACTCTTAAACAGAGAATTCCTTGTTTGTTTGCTACTTCTTTGTTTGTGTAGTCCCATACTAACTTACGAACTTCCATGCAGAACTACAGATAAATCATGCAAAATCTAGACTAGTTTATTTGAAGTCATCTCTGTACATGCATGTGAGCACACAAATTCCTGTAATGATCTTATTCGGGACTCCACGCCTCTCTTGAACCAGATGGAACAGCGGCTTGCCTCCTATTCCTCATTTGTATGATTTGGTGTTAAGCTTAAAGTAGTTAAGTCGGTCCAAAGCTCTCTACTCACCTACTGTCCCGGCACCCTCAAGCTCCCGGACGGCGTTAAAGAGTATATCGGCGGAGCCCGACGCATATGCCTCTGGGGTAAATATGAGGCGACAGGATATTGCCAATCCCTGCAGCAGCATCGATCTATTCTGAATGAGGCTTCGCTGCTCAATTTTTTCCATCTACAGCAAAGACATTCCATGGGTCAAACTTACTTGGAGATATTACCAAAACTAGGAGCCGCATGCCACCGTCCCGATTGGTTTATTCTGGATCAGAAAAGCATAATGAAGCTCAACACTAGCTGCAGGAGCATTTACACTGGGAAGTCGCCCACGGGGATACCACCCTCCTATGGCACAACTGCCACGACTCCTGGAATAATGATCCACTGGCCTACAGCCTTGCGGGAGATCGTTCTTTCCCTCTTTATGATAGTATTTTGGTTGCTGAGGCCGCTGAAGCCTAAGAACTAGTTCTGTTCCCAGCCCATCTTACAGAAATGGCATTGGCAAAGGCTTGCCATGGGAGGTGGAATTGATCTAGGAGGTAGAACAAAGTTGTCTTAGGAGTCCATCTTTCATGTATATTCTTGGCCCCTCGCTCTTGTAAACATATTCTCTTTTTGTATTATAATATACTGTCAGAGCCTCCCCTACAGTCTCCCCCCAGAAATGATCTTATTAGCCAAATCTTTGTTCTGTTTTTACCTTCCGGCTTCTATGGATCTTAATTATCATTGAACCACTTGAAAGACTTCCATCATTCTGCTCCAAAAAAAGGCTGGAACAATACTTGATACTATCTCTTTGCTATGAAGAAATTTGTTAGTCGAAACTGATAAAAGAAGACATGTAACTGTAAAATCTATACATCACAAAAACTTTACCAACTCCAGTTACGAGAAATTGCTTTCATATTACATTATTGGCTCTTGATAGCCACAGAACTGTCAGGCCTAATGCGCCAATAATTTGGGTAAAACTTAAATATAACTTTCTTTGTTTCTTGTGTGGAGAAGCTTGAAGCCTTGAACCATACCTTCGTGTGGAATGCAATCTAGTTTTGTATAGTATAGTACTTCTGCTTTTTGCTGGCGGCTTTCGAGGGCCTCAGCTTTTTGCACCATCTGTATGGTCTTGATATTATTTGTAGTGGGGTATACCGTCATGAGAATTATACTCCCATGGTATATTCATTTCTCAAGATTTATTCAACTCCTGTCTTCTTCTTTCTTAACCATATGCCACTATCTCCAGAGAAGATATTGTCTTCAAAGATCCTCTCAGTAAATTCGTGGGTATTGATAGCTATAAAAGGATATTCTGGGCGCTGCGCTTTACCGGTCAGATTTTCTTCAAGGCCTTGTGGATTGACATTGCTACTATATGGCAACCAGTCGACAATGTAATTATGGTCCGGTGGATCGTTCATGGCATCCCTAGATTCCTACAGGATGGTCGTAGCCGCTTTGATGGCATGTCAGAGTATAAGTTGGATAAGAATG
The DNA here is from genome assembly GCF_018294505.1 of Triticum aestivum. Taxonomy (NCBI): domain Eukaryota; kingdom Viridiplantae; phylum Streptophyta; class Magnoliopsida; order Poales; family Poaceae; genus Triticum; species Triticum aestivum. Next base: position 157,879,112 of record NC_057794.1, on the reverse strand, counting down.
GGAAGATTTACCAGCATAAGGTGGACAATGTTGCCATGAATTCTCAAAAGAAGTTCAAGATCTTGCCTGTCGAAGAGCTCATCAGATCACTCGGGTGCCCATCCACTCCAAAACCAACTTACTTCAAGATAACCTCACTCACGCCGTTTTGGTTGAGATGGACATGGATGAGGTAATAACTGTTGTCAGACCTTATGCTGGCAAATTGAGCGAAATGCTGATGTTTCCAACCCGATGCCCCCTAAGTGTTTGCCTTTCTGCTTTTCGGCTGTGTACCTACTTACCACTGAGCAGTGGCCTCGCTATAACCGCTGTATTTGTGTACAGCTGTAAGTTTTGATTCAAAGAACACAGTTGTAGATGTTCATCCTTATTTTGTTGTTGTTGAGGGATATATGTTCCTCAGTGCCTGGTTATAACCACTGTATTTGTGTACAGCTGTAAGTTTTGATTCAAAGAACATAATTGTAGATGTTCCTCCTTGTTTTGTTGTTGTTGAAGGATATATGTTCATCCTTGTATGATATACGGAAAGCTGTATTTGACTTTGCATGTTGACTTGACAGACCAGCAAGGATATACGTGCAATGTAGCCTGGTTCATGTATTGTGTTTTTGTTAACTTGTCAGATCAAGAGCCTTGATTCGAGATGGTGTGATGTTTTGTTTTAATAAAAATTGCTTGCTGTGATGCCCTTTTTTATTTCGAACCATGCAGGCTGCGTGTAATTTGTGCCATGCAAATCTGTCATTCAAGTTTCTGCAAAACCTGTGCCATGGTAATTTGCCAGCATAGAAACCAGTACCTCCCCACCATTGCATAGCATCTCCCTTTTAAGTAAGTAATAGCAATTTCAGTTCTCTGTTCAAGAGGGATTCTAGCAGAGTCAAAATATTGCTCAATTGTCTGTATCCCATGAGTCTGCATCTTGCCCTGCAAATTCAGGGATGTTGAGCTTGGCAGGTTTAACAATTGTTGTCTGCTAGTTTCAGCTAACTGTTCAACAGGTTCTCTGTTAACCATTGTCTGAACAGCAATAGTGTGCTGCATGTTTGCTAAGTCTTCAGGTCTGGACTGGTGTTGGCCTTGACCAAAATGGGGGTGTCTGTAGGGCAATTTCTGTGTGCCATCCAGATTCACTTCCTTGCCAGTGTGATCTCTTAGAACTGCTGATCCAATGACAGCGGATTTACCCAGATCAGGCGGTGGTGTTATCACAGGAATATGAATTTTCATAGGTGTTCCTTGGTTGACACTGGGAGTTTCTTTCTTCTGAGAGTTAGGTGTTCCTGGAGGTAATTTGTTCTCCCAGCTTTTCCTGAATTGACATCAATTACTGCAAATAGCTTGGTCAAATCGCTCTGAATTGTGTCAAAATTCTCCTGAACACTGATAAAAACTCTTCGCAACAGTTGCGAAAAAGTCCCGCTCTTTTCTATCATCAGCTCTGAAATTTTTGCAACGCTTGAATGTCTAGTTGCAAAGATTTCAACTGTACTGTATCTTTGGATTCATCCATTCTCCAGCTCCCAATTGCATTGCATTGCATGCCATACGAGATGCTGAACGGCCACCTGATGAGCAGCAGCCGATGGGCGGATCATATCATATACGGCGAGACATGGCGTGGTTTTTTTTTTTCGAAATGGAGGCAAAAGATTTGCCTCATTCATTAAATAAGAGAGAAGAGTTTTAGGGTGTTATAAGTGACCACACACACGGCATGGCAACTACTCGCGTACAATAATGGACCCCAGTTTTTTAGCACCCGCAAGAACCCAAAGCTTGGCGTCATCGATGATAGTCCGGAGGAGGACCGGTGGTGGTGCACTCTTGCGACGGAAGACCCGAGCGTTACGCTTGTTCCAGATTGTCCAAGAAACCAACATTGTAAGGGAGGCCAAGGCTCGTCGATCTGGGTTTTGCAAGCTGGTTCGCTTGTCCCACCATTCCAAAACGGATCCATCCAAGTGCCAAGAAGAGGTGTCCATGTGAGCAAGACCGAATTCAAGGATGACCGAGTTCCATAGCCTAATAGTGTAGCGACATTTGAAGAAGAGGTGCGCGCCTGTCTCGCCTTCAGTCCTGCAGAGTGGGCAAAGTCCACAGTTTTCCCATCCGCGCCGCTCTAATCTGTCGGCAGTCCAAATCCGGTCTTGGATAGCCAACCAAGCAAAGAATTTGATCTTGGGAGGGGCCCAAGCCTTCCAGATCATGAAGTCCATAGACGATAGCGTCAAGCCGAGGAACTGTGCCTTGTATGCAGTGGCCGCCGAGTAGATCCCGTTATTGGCATGTTTCTAGATAATGTCATCGTCAGCTTGTGTGTCCAGGTGTAGATCATGCACCAACATCCATAACGTGAAGAACTGACGGATGTGGGCAATGGAAGCGACGATGTTATGGTTGATCTTAAGAATCCAAGCATTTCCATCGAGGGCTTCACGCACTTTCCAATTCTTACGCGTGAAGGCACCGTATATTAAAGGAGCAATGTCCTTCGGTTTCCGCCCAAGAAGCCATGGGGAGTCCCAAAAAGGTGTTTTGGCTCCATTGCCCAAAATGATGGTCGTTGAGGCATAGAAAAAGTCCATGTCGTCCTCCGTGCAGGGGTTCCCAAGCCCCACCCAAAGCTTGTTCGGTGCCTTCCATTCATACCAAGGCCATCTAAGACGTAAGGCCCGAGCAAACTTGTCAGTGTCTAGAACCCCAAGGCCTCCATATTCCTTGGGGCGACATACCACCTTCCAATTCACTTTACATTTGGCACCGGTCGTCTTATCTGAACCAGACCAGAGAAAGGCCCTCTCCAATTTGTTGATATTGTGAAGAGAGCGTGGTGGCACGATGAGGGGCGTGATGGCATACACTGCCTGGGAGGCAATGACTGATTTGACAAGTGTCGTGCGCCCGATGGTGGTGATGTTTTGCCCGTCCCAGGTGACAAGTTTGCCGGCCGCCTTGTCCTCAAGGTATTGGAAATCTACATACTTGAGCTGCCAGACCGAGAGTGGGAGTCCCAGGTATTTCATCGGGAAGGTGGCTCTGGACACTGGTACGCCACTGAGGACATGATCCAAGTCAACATTGGAGCACCGGATGGGCACAACCGAGCTTTTGTGAAAGTTGGGATGCAAGTGGACTGGGCCGGGGGCGAAGATTACGCACCTGTCCATCATGATTCTTTTTTGCTTCGACTGTGCACGAACCTGCAATTTCCAGCGTGTTTGCCCAGGTAACAATGGCATTGGAGACACTGAAGCCACATCAGATGGAGCAGGCGGTGGTAAACAGGAGGCAGCAGGCAGGTAGTGCCTAGTTTCCTGTGCCTGACATCTGTTGAGAGAAAAAAGTGTTGTAAGTATTCACGTATGGATGCACAAGCTAATTTGGCTAATTCTGGATGAGCAAACAAAAGAGCAACGGGCAATACGATGAGATATACATATAATAATGCAGATAGGTACTGTAGATTGTGTTGTTGTGATAACTGCAGACAGAGATCCAGTTGAGTTTGAATTCGAAGCTGTTGGCGGGAAGCTCCTAGTACCGTTCATCTGCGATATGACACTTCTCCGATGCCCGTACCGGTCTGCGGTTTCTTAAAGCTCTGGATCACGTCCATCCCGCATCGGACGGCTGAAGATCACGCGCGTCGCTGTTTACCTCTCCGGCAAAGAGAATAGTGTCTACCAGTTTTTACTTTCTTACCTTTTTCTTCATTTTGTATTTTGTAAGGCTATAAAGCTCAGTTTCTGGATTGATGGAGAACCATCTCTTGTATCCCCTTAGCGCCAGTGTTCCTGGCTGGCCTTAGGTTCCTCTTAATTCGAAGCAAAAGTGCTCTCCATTTCTTCCAATAAAATTGGCTAGTTCAAGTTAAATTCAGTTTCAGTTTCTGAATTCTGTTCTTCAGACCAACTCGGATCTGACAAGTGGTAATCAGAGCTTGGTTCATCTCCTCGGCGGCGTGAGATCTGGTGCCGCAGTGGAGTTGGAGGAGCCGTAAAATCCTTCACTTCTCACCGGAGCAGTTGGCGGTAGTGTTCCCCGGTGGCGTGCGGCGGCGGTGGCAGTTCGGTACAGGTCTGGAGCTGGGAAGTCGTTGCATAAACACGCCATCTCGGCAATAAAATCCCACCTGCTGGAGTATAAGGTGATAAAAAACTACTTAATGCTGATGGCACAATTCTTCTAGAAGCAGATAAGTTGCTATAAAGGAAACTCATCCCAAGAGCTAAAAGTCACATTCACATTCCTGTTGTGCGTTGGCTCATCAAGTGGAGTAACATGGACGATGCGGATCCCACTTGAGAAGACGCAACATTCATACAAAAGGTTTTTCCAAAGTTCCAGTATTGAGGACATGTCTGGAGTTGTTGGGGGGGGGGGGGGGTTGTCAGGATCTAACACCGAGCATCTAAAGGTTTAGAACACTGCAGACAGAGATTCTGTTAAGTTTGAATTTGAAGTTGTTCGCGCGAACTCCCAGTACCATCCATTTGCGGTATGATACTTGTCTGACGCCCATACCGCTTCGCGGCTTCTTAAAGCTCTAGATCGTGTCCATCCCTTAGCGGAAGGCTGAAGATCGCGTGTGCGTTGTTGTTTACCTTCCCGGCAAAGAGACGGTGTCTACCAGCTTCAATTTTTTTACTTTCTTACTTTTTCCTTCATCCTGTATTTTGTAAGGCTATAAAGCTCAGTTTCTGGATCGATGGTGCGTGGTATTCTCACGGCAGATGTCATGCGTAGGATTATCGAGTGTGTTTGGGGCTAAAGGACGCCGGTGGGTTCCGGAAGCGAGATTGGGGACAAGCGGTGCGAGACACACGATGTGCCCAGGTTTGGGGTCCTCCAAGGGAGGTAACACCCCTAGTCCTGTCGGATCGTCTATGAGGATCACAAGAACTACAATGTTGCTTCTTGAGCTGTATGAGTGGAAGAGGAAGAAGGAACTAGCTCTCCTCTTCTCCTTGCATGTGAGTGGGTGTGTGTGTGGAATGAGGCCGACTCCCTCCTCAGGGGGACAGGGGGCTCCTGGGAGGTCTTATAGCCTGGCCTCCCAGGTTACAAGTGATAAAATAAGGTGGGCGGGGCCCTGGTGTCATTGTCTCTATCTTCCAGTGAGGCCCATTGGGTGTGGGAGCCACCGGCAGCTCGCCACTATGGCACGTCGTCCTTCGCACAGCGGGGCAGTTGGCACAGTGCCGGGCTGTGTTGATATCGATCGCCCCGGTCAGCGGAGCCGCGCGCACTGTAGCCACGCCTCCCCAGGTCAGCGGGAGGGGTGGACTATTGCCATGCTCTCTCCGTCGTGGGGAGCAGTCTTGCCATATGGTTGGATGGGACTGCCACTGACCTGCCGCTTGCCGACTCATGGTCAGCCGACCAGAGCCGTCGCGTCATGCCCGGCCGGCCCGGAGCCGGACTGCTAGGGCACTCGTCGGGAGCGAGCGTGACAAAGATGCGCAGCTCGCCGAAGGGGACAGCGGAGCCGCCTGCAAGCAGGCGGCACCCGCGTCAACCGTCGCACCTAAGCCGGCGCAGCCGGCTGCACCGGGCAGGCTGATCAGACCGTGCGATGCGCTCGCCAGAGGGAGCGAAGGGTCTCATCCGAAACTTGACTCTGGCTGATGTCGTGGACCGCCTCACGGTGGGCGCCAACTGTCGTGGTGTTCTTACGGCAGATGCCATGGGTAAGCTTATCGAGTGTGGTTGGGGCCAAAGGACGTCGCTGGGTTCCGAAAGTGAGATTGGGGACAAGCGGTGTGAGACACGGTCTACCTAGGTTTGGGGCTTCCAAGGAAGGTAACACCCCTAGTCCTGCCGGATCATCTGTGAGGATCACAAGAACTACCAATGTTTCTCCTTGAGCTGTATGAGTGGATGAGGAGGAAGGAACTAGCTCTCGTCTTCTCCTTGCATGTGTGTGTGTGTGTGTGTGTAGAATGAGGCCGCCCCCCTCCTCACGGGGGCTCCTGGGAGGTCTTATAGCCTGGCCTCCTAGGTTACAAGTGATAAAGAAAGACGGACGGGGCCCTAGTGTCATTATCTCTGTCTTCCAGTGGGGCTCGCCGACTGCTGGGACCCGCCGGCTGTGGCACCCACTAGTAGCTCGCCACTATGGCACGTTGTCCTCCGTGTTACGAGGCAGTTGGCATAGCATCGGGCCGCGCTGATGTCGGCTGCCCCGGTCAGCGGAGCCGCGCGCACTATAGCCACGCCTCCCCTGGTCAGCGATGAGGGGTGGACTATTGCCACATTCTCTCCGTCGTGGGGAGCGGTCTTGTCATACGGTCGGTGTAACACCCCCAGTGTCATGCTACAGTAACCCTCTGTGATTAAACTAATCATTTTCTAAACAGTTCTTAATCACCTTTGTTCAATACCCCATTTGGAAATTCCAGTCAATTCAAATTCAAGTGAAGTTTGAAGTTGCCCAAAAGTTGATGGAAAAATGTTCATCATTTGTCAAAAATTCCATAACAATTATTTGTTAAGAAACACAACATCACTTTTGTGCAAAGATGAGCATTAGTAATTAAAACAACACCAATTCAGCATTTTTAAATGCTATCCTATTTATGGAAAATACCAAATGAATTCTTCTGGTCTCCAGAATATTTTTGGCACTGTCTATAATCACCGGGGATTTAATGGGACACCTCCCAAATTTTTGCTAAGTGAAATAGTTGACCAAATATTTTCCTTTCTATCTATGTTAAATAAACAAAAGATTTTATTAGAAAAAATGAAAGAGCACAGGCCACTGTGCACTGGGCCAAGTGCACAGTGCCTGGCCCGAGCCAACTGGCCCAGCTGGCCACCGCGCCCCCCTTGGGCCTCAGCCCACCTGGCCGACCCAGGCCGCCCATCTCCCCCTCCCGCACCGTCTTCACTATGCGGGCGACCGAGCGCCTGTGCCCGCAGTCGCCGCTCGACCGGCTCGCCGCCGCATGCCGCGCCAATGCCGGGGATGAAGACAAGCCCTCCCCCCTCGACCGCGTCCTCGTCAGCCCCCTCCCCGCGCAGATATTTTTCCTCTCCCCCCAGATCTTGCCCACTCTCCACCTTGCGCGCTCCGTCTCGCCTGAGCGTCGCGTCGCCGCCGTCTGACACCACCGCGGCGAGCGCCACCCCCTCTTCCCTCCGACGTGCCCTTCCGCTTCGCCGGCCTCCGCTGCATCTTCTCCGACCGCACGCTCGAGCCGGACGCCCCCGTGGCGACGTCCCCGGCACCGGCTTCTTCCTTGGCTCCGACACACTCTGTCGACGAATCCGGCCACCTCGAGCCTCCATCAAGCCCGCTGCCATCCCCTACGGCTCCACGGTGAGCTCCTGCGCGTAACCCCTCATCGCCTCGTTCGTTTCCATGCACGTAACCGCCGTCGCCGTAGCTCCCGTAGGCCACCGCCGCCTTGCTCCATCGCCGCCATGGCCACCGCTCGTTCCGAGCTAGCCGAGCACATGCTGAGGGCCTCGCGGTGAAGCCGTCCGTGCCCTCCGCGTGTCCTCCCATGTCCCCTTGCACCGGTTTCGTCTGTGCCTGACTCCGGCCGGCGCGTCGCTCATCACCGCCGTCCCCACGGGCCTCCCCGCAGCCTCCCGCTACCTCCATCGGACGCGCGCGAGCGCCAGCTGCTCATAGGCTCTCTCCGCGTGCCGACCCGTACCCTGCATCGCCGAATCCGCCATCGCCCGAGCGCGTTGCCGTCGCCGAGCACGGCGTCGTGGCCATGGTCGCCTTCACATGTGGCCGAGCGCCACATCGTGCTCCTGGGGTTCCCAGGGGCCCAACGCGTGCGTCCGCTGCTCTCACCGAGCCTCATAGCCCGATCCCCGCCAACGCCCGTTCTGGCCGTCCGCCCCGCTCGACGCCGTCGTCGTTGCAGCTCGCCCCCGCTCGAGCTAAGGTCGCAGTTGGATGCGCCGCTTCTCCCGCGTCCGAATGAGCCCGGCCGCGCTCGAAACCCCCCCTGTGGCGCTTTTCCGGCGAAGTCCCGAGCCGCGCCGCCGCGATCTGCATCGCTAGAGCTTCACTGCCGGCCACGCCGACGTGGCTGGCCTGGCCCCACCTCTGGGCCACTGCCAGTGGGCCCCGTGGGCCCCGTTTCATGCTGACTAGGCAGCCCAGTGTCATTGACATGCGGGCCCCACAGTTTTTTTTTGTGAATTTAAACATTTTTATAACTAAAATTAATTAGTTAATCTATTTAGTCATTGACATGTGGGGCCCAACCACTAATTAACTCTGTTTAGCTAAATTAAATTGCTATTAGCCCCACTATCTATGACAGGTGGGACCCAGCTGCCAGGTTTGACCTGAACAACCGCGGTTGACCTGTTGACCTCAGCTGACATCATGCTGATGTCATATTCCATTTCTGTTAATCTGAATAATTCCATAAAATACTTTATTCTTTAAAAATTCATAGAAATTAATCCGTAACTCGGATGAAAATGTTTTCTACATGAAAGTTGCTCAGAAAAACGAGGCGAACCCGAATACGCTACCCACATACTTGTCAGATGCCTCTAACTACCTGAACATGGAACATTCCCCCTCCGATCATCTGTCTGACACAGGTCCGGAACCGGGAATACCTTCCCGGTTGAATTCCCCCTTCACCTATATCGTGCAGCACTACGTTAGAACACTCCTAGCACTGCGTATTGCCATGTTATGCCTTGTGATGCTTTGTTTGCTCTGTATTTATTATTTCTTCCCCCTCTTCTCTCCGGTAGACCCCGAGACCGATGCCGCCCCTGTGATCGACTACGTTGACGACGACACTTCTTCCTTTTAGCAGAGCTTCCAGGAAAGCCCCCCCTTTGATCATCCTGATATCGCCCATTTCATTCTCTCATGCTTGCATTATATTTTGCTATTGTTATTGTTTGATCCTATTCTGATGCATAGCCTGCTTTTGTAACCTGCTTATTGTTACCTTACCTGCTTATCCTAAACTGCTTAGTATAGGATGGTTAGTGATCCATCAGTGACCCCCACCTTGTCCTTGTTGCCCCTACTTCATCATCGAAGACCCGTTCAACGGGATTGAAGACCAGAGCCCGACACCTCACATCACTTCACGCCCCTTTTGTTGCTCGACTCTACAGAGTTACCATCGAGTGCGGAGGGTGGAACCTCATACATCACTCCTGATGAGATCTCTGTAGTGTAGCTATCCGTTCGTGGTCATTGAGGGTAATTTCCTCCTTAACCACTTCCGATACGGCTCTATCGTGCAACCACTCAAGTGTGAACCTCGAGGGTGGATCCTCTTACGTTCACCTTGATGATTACATCGAGTGGAATTCACCGGGGGTGATTCCTCGGGTTTTCCCCTTGGTTTTAGACACACGGTTACTATGGTTACTATGACTTTACACTGAACCATGTTACTAAAGACGGGTCGGCCCTGAGGGGTACCCGCGCGAGCTTAAATTGCGAGTGATGAGGAGTCGGGTTGACCTGGAAGGTGCCCGCGAGATTCTTACGAGGCGTGGCCGGGCATTCTTAGCCCTTGTCGCAAGTCCTCGAGAAGGGGCGACGGGGTCACATCTTTCATGAGTCTTTGCTTGTTGCCGCGCGTTCCTAATCCACTACGATTTGGATATTTGATCCGAGGGGCCTCTGGCCTGATAGCACTAACCATCACGTGGGCATTGTATGGGCATTCTGCGTCGTATGCATCAGCCGAAGCTTATTAGACATCAGTGACTGAGCGACGTGCGCCGGGTTGGACTGGTAATAACCTGCCTTTTTGAAGGAGGTAGCTAGGTCTGCTCACCGCCCGTGTTCACAATGTGCAGGAGTTCCTGGGGCGATGGCCCATGACCCCTGGGGGCATAGGTTTAGTCCGGCGTGCTGACCTCTCTATTAAGCCTAGGTCGGGTTGCGGCGTTTGTTTGGCCGAGGCCGGGCATGACCCAGGAAAGTGTGTTCGGCCGGAGTTAATCGAGCGTGGTGGGTAAGTTGGTGCACCCCTGCAGGGAAGAAAACATCTATCGATAGCCTGTCCTATGGTAACAGACACTTGGAGTTGTATCCCGATCGATACAATTAGAACTGGATACTTGAGATGAGACATGGATATGAGAAATGGACAGTATGGCTCTGGGATTGCTTTCTCGCAGGGAGTCGAGAAAGGATCTCTGGCCAAGGTTGATAACACACTACTACCACTTTACTTTATGCTACTCTACTCCCTCCTGTTGCTGCAAGATGGTGGTTTCCAGAAGATGCTAGTCATCGATAGGACTAGGCCTTTTCTCTATTCTGGCATTTCTGCATTCCAGTCCACATATACAACCCTTCCTTTGATACTGTTGCATATTTTAGTGTAGATCCTTGCTTGCGAGTACTTTGGATGAGTACTCACAGTTGCTTTGCTCCCTCTTTTCCCCCTTTTCCTTTATTTCCGGATGTTGCAACCAGTTGATGGAGTCCAGGATCCAGACGACACCACCGACGACTACTACTACCCCGAGGGTGCCTACTACTATGTGGAGGCCGCCGACGACCAGGAGTAGTTAGGAGGCTCCCAGGCAGGAGGCCTTGCCTTTTCGATTGTTGTTGATTTTGTGCTAGCCTTCTTAAGGCAAACTTGTCTGACTTATTTCTATACTCAGATATTGTTGCTTCCACTGACTCTTATGTATTCAAGCCCTCGAGGCCCCTGACTTGTAATATAAAGCTTGTATTTTTTATTTGGTGTCTAGAGTTGTGTTGTGATATCTTCCCGTGAGTCCCTAATCTTGATCGTACACATTTGCGTGTATGATTAGCGTACGATTGAATCGGGGGCGTCACAAGTTGGTATCAGAGCCGACTGCCTGTAGGATCCCCCTTTCCAACTCCTTGGCCGAAGTTGAGTCTAGAAACCAAAAATCGTTTTACTAACTTGGCTGTGTGTCTTACGGGCCCACGTCACAAATTGAGTGGTATTAGGATCTTTTATGCCTCGTCTATACTCTGGGACTCTGATCTCTCTTCCATTCAGGTTAAACAATTTTGCTAACTCTAACATTAGGATCTCGTAACTACTTCCTCCCGGAGAGCCCCTTATTACAGATGATCGCATGTAGCACCAGAAGATTCCGAAGATACCCTACGATGTTCTCTTGAGACTTTGTGCCTGTTGCCTTTGCAATTCCCTACCACCGAAATATCCTTATGGATAACTACACACACTTGCCAATCTTACATTCTATCCCATTGATCTTGTTATTACAAGATACCTGAACTACTCTCCTTTGTTCCGAGAATACTTTGAGCTTACTGCCTTGCAGTTCCTTGTCACCTGAATACCCCTACGGATAACTTTGTGCACCTATCGAGTATCCGCTCATCCTGAGTTGATTCATGTACTTCACAAAAGTCTTCATAATACCATTCGTTCTTGTGAAAATCCTCAATAGCCTATTGTTCTTGAATTTCTTGCTTGCTTGCATTATGGTTAATACCATAAGTCTAGTAATCTTATTGTCATCCTTTTTCATTACCATTTTGAGTCTGTTGATACAATATGTTGTGAATGCTCGCAATCCTCAATCAGATCCTAGAATTCATCCTTCCGGATCAGGCGTCATTTTAACATGTGCTGGATCTCGACCAATCAAACCGCCATCGATTGTACCCCTAAGGCTATTCTACGTATCCATCCCTAATCAGAGCATTGCTTCTGATCCCTTGTCTTGGAATTCTTAATTCCTCTGCAATTGAGCTTTGAGTTAGTCAGTTGTTTCTATGATCTGATCTCCTTGCATTCTTTCTTCCTCTGGTTGAATATTGATGCTCACATCAGATCCCTTGTAGACCACCAGACCCCTTTTTCGGATTTTATCCGACAACGTCCTTCATATTCAATAAGCTTGTGAGCTGTTCCTCGGATACATAATGCTTTTGGTAAATTGTATCCTCTGCTTTCTCAAGCATGCTCTACTACCGAGCTTGTGTTATTTATTCTTGAAATTTATGATATATGTTCCTAAGATGCCCCGATGGGTTACACCTATGCCTTCCCTAATCTGTTGAACTCGAAAGTTATGCGGATTATAGTCTACTGTCTTTTCGTCAGATAAAATTTCAATACTACAGCTTCATCAAGAGCGAGAAGTAAAATGAAAGGTTATGCATTGTAGAAGTGGGAGTCGACCCTGAACCTTTGTGTTCATGCCCATGGACACGGTGTGGAACTTATCATGAAAGCTTCTTGCAAGGATATTTAATCATTTGAATAATTCTTCCGGTATCGTAAATTGGATCCCTTGCAGTTATGGTCCCGACCATATTTCCTCCTTGATCCCATTTACTGGGTAAGTTAAAATTACTTATCCTCTACAAATCATTCCCCCCATCCAACCTCTACTCCGATTTACCTTCTGGCATTACACCTAGTACATGATACTGGGAAGCTTTATACCCCATCACATCATTCCTATCCTGATCAGCTATATTTTTATCGTGTCAACTTTTAACTGTGCTACTGGTCCTTATGCCCGGAGCAACTTCCGACGATGAGCTAAGCTTACGTCGATCTTCCTCATCTTATCTTTTCGCCTTGAACAACAAGCTTAATTTCAAGTTTGTGTCGTACCCATGGTTCCAATAACCTTTCGCTTCATCATTCCTTTGACTGGATGTCATCGCCGATCGATTACATCTTCATGAAATCTCTCGCCAAATGTGTCGTGATCATCATCAACATTCTGAGCTTTTCCAGGATATCAATCGAATTCATGATGAGAAATACAATCCTTCCCCTCGATGATTTATGTTATCATCGACAACATTCTTGCCTTCCCCAACACAAACTGGTTCATATAATTTTGGAAATACATCCTTTTTGGCATGTCGATGGATTGTGGCTGAGCCCGTCGGCCACACCCTCATCTTTTCCCTGCTAAAATTGTATGACTTATTTTCTAAGTTGTTTCCGATGGATCCTTGGTGTATCGAAAGTCTGACCTTTGCTTGAAACCATGTCAATGCTATCTCGAAGCATGTCTGTGGTAATCCGATCTCCAATAAGAACATTTGAAGCACGATACTAAATTTTCTTTATCAATTATCTAAACACCATTGTATGGGTAATGTCATGAAATTTCTTTCCCCTTACCTAAATGGTTTTATACTTCTATCCTGTCATGGATATCATGCTCTGCTTATCCTTGGGAAGGATATACCCCCGAAATATGTGTTTAAACACATTTTCCTTTCCATTGTTCTGTTTAATCTAACAATTACATTTTCCTTTCCATTGGTTTGTTTAAACCTTATTGTGATCTATATTATATAAGCAACAATATTTCCCTGCTTATGTAAACACCTCGTTGTATCACTTTGTCAGTAAGACCATGTTACTATTGTTGATGACATTCCGGTAGCCACCGATGGACGAGAACTTTGCCTAATGGCCCGCCTCGTTCAACAAGCAGGGACATGGTTCTCTTCGTCCCTCGACCTTGGTACCGACGTTGTTGCCGACATAACTGACAGGCTACCCTCTGACATGCCTTGCTATCATGACCGTGTAAGATGTCATCGCTCCTTCTTTTTTAACCCACATGGTGGGCCCATAACCCAAAGTTCCATAGGATCGGAACCTGACTCTCCTGTACATCCTTTATTCCGAAGTATCATTTGCTCTTGGCTATGTGTGTTGTCATGAGCCACCATCCGAGAGATGATCTATTCCCGATGCTCTGGACCCCCTTCTCACACTCTGTTCAGGTATCGATCGTTTGTCCATTCGCTTGAAACTTCCTATTGTACCTTCATATTTTGCTCTCGATGTTTTCTTAAGTTTCATCTTGAGAGACACTTCTACCACATTCCCTGAATTGTTCACCAGATAATTAACCCTATAAGGGTCAGTTCTTCCGAAGTTACTCTTTACTTCCGCACTTAAATCTTGGGACGAGATTTCTTGTAGTGGAGGAGATTTGTAACACCCCTAGTATCATGCTACAGTAACCCTCTATGATTAAACTAATCATTTTCAAAAATTTCTTAATCACCTTTGTTCAATACCCCATTTGGAAATTCCAGTTAATTCAAATTCAAGTGAAGTTTGAAGTTGCCCAAAAGTTGCTGGAAAAATGTTCATCATTTGTCAAAAATTCCATAAGAATTATTTGTTAAGGAACACAACATCACTTTTGTGCAAATGAGCATTAGTAATTAAAACAGCACCAATTCAACATTTTTAAATGCTATCCTATTTATGGAAAATACCAAATGAATTCTTCTGGTCTCCAAAATATTTTTGGAACTGTCTATAATCACCAGGGATTTAATGGGACACCTCCCAAATTTTTGCTAAGTGAAATAGTTGACCACATATTTCCCTTTCTATCTCTGTTAAATAAACAAAAGATTTTATTTAAAAAAATGAAAGAGCACAGGCCATTGTGCACTGGGCCAAGTGCACAATGCCTGGCCTGAGCCAACTGGCCCAGCTGGCCACTGCGCCCCCCTTGGGCCACCGCCCACCTGGCCAACCCAAGCCGCCCATCTTCCCCTCCCGCGTCGTCTTTACTATGCGGGCGACCGAGCGCCCGTGCCCGCGGTCACCGCCCGACCGGCTCGCCGCCGCACGCCGCAGCAACGCCGGGGATGAAGACAAGCCCTCCCCCCTCCCCGCGCAGATATTTTTCCTCTCCCCCCAGATCTCGCCCACTCTCCACCTCGCGTGCTCCGTATCGCCTGAGCGCCGCATCGCCGCCGTCTGACACCACTGCGGCGAGCGCTACCCCCTCTTCCCTTCGACATGCCCTTCCGCTTCACCGGCCTCCGCTGCATCTTCTCCGATTGCACGCTCGAGCCGGACGCACCCGCGGCGACGTCCCCGCCACCGGCTTCTTCCTCGGCTCCGACACACTCCGTCGACGAATCCGGCCACCTCGAGCCTCCATCGAGCCCGCTGCCATCCCCTACGGCTCCACGTTGATCTCCCGCACGTAACCCCTCACCGCCACGTCCGTTTCCATGCGCGTAATCGCCGTCGCCACAGCACCCGTAGGCCACCGCCGCCTTGCTCCATCGTCGCCATGGCCACCGCTCGTTCCGAGCTAGCCGAGCACGAGCACGTGTTGAGGGCCTCGCGGTGAAGCCGCCCGTGCCCTCCGCTTGTCCTCCCATGTCCCCTTGCATTGGTTCCGTCTGTGCCCATGTAACGACCCAACACAAAATCGGTCAAGATCATGCTGGCACACACAGTACATTGATGAAAAGATCCAGAGTTCAATCACACCTAAATTTATTACACGATTCTCATATCGAGTCTTTATTACATTATAATAAATTCGGCCGAAGGCCAACTCATGAGAAATAAACTAAATAAAGTTGCGGAAGCGTAGACGAATAGCGAGTCCATCCGACTCCATAGTGCAATCGCCAAGCGTAGATCGTAGCCTCACTCCTGGTCGGAAAACTCCTCTCCAACATGAGACGTTGCAGTCGTGTAGGTCAGCATTTTGAATATGTTGGCAAGTCATAGAGATAACAACAATAATAATGCTAACACTATATGCAATTTGGCTGTGGGGCTCTAAGTTTTATGTTTTTGCGAGAAAGCCAGTTTTTTCCTACAACAAAGGACTTGCTTACAATTACTACAAAATGTTGGTAGTTATTGAGATGGTTCCGCCAACCAATGTCTCATTCCCAATTATTAATTAACCCCTCAATTAATTTATTTGTTCGGTGTTGAGATTTCTGAAATACTCTAGTTTCCAAAGGCTCATTTTCCGTAACCGGGGACACGACTAATCGATTAGGTTGTTGCTCTGCAGAGTCTTTACCCGCAAGAATCATTCCCTCCTTTATGTCCTCGCACTGCCTGGTGTTTGAAGACGGGATGAATGAAACAGGGTCTTCCGTAGAGTTTCTCTGGGCACTGCCGGTGCCCATCCATGTCCTACCGTTCTTCTACATTTGCTGGCACCGTCCGTCCAGAGTCACGCCTAAGGTTAACCCAGCCAGAGCCCATAATGGCTTGCGACTGCACAGGTAAGCTTTCGGTCAAGGGGTATCCATCCGTCTCTTCGTGGCTGGGTGAAGCTTTCCGCAAGATGGCATGGCGCTTCTCCATGCATCCCGGCCATCCGCTGGTTCCTCCAGGGTTCCCACCAACCATCCTCCACCCAGTAGTGAATTTGAAGTCCATCTTGAGCTTGAAGTCATGGGGTTGTCATCATCTTGACTCTCACATCTCCCTTATGAATCTCTCAACCAACCCCGTCTATGAGCATAACAAGATAAACTACATCATCTCGGGCAATAGTAGCAAAGGGAATTGGGTTCATCCTACCTCATGATACTACTCAAGACATAACTTAAAATTCTCCTACTGCATGCATGGTGGGGAGGAATAATTCTAATGCAACAAAATCATAGGTATTGTAAAACATGATCAAATGACTTGCCTGGTTGACGGTCTTCAAATGCTAGTGACTCGAGATAGCAAGCTTCGCACTCCAGAAATTCTATCGAGTCAAACAATAGCACAAATAAGTATTCCACTAAATAACATAACAGCAAGCTAAAGGAAATCACACAAGCACTCAAACCAAAACCAAAGAAAACTCGCGGAAAACAAAATCAAGGTTTTCATCACTTCAAGCAACAACAAAGAAATAGTTTTATCCTACTAACACTTTCCTTAATAGAACCAAAACAAGGGTTTTGCTAACTAACATAAAGGAAAACAACATATAAACTAGGTGCACAAAGAATCACATCAATATCTATTATAGAACTCCTGTTATGCCTAAAACAAAACTAATAAGAAAATAAAATAAAACCTTTTATTTTGCTGTAAATAAATGTTCACCCTCTGTAACTACAGAAACTAATCTAAAATAAATTATAACAGGGGTAAATTAAAATTCTATAATAACTAGAACAGCAGGAAGCAGCAGCAAGCTAAATAAAACTAGAAAAGCTTGATTTTGACTAAAACTAATTTTAATACAATCTACAAATACCCCAACAAGTTCCTACTGCTAGGCTAGGTCAAAACTAAGCAGTGGCAAAAAGAATCACCTAAAAATATTAATTCTAGCTCAAATTATAGTAGAAATACTAATTTGACTAAAACTAATATAAAACATTTTTTTTAAAACTAAAACATGGCTGAAACTATTTTCTACAGAAACTATAGGAAATTTGCAAACTAGAGCGAAAAGAATCAACTAAAAATCATAAATAACCTAAAAGTTATAGATTTTACAAGAACATAACTACTCTGTTTTAAAAACAGAAACTAAAATTAAAACTAAAAACAAAACAGGCGCTACTGGGCCTATCTAACGCTCAGGCGAAAACTAAATAAAACGCGCCCACGGCTAAATAGAATAACCGACCGTTTCGATCAATTGGAATAAACCGTAACTAAACCGGGAAAGACCGAACTAAAACCGATCTAGACAAATAAACCTAACCCTTCGTGTGATCTAATCTATGCCGTACATGCGCGATCCAACGGTGGTGGGGGGTTCCGGTGGCTTACGGCAAACTCGACGGCGACGACGGACGACGGCGGCTCGGGCGGCAACGACGCAGCGGCTCCGGTGGTCCGGGGCGACGACGAAGACGTTTAGGCGAGGCGGCGGAGTGTTGCGGAGGCAGTCGTGGTCTCAGCGGCGGTCGAGGGTGACGGTAGCGAGCGGCACGAGCTCGACAGAGCTCCTGGTGAGCTCCAACTCGGGCGACGGGCGATGATGCTCAAGGCGGCGACTCCGCTGTTCCCTGGGCGAAGAGAGGATGTCAAAGAGGTGCGTACTGAAGAGGGCGTTCGCGTGGATGGAAAGAGGGGTCGAGGTGATGCTCACCGGCGTCGGGTGGAGCGGATGAACGGCGGTGGCGGAGCGAGATCGGTTCGGATGGTGGCGGAGCTGTGGTGGGTTTTGGAGTAGGGTTTTAGGGGGATTCGAGGGAGGAAGGACGTAGGTATTTATAGTACATCAACTTGGAGGAGGGGAAGTCTTCGGAGCATGATCCCGGGAAGATGGCGACGACGGGCGTGCTCCGGTTGTGCTCCGGCTTGGCAAGGCATGGAGGAGGGGAAAGAATAGGGGCGGGTCCCGCTGTCAGTGAGAGAGAGGAGGGGGAGAAGCGAGCGGGCGACCGAAGCGGAGGCAGCTCGGGCGTGCGGCGCGCTGCGCTGGGCTGGCGGCTCGGCGCTGGCTGGGCTGCGGCTTCGCTGGCTAGGCCGTCGGCGTGGCCAGTTCGGAGGGCTACTCCTTTTTTTGAAATAAGGCAAAGGAAAAAAAAGAAAAAACTAAAATAAGATAAATCTACAATATTTTTATATAGTACATATATATACTAATAAAATCAGAAGCATTAATCCGACGATGTGGACATTTTTCCAGAGGCAAAACAGAAACTAAAAAAACATTTTCTACAAACTCCAAAGAAATTCAAATTTGAATTCAGACTTTTTGGCAATATTTTTTTCTGACATTTTTTATTTTGGAGTGTCATGTGTACTCCTCTCATACTTTTGCTCAAGTATTTGTCAGGTATTTTTGAAATAAAATTTCAAATGCCAATCAAGTCCAAATTCAAGAAGAAAAAAAAACTCAACTGCCTCTGAAATTTCAAATGCCACTCAGTTTCAAACAACATGCATAGATGCTTAGCTAATAATTGTAAAACATTCCAAATTGAAAATTTGGGATGTTACAAACCTACCCACCTTAAGATGAATCTCGCCCTCGAGATTCGGGTTGGCTAGCAAATAGGTGCGGGTGGTCACGACGGAGATCTTCTCGCTCCCAGGTGGCTTCCTCCTCGGAGTGGTGGCTCCACAGAACCTTGCAGAACTTGATGATCTTGCTCCGGGTAACTCTGTTTGCAATCTCAAGAATTCTGACGGGTTTCTCCTCATAGGTCAGATCACTAGCAAGTTCTATGGCCTCTAGGGGCACTGTGTCTCTCAAAGGAATATCGACCATCTCAGCATGGCATTTCTTCAATTGGGGAACATGGAAGACATCATGAACTCCTGACAATCCTTCCAGCAATTCTAGCTTGTATGCAACTTCTCCTCTACGTTTGAGGATTAATTATGGGCCGATGAACCTGGGTGCTAATTTCCTTTAACCCCAAATCTCTTGATTCCACGAAGTGGGGACACACGGAGATATGCTCGATCTCCAACTTCATATGTTATCTCCTTGCGTTTACTGTCGGCATAACTCTTCTGTCTCGACTGGGCTATCTTGAGTCTATCTCGAATCAGCTTGACTTTCTCTTCGAAGTCTCTGATAAGATCGGGACCAAAAAGTTTTCGGTCTCCGACACCATCCCACAGCAGTGGTGTTCTGCACCTCCTTCCGTATAGAGCTTCGAAAGGGGCCATCTTCAGACTGGTCTGATAGCTATTGTTGTACGAGAACTCTGCATATGGCAAATTGTCATCCCAGCTAGACCCGTAGTCTAGCACACAGGCTCTCAACATGTCCTCCAGAATCTGGTTGATTCTCTCGGTCTGTCCATCTATCTACGGATGAAAAGCTGTACTGAACTCCAGCCTCGTACCCAAAGTTTCATGCAACTGATTCCAAAACTTTGAGGTAAATTGTGTTCCTCTATCTGACATGATACTCCTCGGAACTCCATGCAGACATACGATCCTGGTCATGTATATCTTGTCTAACTTAGCGCTGGTATATGTAGTCTTCACGGGAATGAAATGAGCTACCTTGGTCAAGCGATCAACTACTACCCAGATAGAATCATAACCTGAACGGGTCCTAGGTAATCCTGTGATAAAATCCATTCCAAGTTTTTCCTATTTCCACTCGGGAATCAGCAGTGGTTGAAGTAATCCTGCCGGCTTCTGATGTTCTGCCTTTACTCGCTGACAAACATTGCATACTGCTACGTACTCGGCAATATCCTTCTTCATACCTGTCCACCAGAAACTTTCCTTCAAATCCAGATACATCTTGGTGTTGCCTGGGTGAATCGAGTACGGTGAATCATGGGCCTCCTGAAGAATTAACTTCCTGACCTCTGGGTCATTGGGCACATAGATACGATCCTCAAACCATAAAGTTCCGTGTTCATCCTCACGAAAACCTTTAGCCATTCCGTTACTCATCTTTTCCTTTATCTCTGCAATTTCCTTGTCCATCTTCTGTGCTTCACGGATCCTTTCGGTCAAAGTGGATTGAATATCCAAGGTGGCGACAAATCCTCTTGGTACTATATCCAATCGGAGATCTCTGAGATCGTCGGCTAATTACTAAGGTAATCCTCCAGCTATGAGGGTGTTCACACGGCTTTTATGGCTCAAGGCATCTGCTACAACATTTGCTTTCCCTGGGTGATAATGCAATCTCATGTCATAGTCCTTGATCAATTCAAACCATCTCCTTTGTCTGAGGTTCAACTCCTTCTGCATGAAAATGTACTTCAAGCTCTTATGATCCGTGTAAACATCACAACTATTTCCGACAAGGAAATGTCTCCATGTCTTGAGTGCGTGCACTACGGCTGCTAACTCCAAATCGTGTGTGGCATAATTCATCTCGTGAGGTCGTAGTTGTCTGGAGGTATAAGCTACAACTTTTCCTTCCTGCATGAGCACTCCTCCGAGTCCTTGACGAGAAGCGTCACAATACACCTGGTAATCCTTGTGTATGTCCGACAAAATGAGTACTGGGGCTGTAACCAGACGTTTCTTCAACTCCTAAAAACTGGCTTCACAATCCTCGGTCCAAATGTACTTGGTTTCCTTCTTCAACAGCTCGGTCATGGGTTTAGCAATCTTGGAGAAATTCTCAATAAACCTCCGATAATATCCTGCAAGTCCGAGAAAACTGCGGATCTCCTTGAATGATGTGGGGGATTGCCAGTTGGTGACCGATTCAACCTTGGTGGGATCGACTGCTATTCCTTCTCCTGAAATAACATGTCCGAGGAATCTGACTTCCTTCAACCAAAATTCACATTTGCTGAACTTGGCATATAACTGATGTTCTCTGAGTTTCTCCAGAACTAGACGCAGATGTTCCTTGTGCTCTTCCTCGCTCTTGGAGAAAACCAATATGTCATCGATGAACACCACGACAAACTTGTCCAGATATTCCATAAATACCTTGTTCATCATGCTCATGAAATATGCAGGGGCATTAGTCAATCCGAATGACATGACGGGATACTCATATAAACCATACCTGGTGGTGAAAGCTGTTTTGGGTATATCCTATTCACGAATCTTCAGCTGATGATGCCCTGATCGAAGATCGATCTTGGAAAATACTTTGGCTCCGACTAGCTGATCAAATAAATCATTAATCATCGGCAGAGGGTACTTATTCTTGATTGTCACATCGTTCAATGAACGATAATCTACAACCATTCTCAGGGTTCCATCCTTCTTCTCTACCAACAGAACCGGAGCTCCCCAAGGTGACGAACTTGGGCGAATATATCCTTTCTCCAATAATTCCTTGGTCTGCTGCTTGATCTCTTCCAAATCATTCGGGGGCATCCGATAATGTCTCTTGGATATTGGGGCTGTGCCAGGTAATAACTCGATCAAAAATTCTATTTCTCTGTCCAGTGGCATTCCTGGTAATTCCTCCGGAAATACATCCGGAAAATCTTGTACTACTGGCACTTCCTCCTGAAACACTCCCGTGAGGGAATTCACCTGCTTCTTTATTGGTGTGCGTCTAGATACATACTTGATCCTCTTCTGCTCCGGGGTGGTGAGCAAAATTGTCTTGCAGGCACAGTCGATGTTCCCTTCAAACTTTGTCAACCAGTCCATGCCTAGGATCACGTCCAATCCCTGGGATTCTAAGACTATGAGGTCTACGGGAAAATCATGATTTCCGATGCTGAGGGTTGAATAACAGCCTAAGCCTGCCATCATCTCTCCTCCTGGGGAAGTGACCTGAAGCGGGGTTCTAAGGGTCCTAGTGGGCAAACCATACTTTTCCACAACTACCCTTGATATGAAATGCGTAGCACCGGAATGAAAGAGTACCAATACTGGACGTGAATTTAATAAAAACTTACCAACCACAGTGTCTGGCTGATCATAGACGTCCTCCACGTCAATGTGATTCACCTGAGCACGAGAAAAAGGGTTGGGCTTCTTTGCTGAGCTTCCATTGCCATTGCCGTTTCCATTCCTCTGCTTGGCCTCCAGACAATCGGTGGCATAGTGTCCTGTCTTCTGGCACTTGAAACAGGTGATATGACTCAGATCCTTCTGTGTCGGAGCAGGACGGTGCTGGTTGCCGTTGCCTCCATTGCCTGACTTGGAGTTGTTGTCGTGGTTGCGATTGTTCCCATTCCCTCCATGGTTATGTCCTCCATGATTATGTCCTCCATGGGTGTGATGGGTATGTCCTCCCGAGTATGGGGCATAGCGGGGCTTCTGCTGAGCTCCGGAGTTGTACTTTCCCTGGCCATATTTCCGCTTGCGGCTTTCAATCTGCTGCTGCTTGCCTTCAAGTATAGTGGCCTTGTCTACCAGCTCCTAGTAGTTGTTGAAGGTAGCCACCATTAGCTGCATTCCCAGCTCATCATTGAGTCCCTCAAGAAACTTCTCCTGTTTTGCAGCATCTGTGGCCACATCATCTGGGGCATAGCGAGATAATTTGCCAAACTCATCCACACACTGCCTCACAGTACGGTTCCCTTGGCGTAAGTTGCGGAACTCACGCTTCTTCAGACTCATGGCTCCAGCTGAGACATGAGCGGTGCGGAAAGCCTGCTGGAACTGATCCCATGTCATGGTGGCGACCGGATAAGTAGTGGTGTAATTCTCCCACCAAGAGGCTGCAGGTACATTCAGTTGATGTGCGGCAAAACGCACCTTCTCAGCATCTGTGCATCCAGTAGTTGTTATATCCCTTTCGATCTTGCGGAGCCAATCGTCAGCTACAATCGGCTCGGTGCTACTAGAGAACACCGACGGATTCAGCCTTAGGAACCGGGCTAGGTTATCGACGGGGGGTGGTGGCGGTGGGTTGTTGTTGTTGCCTTGGTTTTGGATAAGCATTTTCATTAAGGCATTCTGTTTTTGAATCAGCCGGGTGAGCTCCGGCGGGAAAGTGAAACCGGGGTCACGTCTCGGAGGCATCTGGTGTTATGGATTGGATGAGAAATTAGAATAGAACAAGGGTCTAATGAGAAAATATCACTACCCAAATGAATGCACAAACATAATCACACCAATCATTTATTCATTCATCTCAAACAAGGTTCAATCTCGTATTACAAAATCTCACGACTAATCGAAAATAACGGCCTAACTGATCGACGAAAATAAAATAACATGGCAGTCGACTAAATGTCTTCATCAATTATCCTTGCGTCCTCTGGTGCGGCGTCCTCTGGTGCGATGCCTCCTCTTGCGGCTTCCTTCGGTGGAGCTCTCTTCATAATCCTCATCATTGCTCACGAGGGGTCCATCATCTCCACTCGGAAAAAGGTCTTCTCCCAAATCCATCTTCTCCTCCAGTGTGGCAATATATTTCTCCCGGTCCTCGAGTCTATCCATAAAATCCTTGACTTCTTCTTCATGCTCATAGTGGGCTTCACGTGCTGCATCCTCCAGTTCCATTTCACAAAGATGCAACTTTTGGACCGTCTTCAAGCTCCTGTGCATCTGAATCTCTAGAGCCCTGATGTGAGCCTCCAAGTCTTGGGCATATGAGCAAACGGAGTCATCATCAATAGTGCAGATGAGCTATCCGTCTGCAGTCCTGCGAGAAATCATGGTGTGATCTGATCCAAAGAGATCGGCCCTGTATTCCTCCTGGATGCGTCCAAGTGCAGTATGAACTGTTATGTCTCTCCCGAGTATCCAAGTGGGAGCAGTGAACCTGAAGTCAACAGGCGCCGAGAGACTTCCAAAAGTCCTCCCTGGTATGTGTACCTTAATCCTATAGCGAGGGTCTTCTGGAAATGCCATGATAGGGGTCCCGGTGATAGACGGCAGAGCAATCTTCAATTCCTTAATGATCTGGACCAACCTCCTGCCGAAAAGCATTGTCTCATCTGACTGGCAAAACTCCGGGAGCAGAACTGGGATGAACTTGACGACCATCTAGAATGTTGAAATCAGAGAGAAGTCAGAAATGAACAAGGGAGAATTACGGAATGATAAGAACATAAAATAAAATAGTTTCTTCCTATGGCTTTCCAATCCTAGGGGTTACGTTCTACGGTCAGCGTGTGCTTTGAATACCATCTCTGTAACGACCCGACCCAAAATCGGTCAAGTCTCTGTGTAGCTGTACCATCCCAAGATCATGCTGGCACACACAATACATTGATGAAAAGATTCAGAGTTCAATTACACCTGAATTTATTACACGATTCTCATATCGAGTCTTTATTACATCATAATAAATTCGGCCGAAGGCCAACTCATGAGAAATAAACTAAATAAAGCTGCGGAAGCATAGACGAATAGCGAGTCCATCCGACTCCATAGGGCAATCGCCAAGCATAGATCGTAGCCTCACTCCTGGTTGGAAAACTCCTCTACAACATGAGACGTTGCAGCCGTATAGGTCAGCATTTTGAATATGACGGTAAGTCATAGAGAGAACAACAATAATAATGCTAACACTATATGTAATTTGGCTATGGGGCTCTAAGTTTTATGTTTTTGCGAGAAAGCCAGTTTTTCCCTACAACAAAGGACTTGCTTACAATTACTACAAAATGTTTGTAGTTATTGAGATGGTTCCGCCAACCAATGTCTCATTCCCAATTATTAATTAACCCCTCAATTAATTTATTTGTTCGGTGTTGAGATTTACGAAATACTTACAAATACTAATTGATTAGGTTGTTACTCTGCAGAATCTTGTGCACTTTACCCACAAGAATTGTTCCCTCCTTTATGTCATCGCACTGCCTGGTGTTTGAAGACGGGATGAACGAAACAGGGTCTTCCGTAGAGTTTCTCTGGGCACTGCCGGTGCCCATCCATGTCCTACCATTCTTCTACATCTGCTGGCACCATCCGTCCAGAGTCACGCCTAAGGTTAACCCAGCCAGAGCCCATAATGGCTTGCGGCTGCACAGGTAAGCTTCCGATCAAGGGGTATCCATCCATCTCTTCATGGCTGGGTGAATCTTTCCGCAAGATGTCATGGCGCTTCTCCGTGCATCCTGGACATCCGCTGGTTCCTCCAGGGTGCCCGTCAACCGTCCTCCACCCAGTAGTGAATTTGAAGTCCATCTTGAGCTTGAAGTCATGGGGTTGTCATCATCTTGACTTTCACATCTCCCTTATGAATCTCTCAACCAACCCCGTCTACGAGCATAGCAAGATAAACTACATCGTCCTGGGCAATAGTAGCATGGGGAATTGGGTTCATCCTACCTCATGATACTACTCAAGACATAACTTAAAATTCTCCTACTGCATGCATGGTGGGGAGGAATAATTCTAATGCAACAAAATCATAGGTATTGTAAAACATGACCAAATGACTTGCCTGGCTGACGGTCTTCAAACGCTAGTGACTCGAGATAGCAAGCTTCACACTCCGGAAATTCTATCGAGTCAAACAATAGCACAAATAAGTATTCCACTAAATAACATAACAGCAAGCTAAAGGAAATCACACAAGCACTCAAACCAAAACCAAAGAAAACTCGAGGAAAACAAAATCAAGGTTTTCATCACTTCAAACAACAACAAAGAAATAGTTTTATCCTACTAACACTTTCCTTAACAGAACCAAAACAAGGGTTTTGCTAACTAACATAAAGGAAAACAACATATAACAGGTGGAAAAAGAATCACATCAATATCTATTATAGAACTCCTGTTATGCCTAAAATAAAACTAATAAGAAAATAAAATAAACCTTTTTATTTTGCTATAAATAAATGTTCACCCTCTGTAACTACAGAAACTAATCTAAAATAAATTATAACAGGGGTAAATTAAAATTCTATAATAACTAGAACAGCAGGAAGCAGCAGCAAGCTAAATAAAACTAGAAAAGCTTGATTTCGACTAAAACTAATTTTAATACAATCTACAAATACCCCAACAAGTTCCTACTGCTAGGCTAGGTCAAAACTAAGCAGTGGCAAAAAGAATCATCTAAAAATATTAATTCTAGCTCAAACTATAGTAGAAATACTAATCTGACAAAAACTAATATAAAACAATTTTTTTAAAACTAAAACATGGCTGAAACTATTTTCTACAGAAACTATAGGAAATTTGCAAACTAGAGCAAAAAGAATCAACTAAAAATCATAAATAACCTAAAAGTTATAGATTTTACAAGAACAGAACTAATGTTTTAAAAACAGAAACTAAAATTAAAACTAAAAGGAAAACAGGCGCTACTGGGCCTATCTAACGCTCACGCGAAAACTAAATAAAACGCGCCCACGGCTAAACAGAATAACCGACCAGTTCGATCAATTGGAATAAATCGTAACTAAGCCGGGAAAAGACCGAACTAAAACCGATCTAAACAAATAAACCTAACCCTTCGTGTGATCTAATCTATGCCGTACATGCGTGATACAACGGAGGTGGGGGGTTCCGGCGGCTTACGACAAACTCGACGGCGACGATGGATGACGGCGGCTCGAGCGGCGACGGTGCAGCGGCTCCAGTGGTTCGGGGCGACGACAGAGACGTCGGGGCGAGGCAGCGGAGTGTTGCGGAGGTGGTGGTGGTCTCAGCGGCGGTCGAGGGTGACGGTAACGAGCGGCACGAGCTCGACAGAGCTCCTGGTGAGCTCCAACTCCGGCGACGGGTGGTGATGCTCAAGGCGGCGACTCGGGTGTTCCCTGGGCGAAGAGAGGATGTCAAAGAGGTGCGTACTGAAGAGGGCATTCACGTGGATGGAAAGATGGGTCGAGGTGATGCTCACCGGCGTCGGGTGGGGCGGATGAACGACGATGGCGGAGTGAGATCAGTCTGGATGGTGGCGGAGCTGTGGTGGGTTTTGGAGTAGGGTTTTAGGGGGATTCGGGGGAGGAAGGGCGTAGGTATTTATAGTACATCAACTTGGAGGAGGGGAAGGCTTCGGAGCGTGATCCCGGGAAGATCGCGGCGACGGGCATGCTCCGGTTGTGCTCCGGCTTGGCAAGGCGTGGAGGAGGGGAAAGAACAGGGGCAGGTCCCGCTGTCAGTGAGAGAGAGGAGGGGGAGAAGCGAGCGGGCGACCGAAGTGGAGGCAGCTCGGGCGTGCGGCGCGCTGCGCTGGGCTGGCGGCTTGGCGCTGGCTGGGCTACGGCTTCACTGGCTGGGCCGTCGGCCTGGCCAGTTTGGAGGGCTACTCTTTTTGTTTGAAATAAGGCAGAGGAAAAAATGAAAAAACTAAAATAAGATAAATCTATAATATTTTTATATAGTACATATATATACTAATAAAATCAGAAGAATTAATCCTACAACGTGGACATTTTTCCAGAGGGAAAACAGAAACTAAAAAAACATTTTGTGCAAACTCCAAAGAAATTCAAATTTGAATTCAGACTTTTTGGCAATATTTTTTCTGACATTTTTCTTTTGGAGTGTCATGTTTACTCCTCTCATACTTTTGCTCTAGTATTTTTGAGGTATTTTTGAAATAAAATTTCAAATGCCAATCAAGTCCAAATTCAAGAAGAAAAAAAACTCAACTGCCTCTGAAATTTCAAATGCCACTCAGTTTCAAACAACATGCATAGATGCTTAGCTAATAACTGTAAAACATTCCAAATTGAAAATTTGGGATGTTACAGCCCGACTCCGGCCGGCGTGCCGCTCATCACCGTCGTCCCCACGGGCCTCCCCGCAGCCTCCCGCTACCTCCATCGGACGCGCGCGAGCGCCAGCTGCTCGTAGGCCCTCTCTGCACGCCGCGTGCCCTGCATCGCCGAATCCGCCATTGCCCGAGCGCGTTGCCGCCGACGAGCTCGGCGCCCTGTCCATGGTCGCCTTCACATGCGACCGAGCGCCACATCGTGCTCCTAGGGTTCCCAGGGGCCCAATGCGGGCGTCCACTGCTCTCGTCGAGCCTCATAGCCCAATCCCCGGCAACGCCCGTTTCGACCGTCCGCCCCACTCGACGCCGTCGTCGTTGCAGCCTGCCCCTGCCCGAGCTAAGGTGCAGTTGGATGCGTCGCTTCTCCCGTGTCCGAACGAGCCCGGCCGCGCTCGAAACGGCCCCCTGTGGTGCTTTTCCGACGAAATCCCGAGCCGCGCCACCGCTATCTGCATCGGCAGAGCTTCACTGCCGGCCATGCCGACGTGGCTGGCCTGGCCCCACCTCTGGGCCACTGCCAGCGGGCCCCGTTGACTGGGTTGACCCAGTCAACATGCTGACTGGGCAGCCCAGTTTCATTGACATGCGGGCCCCATGGTTTTTCTATTAATTAAAATGTTTTTATAACTAAAATTAATTAGTTAATCTATTTAGTCATTGACATGTGGGGCCCAACCACTAATTAACTCTGTTTAGCTAAATTAAACTGCTGTTAGCCCCACTATCTATGACAGGTGGGGCCCAGCTGCCAGGTTTGACCTGAACAGCCGTGGTTGACCTGTTGACCTCAGCTGACATCATGCTGGCGTCATATTCCATTTTTGTTAATCTGAATAATTCTAGAAAATACTTTAATCTTTAAAAATTCATAGAAATTAATCCGTAACTCGGATGAAAATGTTTTCTACATGAAAGTTGCTCAGAAAAATGAGGCGAACCCAAATACGCTACCCACATACCTGTCAGATGCCTCTAACTATCTGAACATGGAACATTCCCCCTCCGGTCATCTGTCTGACACAGGTCCGGAACCGGGAATACCTTCCCGATTGAATTCCCCCTTCACCTGTATCGTGCAGCACTATGTTAGAACACTCCTAGCACCGCGTATTGCCATGTTATGCCTTGTGATGCTTTGTTTGCTCTGTATTTATTATTTCTTCCCTCTCTTCTCTCCGGTAGACCCCGAGACTGATGTCGCCCCTGTGATCGACTACGTCGACGATGACACTTCTTCCTTTCAGCAGAGCTTCTAGGCACGCCCCCTTTTGATCATCCCGATATCGCCCATTTCATTCTCTCATGCTTGCATTAGATTTTGCCATTGTTATTGTTTGCTCCTATTCTGATGCATAGCCTGCTTTTGTAACCTGCTTATTGTTACCTTACCTGCTTATCCTAAACTGCTTAGTATAGGCTGGTTAGTGATCCATAGGTGACCCCCACCTTGTCCTTGTTGCCCCTGCTTCATCATCGAAGACCCGTTCAACGGGATCAAAGACCAGAGCCCGACACCTCACATCACTTCATGCCCCTTTTGTTGCTTGACTCTATAGAGTTACCATCGAGCGCCGAGGGTGGAACCTCATACATCACTCCTGATGAGATCTCTGTAGTGTAGCTATCCGGTCATGGTCATCGAGGGCGATTTCCTCCTCAACCACTTCTGATACGGCTCTGTCGTGCAACCCCTCAAGTGTGAACCTCGAGGGTGTATCCTCTTACGTTCACCTTGATGATTACATCGAGTGGAATTCACCGAGGGTGATTCCTCGGGTTTTCCCTTTGGTGTTAGACACACAGTTACTATGGTTACTATGAATTTACACTAAACCATGTTACTAAAGACGGGTCGGCCCTGAGGGGTACCCGCGCGAGCTTAAATTGCGAGTGATGAGGAGTCGGGTTGACCTGGAAGGTGCCCGCGAGATTCTTACGAGGCGTAGTCGGGCATTCTTAGCCCTTGCCGCAAGTCCTCAAGACGGGGCGACGGGGTCACATGTTTCATGAGTCTCTGCTTGTTACCGCGCGTTCCTAATCCACTACGATTTGGATATTTGATCCGAGGGGCCTCTGGCCTGATAGCACTAACCATCACGTGGGCATTGTATGGGCGTTCTGCGTCGTATGCATCAGCCGAAGCTTATTAGACATCAGCGACTGAGCGGCACGCGCCAGGTTGGACTGAGTGGCATGCGCCTTCTCAAAGGAGGTAGCTAGGTCTGCTCACCGGCCACATTCGCAACGTGCAGGAGTTCCCGGGGCAATGGCCGATGACCCCTGGGGGCATAGGTTTAGTCCGGCGTGCTGACCTGTCTATTAAGCCTAGGTCAGGTTGCGGCGTATTGTTTGGCCGAGGCCGGGCATGACCCAGGAAAGTGTGTCCGGCCGGAGTTAATCGAGCGTGGTGGGTAAGTTGGTGCACCCCTACAGGGAAGAAAACATCTATCGATAGCCTGTCCTATGGTAACGGACTCTTGGAGTTGTATCCCGATCGATACAATTAGAATTGGATACTTGAGATGAGACATGGATATGAAAAATGGATGGTATGGCTCTGGGATTGCTTTCTAGCAGGGAGTCGAGAAAGGATCTCTGGCTGAGGTTGATAACACACTACTACTACTACTACTACTACTACTACTACTACTACTACTACTACTACTACTACTACTACTACTACTACTACTACTACTACTACTACTACTACTTTACTTTATGCTACTCTACTCCCTACTACTACTACTACTACTACTACTACTACTACTACTACTACTACTACTACTACTACTACTACTACTACTACTACTACTAGTCCTTTTGTCTATTCTGGCATTTCTGCAGCCCAGTCCACATATACAACCCTTCCTTTGATACTGTTGCATATTTTAGTGTAGATCCTTGCTTGCGAGTACTTTGGATGAGTACTCACGGTTGCTTTGATCCCTCTTTTTCCCCTTTTCCTTTATTTCCGGATGTTGCAACCAGTTGATGGAGCCCAGGATCCAGACGACACCATCGACGGCTACTACTACCCCGAGGGTGCCTACTACTACGTGGAGGCCGCCGACGACCAGGAGTAGTTAGGAGGCTCCTAGGTAGGAGGCCTTGCCTTTTCGATCGTTGTTGATTTTGTGCTAGCCTTCTTAAGGCAAACTTGTCTAACTTATGTCTGTACTCAGATATTGTTGCTTCCGCTAACTCTTATGTATTCGAGCTTATGTATTCGAGCCCTCAAGGCCCCTGGCTTGTAATATAAAGCTTGTATTTTTTTATTTGGTGTCTAGAGTTGTGTTGTGATATCTTCCCGTGAGTCCCTGATCTTGATCGTACACATTTGCGTGTATGATTAGTGTACGATTGAATCAGGGGCGTCACAATTGGATGGGACAGGCACTTACCCGCCGCTTGCCGGCTCGTGCCCGGTCGACCAAAGGGCTAGCCGGAATGAGGGGTGCTTGCTGCCTCAATGTTCTAGAAATTGCTCAGTGTTTGGCGCACCTATCCCGGGGGTTATCCTCCCGACAGATGGAGAACCATCTCTTGTGTTAGGGTTCCCCTCTTAGCCACCAGTGTTTCTGGCAGCCTTAGGTTCCTCTTAATTTGCAGCAAAACTCCCTATTTCTTCCAATAAAGTTGACTAGTTCGAGTTAAATCCGATTTCTATTTTTCAGACCAATTCGAGTCTGACAATTATGTTGCTTGATTTAACTAATTATGTTGCTTGATTTTACTATGTGTGAGAAGAAGACTAGGTTATAACTATTTAAATATCTTTCCTCCTCCCCAAGAAAAGTCTCCTTCCTCCTATTGTTGGCGTCGTCGCGGATCCGTCCTGCCTCGAATGGCCTTTGGCCTGTGGAGGTGCGGAGGATCTCGGCCTCCCGCCGGTGGGAGGGACCCTGCTCTTGTTTTTGCTAGGTTGACCAGGCTGTGTGGCGTCGGCGATGTCCCTCGATAACAATAATGTCTCCCACGTCCTATCCCCGTCCCGATGGTGCGAATAACATTGTCGGAGGATGTGTGGAGGTGTGTCTCCGTCGGATCTCATGGGATTCGGTCGGTGCTGGTCTGCGGTGGATCTATTTGGATCCTGTTTTTGTTCGTCTTCATTTGTGTGGTTCCAGGTTTGATCTTTCCAATCTACGACTCTCTTCATCAGCGATGATTGTTGCTCCAGTGTGGTGGTTCTTTGGGGCCTTAGCATGACGACTTCCCGACTATCTACTATAACAAGGTTTGCCCGGCTCCTGTGATGGAGGGGCGATGACGGCGGCGCGCCTTTGGCTCGCTCCAGTGCTTGTAGTCGTCGCTAGGTGGTCCATAGACCTGGTTGTAATTTTTATTACCTCTTGTGTTCTCTGTGCTGCCATGATTGATGAATAGATTGGAAATTTCTCTCGCAAAAAAACTATGTGTGAGAAGGCAGTACTTTATGCAAATGTGAGGCATTTCATTGATATTTCAAGTCTACATATGCAACATCTAAAATATGGGTTTTTTCTTTTCCAAATTGGTCATTGATGCGGTAATTAATTTACAGATCAGTGTTTTATGATGAATTAGCATATAGTCAAGCCCTCAGGGATGTTACATACAATTCCTACCAAACCCACAGTTTTGGTTGCTCCAACCAAACAACTTCCAGCTTTTCCCCAGCTCACAGCTGCTGCTTTCCCACATATCCTAGTAGCCTTTTCATAATCTACAGATAAACCAGGCACAGCCTAAGCCGGTTTGGGCAAGGGTAGATTTCCCTTTAACTAATCATGCTTACTTAGGTTATAACACATGGAAAGTGCCCCAGCTCCTGGGGGCAGTCTTCCATATTCGCATGTTCATGTCAGTACACAATAGATGATATAGGTAGGTCATCGTTGGCTTCAGATTTCACAGTGATTATTGACAGCAGGCTGCAAGCATTTGATGTTAAACTCCTAACTGCACCAAGAAAAAACAGTACTCTTGCAGCCTCAACCCGAAAGCTGGCATGAAAGAAGTCAAGTTTCGGATTTCCATCAGACGTACGGTTTGTAATCTCACCTAGGTTTCCTTGCACGTGTTCGAACTAGGTTTTCAATCTGGAACTCATAGTCATCAGTTGAGTCATGAGGAAGCCTCATCGTCTTTACTCTAGCACACTTTGCACGCAGGGTGATGTCCATGTGGATATTGAAACAATGGCGAATGTCCAAATACTCAAGGTGAGGGCAGTTATCAAGGATTGTTGCCAATCCTACGTTGGTGAGTTCGCTGCCAAACAGTTGAAGGGAGGGTAGCACAAACATTGTTGCAATCCCCAGAGCTTCCTCATCCTTGTTATACTCGATATCTTCGATGTTATAGAAGCAAGGATAGTTGACCTTCAAACATTTGAGGCGTGGACAGGCTATGCTAATACCCTCGTATACCTTCCCGAAAACATGTTTGCAAAGTGAAAGCTCAAGCTCCTCAAGCACAGGAAACTTATTAAGTGCCTCCAACAACCCTTCATTAGTGATGTACTTAGAAGATATGAAGCGAAGGCTCTTTAGAGATGGTGCCCTGGAAACAGAGAGCTTTGATGTTAATAACCCATATCCATTGTACTGTCCTGGAAGAACATCTAGCTAATAGAAGGAACGAAATAGATCAAACTTGCCGGAAAAAACATAAAGCTGCTATGTAAGCTAAGGACATACTGACTGAAGTGGGGCTAAGTGATGGTATCTGTTGAAGCAAAGAATAAAAGGAAGTTTGCTACTTCTGTTTCCAGAGATAAGAGTAGCAAGCTAGCAACATGAAAGCATACAGCCAATCTAGGCAAACTTCTTTCACAAGACGATTGGCTCTTTTTTGTTTCTTCTGCAATAATGATTATTCTCTATGTCAAACAGTATAGTTCAATTATGGTACTTAAGTGCATCTTAGTTTTATTTTATATACTGATGAAGGAATCCATTTGGTTTCTGCAAGCCACTTCCAAGGGGTTCAGTGGTTCTAAATTCATTTCTTGTTATATAATAGTAGTTTCTCTTTAAACTTGAATGAAAATTTCTTGTTATATAGAGCGGATTCTCTTTAAACCTGAATGCGAATCAAAGCCATGTTTGCTTGCATCAAAGGTGGCCCTCTTGTTCGATCCGGCGAGGATACTCTCCACCAAACAGCAAGAGGTGGGGAAGGTCTCGTGCTCATGTGCTTGCCAGACTCGACGGTGAGCATGATACGGTGAGGCGGGAATGTGATGCTTCAGACGAAAGCCTTGTGTCGACCTTGTCGGCAACAATGACGGCGACACCTATGGGCCACATTTTTTCCTCGAAGGTGTCATCGAGAAGCTTCCATCTTTGTTCCATGGTATGCTCCAGGCAAAAGCCTTAGATCCATATTGGATCCAACGAAAAGATGCCATCAATGTCATTTTCCCCTTGGGGTGTCGTCTTCGAGACGTTGATTTGCGGTCGGTCGTTAGGGGTCCCAATTGGTTTGCTGGCACTTCTTGAGGCGTCTAGGGTGCCTTGGTCATCCTGGTGTTGTTGGTCGACCTCCTCTCATGAGTGCTCGTGACGTTGGTGATGTCTCAAAGTTCAGTGACCTTCGATCGCACTTGAGGTTTCGTTGCCTTGCATAGGGCTCTAGTTCACTATTTGTGATGGTGGCCATGGGGTGGCCAAGAGGAGGTGCAGGGGCTGTCTCGGCGGATCATTGCCTCTCTTTGTCACAACGTGGCTAGGTGGTGGGAAGCCCTTCGACAATGGATGTGACACTCTCCCATGTCTTGAAGGTGAAGAGTGATCCCAGGGCTAGACAATGACTTCTTCTCTACGTCTTCTCGGTGTCAGATTTCCTTTCCACTGATACAACTATGCTAGTTTCTGCTTCTTCTCGGTCTGATCTAATGGTGATGGGTGCTAAGCTCTTGGTGGTGGCTGTTTGTTGTAGCTTGTTTCTAGTTCTCATTTCAGTTCTCTTCCTTTGCTTCCATGTTCCTTCTTGTGTGTCATGTGCTACGTCCTGTAGCCGTCGTGTGCCTTTGCCCGCCGTAGCAGCTTAAGAAAAATGCACGCGACTAAATCATAAGCTGCGCTAATGATCTACTCCCTTCGTCCTGAAATGTAAGACATTTATACCCTAATTGCGGAATAAGGAAAAGCGAAGCCAGACATGAAGCCCAATCTTTACTCGTGAGGGGAGGGGAGAAATAAAGAACGCAAATCTCACTGCTCGGCGAGGAATAGGAGGAAGTGGTCGGTGGCATCTTCGCCACAGAAGGACTCACACTGTCTCGACCCCCGCGGACGGCTTCCTTCGCCATGCCTTCGTCAATCCGGTAGTTATGATCTTTGTGGATGCACATGTCAATGCGGCACCAGATGTTAGCAGCCCTGTAGCCGCTGTCCCTGAAGAAAGAGCGCCAAGCCCTATAGTTGATCCAGTGGTTGCCGGCAACAGCGATCCAGAGCGCATCATGAACCAGAGGCCCAAGTCTACACGGGCCAAGAGACCACCCCAGTGGCTTGCTAGCCCAAACCGGGCCCATTAAGCGGGTGTAGTAGTATATAAACCAATCCTGGTTACTTGTGGAGTTTGGCTAGGATTTGGAAGGCTGCGGCCGTGGCTCGGTTGTAACGGATAGAGGTGCGGGTGGCTGGGAGGAATCCTCATCCGAAAATCAAATCCCTTAGCTCGAATCCCCATGAAATTCTCAGATCCATGGCTTAGTAAGAGAGAACCTCTCATCTGGTAATCAGAGCCTTCGTCCTGGAGCTGCCCCCTCACTGCTACCCGACGCATCTCGGCGACGGGCGGCGACGTCAAGCGATGGAAAGGCTGAGCGACGAGGGCCGCTTCGTCTATGAGCTCCTTTGCCATGAATTCGCCAACGACTTGGATGAGAAGCTTCGAACACATGGTGAGTCGCTTCTCAAATCAATGAGCAAGATGATGGAGAGGAAAAATACGATGCTCGATGGGCTGATGTTGGCAAGGGCCGACGGCATCCGGGAAGAGCTCGCCATCGACCTCGAGCAGATCAGATCCGACCTGTACAAGATGGAGTCTCAAGAGCACGACCCCAAGTTCGACACCCCCACGTATTCGCGCAATGCTGGGCTGGGTCATGGTGCTACCGCGACCAGCGCCCTTGGCTTCGACAATGAACACCAAGGGAAGGCGCATAACATTTATGTCCCTCCTCCGGTTAGAGGTGCGCGCGATTCTGGTTTCTCCCCTAGAAATTTTTCTCCTCGGGATTATCCGTCAGTTGATACTGCTGAGCACAATTCGTTTTCCCTGCATTTGGAACTTCCCAAATTTGATGGAACAAATCCGCGACTATGGAAAAATCGTTGCGAGGATCAATTCAAACTCTGGGGCACGCCCGCTAGCCGTTGGCTTTCCTTGGCAACTGCTCAGTTCGAGGGGGCCGCAGCGTGTTGGCTTGAGTCGATTCAGAGGCGTATGCCTAACTCCAGCTGGACTGAATTTTGTGAAGCTCTGCAGAATCATTTTGGCCGAAATCCGCATCAAATTCTGCTCAGAAGGTTGTTCAGGATTGCTCAGACTACTACAGTTAAAGACTATGTTGAACGGTTTGCTGAATTGTATGATCAGCTGACAACATATGAAGAAGCGCCAAATTCCTTGCACTACATCACTCGATTTCTAGATGGGCTAAAACCTGGAGTTCGAATGGTTGTGGCCCTGCAGAAACCCAAAGATCTCGATGCACCTTATGAGTTAGCTCTGCTCCATGAGGAGCTGGGAGAAGTGTACAATCCAACCAGTTTTGCAGCTACTAGGAGAACAACACCTTCCACAAGTATCACGAACTCCAAGCCATCGAAACCTGACGAAAGGAAGGCGGAATCTGTTAGTAGTACAAGCCAAGATGATAAATGGATAGCTCTAAGAAACTATCAGAAATCTAAGGGTTTATGCTTTGTGTGTGGAGAAAAGTGGGCCAAAGACCATGTGTGCAAATCCACTGTCTAATTGCATTTCGTCCAAGAATTGATTGATCGGTTACAAACTCAGTCAGTTGAAAGTTCAGACTCTGACAGTGAACAGCAAACCCAGTCTTCAGTCTATTCTATCAGGTTATCTGCTGCTGCAATGGGGAAGGAACCTGAAGCTCCTGTACTTCATTTGGAGATTGAACTACAAGGGCACAAACTCCAGTTTCTGGTCGACTCCGGCAGCACCCATTCTTTCCTGGATGCATAGTACAAGTACTTAGAAGGGGTTAGCTCAATCAAAGCTCTCACTGTCACAGTAGCTGGAGGTACAACAATATAGTGCCAGCAACAAATTGAGGAATGATTCTGGAAATGCAATGGAACCACATTTTCTTCTGATTTCAAGCTGTTGCCCTTACATACTTATGATGGAATTTTAGGGCTGGATTGGCTTGCCCAAGATATCCCCATGTACATCGATTGGGTGCTAAAATGGCTCTCCTTCACTAAGGCAGGACAAATAGTTACCTTGCATGAGTTTGGAGCTGAGGACTGCACCTACACCTGTATAGCCATTTCTGCAGTGCAAATGGATGAGCACGATGAAATCCCTCTAGAAATTCGATCTATTTTAGATGCATTTGCTGATGGTTTTGAAACTCCTACCCAATTACCTCCCAGGAGAAGTTGTGACCACAAAATTCCTCTAATTCCAGGGGCTAGGCCAGTTGCGGTGAGACCATATAGAGTAGTTCCTCAATTAAAGGATGAGCTTGAAAAACAAATTGCATAGTTACTGAAGTCAGGTATAATCAGACCTAGTAGGAGTCCTTTTTCATCTCCTGTGTTTCTAGTAAAGAAAAAAAAGGAGAATGGAGGCTAGTGGTCGATTACAGGATGTTAAATGCTATCACTATTAAATGGAAATTTCCAGTGCCAGTGATTGATGAACTTCTAGATGAACTTGCTGGTGCTGCTTGCTTCACTAAGTTAGACCTTAGAGCAGGCTACCATCAAATCAGGTTAGCTGCTGGGGAGGAGTATAAGACTCCTTTCCAAACTCACCTAGGCCATTATGAGTTCTTGGTGGTGGCCATGGGTCTCAGTGAAGCTCCAGGCACTTTCCAAGGAGCAATGAACACCACACTTGCTCCAGTTAACAGGAAAAATGCTTTGGTTTTCTTTGATGATATATTGATTTTCAGCAAGTCATATCAGGAGCATTTGGAACATGTTAGAGAAGTGTTGGCCCTACTCAGAGCTGATCAGTGGAAGGTAAAAATGTCCAAATGTGCTTTTGCTCAACAACAAATTGGGTATTTAGGCCACACCATCAGTTCTGCAGGAGTCTCTACTAATTCTAGCAAAATTTAGACAGTGGAACAGTGGCCTACCCCAACCAATGTCAAGGAAGTGAGAGGGTTCCTTGGACTGAGTGGTTATTACAGGAGGTTCATAAAGCATTATGGTCTGATCAGTAAACCTCTCACTAAGCTGCTTAAGAAGGGAGTGCCATTTGCCTGGACTACAGTGACTGAAACTGCATTCACAACTCTCAAGAAGGCCTTGGTGGAAGCCCCAGTATTGGCTCTGCCACAATTTGACAAACCTTTTGTCATTGAAACTGATGCTTGTGATTCAGGAATTGATGTTGTACTCATGCAAGAAGGTCATCCTCTAGCTTATGTTAGCAAAGCATTAGGCCCCAAGAATAGGGCCCTCTTAGTTTATGAAAATGAGTACCTAGCTATTTTGCTAGCTATGGACCAGTGGAGACCATACCTACAGTTCCAGCAGTTCACCATCAGAACTGATCAGAAGAGTTTAATACATTTGCAAGACCAAAAGTTACACACTGTGTGGCAACAAAAATCTCTCACCAAACTTATGGGTTTGAACTATACTATAGTCTACAAAAAGGGAGTGGAAAATTCTGCTGCTGATGCACTATCTAGAAGACCATCCCACTCCTAGGTTTTCCACATATCTAAATCACAACCTGTGTGGATGGAAGAAATTGTGGCCAGTTACTCTCAAGATAACAAGGCTAAGGAGTTATTGTAAGAGCTTGCTGTCAAACCATCTGCTAATTCTCAGTATCAATTAGTGCAAGGATTGCTGAGGTACAAGGGTTGCATCTGGATTGGTACCAATTTGGAAATACAGGAAAAAATCTTCTCTGCCTTTCATGATAGCCCTCTAGGAGGACACTCTGGGTTCCCTGTCACATACCATCGAATCCATTCCTTATTCAGATGGACAGGCATGAAGAAGTTTATTAAGGACAGGGTGCAATCTTGTTCAGTCTGTCAGCAAGCTAAACCTGAATGAGTTAAGTATCCAGGGTTGCTTTCTCCTTTACCAGTTCCAAACAAGGCCAGGGGAACTGTGACCATGAATTTTATTACTGGATTACCTCCTTCCTGTCCGTTTGATTGCATCTTTGTGGTCATTGACAAGTTTACAAAATATGGCCATCTCATGGCCCTCAAACACCCCTTCTCTGCACAGAAAGTTGTTGAAGTGTTCTCAGACAATATTTACAAATTGCATGGAATGCCAGAGTACATTGTATCGGACAAAGATCCTGTGTTTACTAGCAATTTTTCGCAAGCCCTGGTTCACAGGACTGGAACTTAGCTTAACATGAGTACTACATATCACCCTGCAACTGATGGTCAGACTGAGAGAGTCAACCAGCAAATTGAATGCTATCTCAGAAGTTTTATCAGTTCTCATCCTTCCAAATGGA
Organism: Triticum aestivum; assembly: GCF_018294505.1. Classification (NCBI taxonomy): domain Eukaryota; kingdom Viridiplantae; phylum Streptophyta; class Magnoliopsida; order Poales; family Poaceae; genus Triticum; species Triticum aestivum. The sequence continues at coordinate 157,839,641 of NC_057794.1, read as the reverse complement.
GCAAATGGCTGTCCTTGTGTGAGTTTTGGTATAATACAAATTAGCATTTAGCTGTGGGCAAGTCTCCCTTTGAGGTAATATATGGACATTCCCCTAGATACTTTGGAATTGCTGGCAGTGATACTGTTCCCTTGTGGACATTCTTCAGTGGCTGCAAGACAAGGAGATTGTGGTAGCTTCTGTTAAACAACATCTGCTCCGAGCTCAACAGAGAATGAAGCACATGGCTGATAAAAACATGACTGAGAGATCTTTCGATGTTGGAGAGCAAGTTTTCTTGAAACTGCAACCGTATGTGCAATCCTCAGTTGCGCACAGAGCGAACCACAAGCTGGCCTTCAAATACTTTGGACCCTACACCATCCTTGACAAGATTGGGGAAGTGGCTTACAAATTGGAATTTCTTCTGGACAGCAGAATCCATCCAGTCTTCCATGTGTCTCAGCTCAAAAAGGTAGTGTTTCCCAATTGCACTGTTCTTTGCAAACTGCCATCCTCTTTTTCTTCTCTTTAGGTACCACTTCACATGCTTCAGCAACGAGTACGGCAGCAAGGCAAACGTATGATCGCTCAAGGCTTGATCCAGTGGAGTGGGTCTTCGCCAGACGAAGCAACTTGGGAAGACTTGGGCTCACTACGTCAGCAATTTCCTCGTGCTATGGCTTGGGGGCAAGCCGTTTCTCAACGGAGGGGGATGTCAGCAGCCCTGCAGCCGTTGTCCCTGAAGAAAGAGCGCCAAGCCCTGTAGCTGATCCAGCGGTTGCCGGCAACAACGATCCAGAGCGCGTCATGGACCAGAGGCCCAAGTCTACATGGGCCAAGAGACCACCCCAGTGGCTTGCTAGCCCAAACAGGGCCCGTTAAGCGGGTGTAATAGTATATAAACCAATCCTGGTTACTTGTGGAGTTTGGCTAGGATTTGGAAGGCTGCGGTCACGGCTCGGTTGTAACGGATAGAGGTGCGGGTGGCTGGGAGGAATACTCATCCGAAATTCAAATCCCTTAGCTTGAATCCCCGTGAAATTCTTAGATCCATGGCTTAGTAAGAGAGAACCTCACACTAGAGCTCGGGTTCATTGCGTATGGCCCGGCGCCAGGAGCGGCATACTCGCCCTGCTTCGCCCACCATGAGCTCGATGGTCTCCGGGTTTTGGAGCACTGACAGTAGCGCGTCTATAGGCAGATCTGCCCAATCACGGACAGCCGCACCTCGCCGCACCAGCGACGACGGTGGGAGGGGCAGGAGGACATCACGTGGGGCGTGGGCCTATGTTTTTTTTGAGGGGTGGGGAGTGGGCCTATGTTTTTCTTTAGGGATGGGGCGTGGAGCGTGCGCTAGTGTCAAGCCGTCGCTATAAATGGGCTAGCCTAGGTAGGTTGCAGGTAAGTTATTCTTTTGAATTCCCTCACGTTAGGGTTTCCTTCCTCCTGGAGGCGATTCTCACGCCGCCGTCGAGACCTTCCCTCCCGTCGCCTAATCTCACCTTTGGAACGACTCGGGCTGATCAAGGGATGATCTTGCATCACCGCCCGGCCTTGGTTGATCTCCATAGGTAGGGTTCGGGTTGTAGGGTTCTCACCAATACCCGGTTGGCTCTATAGATTGGGTTAGGGTTTTGAGTATGGCAGCGAGTAGTTCAACATCGGCAAAGACGTCCGGAGCTGACCCCGCTGCTGAGATGGAGAGAATCATGGTGGCGCTTGGGCTGCGCGAAGAGGACCTAGACGAAGTGATCTACGACAAGAAGGAGGCGCCACCAGATTCAACCAGGTGGATCGCAGTGGCACGGGTGCATATCAAGAAACCTTATTGTCATGGTGGGCGCACGACAGATGCCAAGGGATGGCTAAAGAGAGGAGGAGGCTCGAGGGAGCTGGTGGGCTCCAGAGGCAAGGTTGGCATGAGCGGGCACGGGACGCCGGACAAACCCAGGTTCGGGGCTCTTCGGAGAGATAATACCCCTAGTCCTGCCGAGTGTTGTTGGATGATCGATAGTACAATGTCGCTCCTGGAGGTGTATGGAAGAGGAAGGAAACTGGCCAAGGCTTAGGCAGTTCCCTCTCCTTGGGTGTTACTAACTTGGCGAGTGTGATGGAATGAGTTCTCTGGTGAGCGACCCGGCCAAGGGCGTGCCGGTATTGAGGGGCAGTACTGGCCCCGTTGTTTTTGAAGAAGATCCGGGTTCCGTTGCCTGCCCGGGGTCCACCCCCCCGATAGTAGTCCCCAAAGCTGTGAAGGTTCGCCGTCTTCAGAAGAGTGGGCCTTCGCATTTTCCCCTTTAGCAAGGTAGATTTTGCGAGCGCCGGGTCCGGCAACACCCATTGTGTGCCAGGTTTCTCAGAAACCGGATCGCGACATCCCGGCCGTGGCGGGGACCGAGAAGTTCGCCGAATCTTGGGGCAATCCCTTGGGCTTCGCGCGGTCGCCGCGTGGTGCTCGGAAGCTGGAGGGGCCTGACAGGCCACGCACGTGACGGGACCAGGCGACAGGCCGGGGCCCACCGCCGCGCGCCCTCAGCCCAAGTGCACGGATTTATTGCGGCGTCCGGGGCCGGTTTCTCTTCCCCGGTCAGTTATTGCGCGTGGACGTGCGCACTTATTGCAGGGTAGTGGAACGGGTGCATGCGGGCGATCCCACTTCCCCCACTTCCCCACGTTCAAACCGAGGGTTATAAATTGGGGGGCAAGGGGGCGGCGGACTTTATTGTCGCTCGCGCCCGCCTGTCCCCCTGCTCTCGCTCTGCCTCTTGCAACCGACGCACTGCGGCGCCCGCTGCTTGAGCAGAACTCCTTCGCCGTCCGTCTTCCTTCTTCTCCTTCTTCCTTCGATCATGTCGCTGCCATCGGGCTCCTGGATGGGCTCGAACGTCACCTCCGAGGACATCACCCGTATCTGGGCATCGTGGCGCCTGTTGCGGGAGACGGACGTTAGCGTCCGCCTGCCACGGGGCAAGCAGAGGCCTCAGCCCGAGGGGCAGGAGCGCGTGGTCTTCCTCACGCATTTTGAGCGCGGATTCGGGCTGCCGGTGAGCACCTTCTTCCGTGCGGTCTTGGAGTTCTTCGGGCTCCAGCCGCATCATCTTGGTGCCGGCGCCATCGTCCAGCTCTTCGGCTTCTTCACCCTCTGCGAGGGGTACCTGGGGGTCGAGCCTACGATCGACCTCTGGGCGCGCTTCTTCTCCTTGAATCAGTAGGGCCCGTCGGCCGGGGAGTTCGCCGACTGCGGCGCTGCCGTCATCTTGAAGCGGTCGGGGCAGACTTCCCCAAGATCCCGCTGGAGGATTCTACGAAGAAGTGGCAGAACTCCTTCTACGTCCGCAACCTTGGCGCGGACCGCATCAACCTTTCGACCTTCGCCATCGCACCGCTGCGAGCGAAGACGAACTGGGGGTACTCGCCCCGGCGCCCGTCGCAGGACATCATCAATCTCTGCGAGCAGGTGATGGTGATGAGGACGCGGGAGGGGCTCACCGGCACCTACCTCCTCGCCGCATTCATCAAGTGCTAGGTTCTTCTGTTTCAGGGGCGCTCCTGCCTCATCGGCGAGATGGTCAGCCTTCAAGACCCCAACCACATGGGGTCGACGCGGCTGTCCACGGCGCAGATCGCGCGCGGAGTGAACGATATCTCCAAGGCCAACCTAGGGGAGGACTGGGAGTTCGGCAAGGCGCCATACAGCCGGTCGAACCGGGCACCACTGGTGAGTATCTGGTCTTCTTATTTTGCCGCCGTACACCTTCTCGTCCGTCCCGGCGCGACGCGGGTAGTACTCCTGAACGCGATTCGGCATCCTTACGCCTGGGCCTCGTCGTAGGTGGCGCCGGTGGTGCCAGAGGAGCCCGCGACTCGAGGCGAGAAGGAGGAGACCGAGTCCAACGCCGGCGCTGGGCGTCGTGCGGGTAAGTCTCATTTCTTCCTCATGTGTCTTGAACTGCTGATCATGGCTCGGAATGGTCGATGCTGACGTCAGTTGTTGACATAGCAGCATTGGGCGGGGGAGGCGGCGATGCGGGCGGAGCCGGATCCTCGCATGGGGCGGCGCCGAGCCGCCCAAATGGGAAAGATAGCGTCGCGCCGCGGCCCCAGGCCCCGAAGCGCGCGACGGACCCGACCGGGGCCGGGAGGCCGCCCAAGAAGAAGCGCGGCGGCGGCGGCCAACCCCGGTCCCTTCTTGGCGGGGTAAGCCTCATCTCTTGTTTGCGCTTGGCTTTTCTTTTCTTGAGTTGGTCTTGTTTCTTTTCTACTTATTCCATCTTCTTCTTCAGGTCGCCAATCGTGTTGGCGAGGGCGGCGGCGGAAGCCGCGGCCGCCGAAGGGGCCGAGTTCCGCATGAGCCGGTCCGACCTCGCCGACCAGGCCGAGGTGGAGGAACAAGCCAACTCGGACCTCGGCCTGGATCCGAATGACGCCGAAGCCGTGGCTTGGCAGGACAGGAACCGGGCTGAGGCGGAGCTGAAGGCGACGTCGGTCCGCACTTGGAACGACGCGGCGGTGGCATGGGCGCGAGGTGGCATGGAGCCGGCCTGGCGCGAGATGCCGGAGGGTACGATGGTGGAGGCCATGGTCTTTGAGCCATCGCAGGTGAGGGAGCGCGGCCGTGGAGGCCGGGCTGCGGTGGCTACCCCCGACCGGGCGGTCGTGGAACTGGTGGACGACTCCCCGCCGTGGGCCGACGTGGTCGAGTGGGCGGGGTCCGATGGTGGTGGAAGTGGTGCCGTTCCGGAGGAGACGCCGCGGGCGATGGTGCCGGAGGCCACCCCGGCAGCTAGGCCGGAGCCGGCGACACAGGGCGTCCCGACGTCTGGGTTGGAGATGGCAACGCAGGGTGTGCCGGCGTCTGGGTCATTGTTGGTGCCGCGAGGGGCGTCGGAGGAGGTGTTGGCCGCGTCGCAAGCGGCTAGCGGGGAGCACGCCTTGGTGCCCCGACAGGGAGGGCGCCGAGTTGCCGTGCCGCAGCCGGCGCTGAGCGGGAGAGCCGTTGTCTTTGGGCCCCAGACCCAGGAGGAGGCGGCGATGGACGCCATCAGTCGCCGCCTGTGAGGCCGGACGAAACGGCTCGAGGCCGAGGTGGAGCGGTCGCGCGACCTGGAGCGCGCCGTTTTGGTAAGCTTCCTTGTAATTTCTTCTTTGTGGGGGCGCGCCAGCGCACCCACTCGGTGTAGCCCCCGAGGTTCGGGCCAACTACGTAGTAGTTGGGTCGAATCTTTGAGTGTTGGCCTTGTTCTGACTTCTGCTTTTTTCAGCATCTCAACGCTTTCCGGGTCGCTGCCTTCAATCGTCTCCTGGGCAAGCACCGCGAGCTCAAGGAGCAGCTCGCCGCCAAGGAGGAGGAGCTCCGCGTCGCCGCAGGTACTTCTTGTGCTTTTTTCTAGTGGGGGCGCGCTAGCGCACCCACTGGGTGTAGCCCCCGAGATTCGGGCCAACTATGTAGTAGTTGGGCCAAATCTTAATTCTTGCTTTTATCTCTTCTTCTGCTGAGTCCTTCTTCTTCGCAGCCGAGGTGTTGTCCTAGCGGACTCGTTTGCTCCGGGCTGGTCATCACTATGACCGGCTCGTCGCCGACACCGGCCGTCTTGGCGTTGAGGCGGCGCAGGCGAGGGTGGAAGTGGACGCGGCTTGGCGGTCTCTCGACGAGGCCAGCCGGGTACATGAGCAGTTGGCGGGTCAAAAGAGCAGCCTCGAGGCCGAGGTGGAGCTCCTCAAGGCGGAGGCCGCCAAGGCGGCAGAGGCGCAGCGGGCCCTGGTGGAGGCGGACCAGCAACGCGGCCAGCTGGCCGATGACAAGGGACGGCTCCAGGCCGAGGTGGACCGCCTGCGGGAGCAGGTTGCCACGGCTGAGGGGGCTCGTCAAGACGAGGCCCGTCGCTGCGAGGCGGCCGAGAAGGCGGTCGAGGACAAGGGCGCCGAGCTGAAGGCGGCCCTTGCCAAGGCGGCCGATCTGGAGAAGGCGCTCAAGGAGCGCGATCGCGCCATCGAACGGGAGCGGCGCGGTACGTTGCTTGAAGCGCAGCACCTGGAAGAGTCCTTCTCCAGTAAGTGTTTTTTCTTGTTGTTCGCCGGGTCGAGATTCGGCCTTTCTTCCTTGTTGTTCTTTTTCTGACTTGCTTCTTCTTTTGCGGCAGGGGCCTTCCCAGAGACGCAGCGGCTGGCGGAGGAAGCCATCCGCCATCAGCGCGACCCAGCCGGTGTGGTTGGCTCCGGGACGGATCCGCAGGTGCCCTGGACCTTTCCGGAGATCATCGCCGCCGCCGAGGCCCACCTGGAGGCCCTAGAGACGCAGTTGGGGTGGCTGTCCCAGGCCGGCACTACAATGACGGCGGCCCTATGGCCGGGCTCCGTCCAGCCGAGCAGCTTCTCGCGCCTGGCGCATTGGTTGGAGATGGGGCCGGACCGGCTTGGCGAATGGCGCGTCTCTGCCGCTCGCGCTGGTGCTGAGATGGCGCTCCGGTTCGCACTATCCTCGCATCCGGACCTGCAGCTGGACGCGTCAATGGGCCAGCGGGCCGGCTTGGTGCAGCACTTGCAGGAGCAAGCCGGCCGGATCGCCTCCCGGGCCAGCTACATCGCCGAGTTCGCCTTCCACGACGACTTACATCCGGAGCGGACGGAAGACGGCAGGGCCGTGGACGGCGACGACTACGGCTTGCTCCTCCACGATCCAGAGGGGATCTCGGAGGAGACGGGCATCTACCGTGACGCGGGTGCTCAGGAGGATACCGGTGCCACGGCGGATCCGGAGGCCGCCAGGGGAGAGCCGTCGACGTCGCGACGCGGCGCTGGAGATGCCTGAGACACTTTGTAGAATTTGTTAAATAGCAGGTCCACCCACCCGCTGGGGGTTTCTAGGGTGTAATGAACTCGGGCCGTGGGCCTTTATTTAAATATTTGTGTGGATGTTGTGGGTGCTTCTACTTTTTTGCCTTCCGTTTTTTGGACCGACTTCATGCGTTTTTCCTTCCTCAAACCTCCCCCTCCCCCCCGCGAGTCAGACAGCCAAGGCTCCGGTCCGTGACAAGGAGCTTGGTTCTTTGAGAGGACCGCGCAAGACTTGGGTCCCTCGATACGTTTGAGCACGAGCGAAACACCCACTTGGCCGGCTGGCGGCAATCCGGCGAAGCCGGTTGGCGAGCAGCCGGTTGTGCGGTTGTTCATTTGATGAATGGTGGGCCGGGTTGATCGACCCAACAACCTTTGACTTAGTGTATGAAGTGTAAAGGAGCTTTGGCCCGTTGTGCTTGCCAGCCGACAGCCAAAGCTGGATCTGTGGCTTTAGGGCGAAGTGGAGGACCGCGGCATCCTAACTTTATCAGGAATCACCAAGTAAGGCGGCGGGGTGGCGACCGAGCCGCCCAGCCCCCGAGCCCCCGGGTGAAGCGAGTCGGACCGGTGGTCGGGTTTAGTGGTATAGTGATGCAAGGAAACATGGACACAATAAATTGGTCGGCAAAAGGCAGCCCCCGAGTCTCGTTCGGGAACCCCGTAGTTTCATGCGTTTACAAAAGGCGGTGATACATACGCTCGTGCGGCTAACTGTAAAACGGGCGGAGGAGTTCTGCGTTCCACGGCCGGGTCGTTTCTTCGCCGGCGGTGTCCTTCTTGTGCTTCCTTGACTTGCGTGCGTCGTTGAGGTAGTAGGCGTTGCGGTCGCGCAAGGCCTTGCTAACAATGAAAGGGCCCTCCCATAGAGGGGACAACTTGTGCCGTCCTGCCTGCTCTTGGACGAGTCGGAGGACAAGGTCGCCCTCATGGAACGCGAGGGGCTTGATCTTCTTGCTGTGGTAGTGCCTCATGCCTTGCTGATAGATGGCCGAGCGACTAAGCGCCAGGAGGCCTGCTTCTTCGAGCAGGTCGACGCCATCTTCACGGGCTTCTCTGACTTCGGCTTCGGTGTACGTCGCGACGCGCAGCGAGTCGAACTCGACGTCGGTTGGGATGACAACCTCGGCTCCATAGACGAGGAAGAACGGGGTGAACCCGGTCGACCGATTCGGCATGGTGCGTAGACTCCAGAGGACGGCTGGCAACTCGTCGAGCCAGCTACCGAGTGAGCGGTTGAGTGGCTCGATGAGTCACGGCTTGATGCCGGACATGATGAGTCCATTGGCCCGCTCGATCTGCCCGTTGGAGTGCGGATGCACAACGGAGGCCAGGTCGAGGCGGATGCCGGAGACGGAGCAGTATTGTTCGAGCGCGCCCTTGGCGAAGTTGGTGCCGTTGCCGGTGATGATGCTCTTTGGCATGCCGTAGCGCACCGCTATGTCTTTGATGAACCGGACGGCTGTTGGCCCGTCTAGTTTCTTGATTGATCTTGCCTCGATCCATTTGGTAAATTTGTCCACTGCCACCAGCAAGTGCGTCATGCCGCCTCGAGTGGTTTTGAAGGGTCCCACCATGTCGAGTCCCCAGACCGTGAAGGGCCAGGCAATCGGTATGGTGCGGAGTGCTGACGCCGGCTGGTGTCTGCGTTTGCTGAAGCGCTGGCATCCCTCGCACCTGAGGACGAGGAACTCGGCATCATCGATGGCCGTGGGCCAGTAGAAACCATGGAGGAACGCCTTGGCCACCAGGGATCGTGATGCGGCATGGTGCCCGCACTCACCCTGATGTATGTCGCGGAGGATGTCGATGCCCCATTCCTGCTCGACGCAGCGCTGGAACACGCTGGTGGAGCTGTGCTTGACGAGCTCGTTGTTGATGATGCTGTAGGCGGACGCCCACGCTGCACTTGCCGAGCTTCGGTCTCGTCTATGGGGAGAACCCCGTTCTCCAAAAATTCCGATATCGGCAGGGCCCAAGATGGAGCCATAACGACGGCGAAGACGGCCACCAGGGTGGGTTCCGAGTCGGCAGCCCCCAAGCCGGGTTGTGCAGCCCCCGGGTCGGGTGTGGCAATGGCCGGGTCTGGGATGATGGTGGCCGGGTCGAGCGGAGCAGCCCCGGGCCGGGTTCAGCAGTCCCGGGGCCGGGTTCAGCAGTCCTCGGGCCGGGTTGAGGTGTGGCCGGGTCGTCTGGGACGTGGATGGACTCGGATTCCAGCGATGGCTTGCGCAGGTGCTCGAGGGAGATGCCGAACGGGATGGCTTGCCGTGACGAGGCGATCTTGGCGAGCGTGTCGGCTGCTTCATTCTCCGTGCACGGGATGTGGAGGAACTCGCAACCCTCGAAAGATCCGGACAGCTTCTGGACGAGGAAACGGTAGCTTGCCATGTTGGGGTCGTGGGCGTCCCACTCGCCGGAGCACTGTTGCACCACCAGGTCCGAGTCGCCGTAGCACAGGATGCACCGGATGCCGAGTTCCTTTGCAAGCCGAAGGCCGTGCACAAGGGCTTCATACTCGGCGACGTTGTTGGAGGCGGCGAACTGGATCTGGAGCGTGTCGCGGAGTCGGTCGCCCTTCGGGGACGATAGTACGATGCCGGCCCCCAGGCCGAGTCGCATCTTGGACCCGTCGAAGTGCATGCTCCAATGCGTCGAGTCGGGAGGCGACGACAAGTACTGGGACTCGGTCCAGTCGACGAGGAAGTTGGCCAGGGCTTGAGACTTGATCTAGGTGCGGGGCTCGTAGAGGATGGTGTGGCCGGCTAGCTGGATCGCCCACTTGGCAACCCGGCCAGAGGCATCCCGGCACCCGATGATTTCTCCGATAGGCGCCATGCTGACCACGGTGACAACGTGCTCTTGGAAATACTGCTTCAGCTTCTTGGCAGTGAGGTACACGCCGTAGCACATCTTCTGGTAGTGCGGGTAGTTCTGCTTGGAGTTGGAGAGCACCTCGCTCAGGTAGTAGACTAGGCGCTGGACGACTTGGATCTTGCCCTTCTCTGGTCGCTCGACCACCAGCACCGTGCTGACCGCCCGCGAAGTCGTGGCTATGTAGAGCAGTAGCAGCTCCTTATCGGTCGGCACGGCCAGGACTGGTGCGGTGGAGAGCATGCGCTTGAGGTCTTGGAAGGCCTCGTCAGCCTTGCTGTTCCATTCGAACGGGCTCGTCTTCTTCATCAGCTGGTACAGGGGCAGCGCCCTCTCGCCCAGCCGGCTTAGGAACCAGCTGACCGAGGCCAAGCACCCGGTGAACTTTTGGACATCATGCAGCCGAGCCGTCTTGCGCATGCGCTCGATGGCCTTGATCTTATCCGGGTTCGCCTCAATGCCGCGCTCTGAGACGAGGAAGCCGAGTAGCTTTCCGGCCGGAACGCCGAATACGCATTTTTCTGGGTTAAGCTTGACCTTGTATTCGCGGAGGTTGGCGAATATTTCCTTCAAATCGTCGAGGAGCATGAGGTGTTGCTTTGTCTTCACCACGATGTCGTCCATGTACACGTGGATATTGCAGCCGAGTTGCGCCGGCAGGCATTTCTGCATGCAGCGCTGGAAGGTGGCGTCGGCGTTCTCCAAGCCGAATGACATGGTGACGTAGCAATACGCTCCAAAGGGCGTGATGAAGGACGTCTTCAGGGCGTCGGCCGGGTCCAGCTTGATCTGGTGGTAGCCGGAGTAAGCGTCCAGGAAGGACAGGAGCTCGCACCCGGTGGTCGAGTCGATGACTTGGTCGATTCGCGGGAGGGCGAACAGATCCTTGGGACAGGCCTTGTTGAGGCTGGTGTAGTCGATACACGTGCGCCAGGTCTTGTTATTCTTTAGGACGAGGGCTGGGTTGGCCAGCCACTCGGGGTGAAATACTTCCATTATGAAGCCGGCCACTAGGAGCTTGGCGACCTCTTCACCAATGGTTCTTCTCTTCTCTTCGGAAAATCGTCGTAGAGGTTGACGGACGGGCTTGGCGTCCTTGCGGATGTGAAGTTTGTGCTCGGCTTAGTTCCTCAGGATACCCGGCATGTCCTTGGGGGTCCATGCGAAGATATCCCGATTCTCACGGAGGAAGTCGACGAGCTCGCCTTCCTATTTGCTGTCGAGGCAGGCGGCTACGACAACGTACTTGCTGCAGCTGGGGTCTTCTGGGTTGAGCTTCACTTTCTTGATCTCCTTGGAGGGTTTGAAGGCGGCCCCGTCGGCTGGGTCCGAGGTCGGGAACGACGCGGTGGAGGCCTCGCCTGCCAGGGCGACGATCCGGTCGAGCTGGCGCCGCTCCTCGGCAATGACCAGTGACTCGGCCAACTTGGCGCCGTCTCGGGCGCACTCCAGGGACTTACAGTAATCGCCGGTGATGGTGACGAGGCCCTTGGGACCCGACATCTTCATCTTCAGGTACGCGTAGTGGGGAACCACCATGAATTTGGCGAGCGCTGGCCGGCCCAACAACGCGTGATATGCACTAGACAGGTTCACCACTTCGAACTAGATCGGTTCGCGCCAGAAGTGGCTGCTGTCACCGAACAGGACGTCTAGCCGGACCCCGCCAATGGGAGAGCAGGAGAGGCCGGGCACGATGCCGTGAAAGATCATCCAGGTCAGCTCTAGGTCCTTGGCCTTGAGGCCGAGCTTGGTCATCGTGTCGCGGTAGAGGATGTTGATGCTGCTGCCGCCGTCGATGAGGACTCAAGAGAACTTGCATGTGCGCCGCGTGACGATGGTGGGGTTGAGGACGAGGGTGCAACCACCCGGACTTGGCATGAGTGCCGGGTGATCCTCCCGGGTCCAGGTGATCGGGCGATCCGACCAATGCATGAACTCTGGCTTGGCCGAGACGACGGTGTTCACCTCCTGCCAAAGGAGGCGCTCGCCGCGCTTGTCGTCGCCGAGGCTGGTGAAGATGACGTAGGCCGCGTTCTGGTCTGGGTAGGCGTCGTCGCGCATCGCGCCGCCAGCTGGAGGCGGCGGTGGAGGAGGCGGCGGCTGTCCAGCGCCCGGAGCCGGAGCCGGAGGGGGCGGGACATTGCCCCTCATGATGCTCTTGGTGATGGCGCACTGTCGAAGCGTGTGCGTGGAGGGTCTTGCGCTGCTGTGGTGCTTGCAAGGGGTGTCGAGCATCTACTCGAAGCTCATGGCGGGTTGCCATGCGATCTTGCCGGTTTGCTGGTGCTTCGCCGCTGGGTCCGCCGCGGGCTCGGTGGCCGCGATGAGCCGGTTGTCGCGACACGGCGCCGGCTGGTCGGCCTTGCGCTTGTTGTTCTGGTGATGCTGCTGTTGGCTGCTTTCGCCAGCCGGTTTCGGAGGGGGAACCGGCTTCGCCTTGCCGGCTTCATCCAGCGCCACCTGGATCTTCATGGCGGAGTCGGCGTTGGCGTACTTGTCCGCCGTCACCATGAGCGCGACCATGGTGGTTGGCTCAGAGTGTAAGAGGTTGTGCTTGAGGAGGGTGCCGTCTCGGCACCCATTGACGAAGTACTGGATCGCTTGGACTTCATGGACGCCCTCGCAGCTGTTCCGGAGCTCAGTCCAGCGTGCGAGGTAATCGCGGCCGGTCTCCGTAGGCCCTTGCATGCACATGGCGAGCTGGCTAGGGCAGCCGGGTCGCTTGTAGGTCCCCGTGAAGTTGCGGATGAAGGCTTCCTCAAAGTCCACCCACGTGTTGATGCTGCCCGTCGGTAGACTGTTCAACCATCTGCGGGCCGACCCTTGGAGCATGAGCGGCGCGTAGCGCACAGCGGGACGGTGATTGGCACCGGTGATGCCAATGGCCATGGTGTAATCGGTGAGCCAGTCTTCTGGCTTCAGCATCCCGTTGTACTTGGGGTGTCGCGGGGGAGCATGAATCCTTTGGGAAAAGGCTCCTCCCAGATGCGGGGTCTGAAGCACGCCGGCCTGATAGCGCCGCTCTCCTCCATCTCCAGGGAGTGAGAGAACCAATCGAGGCGGTGGCGAGCGTCGGTGTCGTCGATGGCGCGCGGGCCGAGTCAACTTGCGGCCAGGCCACGGGGGGCCGGGTCGGTTGGAGCCGGACGCCGGCCGTGCTGGCCGGGTCCGTGCTAGATCTCTAGGATGGGCTCGTCGCCCAATCCATCGGCGGCTATAGCGGCCGGGTCGCCCCGAGTCCGGGTTCGGCTGGAGTGCGCCTCGCCGGGTGGCGAGGAAGTGGTGTGCAGAAGTTCGCCGGACCCGCCAAGGCGGGCGGAGCCGGATCCCATTGGCTTGGCAAGCTGGTTGAGGCGGTCCTGTTGGGCGTTGGCGGCATGGAGGAGTTCGCGCATCCGTCCGATGCGCTCTTTCAGCTCCTCACCCGCGAGCTGGTCTAGGCCGGCTGAGGTTGCCTGGGCAGCGCGCATGTTCTTCACTGGGGTCTCATAGGCGATTGGGACGGTGCCGAGGGCCCGGTCGATCGCTCCTCCCCGGGCACGCACATCGGCGACCCGGCTTGGGCCGGCCGCGGAGGGCGTGAATCTTTAGGCGGCATTGCACTCCAATTGAGCGGCATCCAGGCGACGCTGAGTGGCGGCGAGCATCTCAGACAGGTCCAACATCTGCTGACGCTGAGTGGTTCGGGCCTCGGCAACATTGGTGGCGTCGACGTCGGTGCTGATGGAGATGCGGAGGCTCCGCATTGCAGCGCGCAACGGATCGGACGTCTCGATCCGTTCCGCCACGGCCTTGGCTTCGGCGGCCTTCCTCATCTTGCTCGATGAGGAGGAGACACCGTCGCCGGTGGCGAAGACATCCACATGAACCTCCGCTGCCCCGACGGGGATGCTGCCGCTGAGGGAGAGGGGAGAGTCGGAGTAGCTGACCACCTCGCTGGGGTACTCGTCGGCCGTGAACGCATCGGAGATGTGCAACGCGGCGAAGGAGGCGGCGAGCGCGCCGATGACGTCGTCCGCCAGCACGACGGACTCGCCGGTGTAGGAAAAGGGCCCTGTCTGAAGCATGCTCCTGGCCAGCTCCTCGAGCTGCCCCACGGTGGGCGCCAACTGTCGTGGTGGGCGCACGGCAAATGCCAAGGGATGGCTAAAGAGAGGAGGAGGCTCGAGGGCGCTGGTGGGCTCTAGAGGCAAGGTTGGCATGAGCGGGCGCGGGACGCTGGATAGACCCTGGTTCGGGGCTCTCCAGAGAGATAATACCCCTAGTCCTGCCGAGTGTTGTTGGATGATCGATAGTACAATGTCGCTCCTGGAGCTGTATTGAAGAGGAAGGAAACTGGCCAAGGCTTAGGCAGTTCCCTCTCGTTGGGTGTTACTAACTTGGCGAGTGTGATGGAATGAGTTCTCTGGTGTGTCTATCTCTCTCCTCCCCCCCCTGCATGAGGGCTCCTGGGGGGGGGTTATAGGTCAACCCCCCAGGGGTACAATGGTAATGTTACAAGTTGGTGGGTCCATAGTGTTAGCGTCCGGGGACCCGGGCTGGGTCCCGCTGAGGGCTTGTGGTTCACCGGGTTCCCCTAGGTGCGGGCCCCGCGTGCCTAGGGGGACTGTGTGACGTCTTGTCAATCATCAGGGTGTGGCCGAGTCGAGTCGTGTACAGTGCTCTCCGTCAAGTCGCCGCTTGCTGTTGTCAGCAGCAGGGGCGGGGCACTGTAGCCACGCCGGCCTTGGTCAGCGGGTAGGTGAGGAGCTCTGTTGCTACGTACCCGCTGGCCAGAGGCATGGGTGGGGCACTGTCGCCTCGGTCATCATTGATTGAAGCCTTGTCCCATTGCACGACCTGGATGGGACGGGTGCCGACCCGTGGCTGGATTGCGTAGCACACCACGGGTGGTGCCGTCTTGTTGAGGAAGCTTTGGTCGTGCCGGGTTCGGCTGTCTTGCGCTATTTGTTGAGGCCGAGTTGACGTGTCTTGCCGAGTCGGTTAGTCTGGCCGGCTTGCGGGGCTTGGCTGGGTCGAGCGACCCGGCCAAGCGCGTGCCGGTATTAAGGGGCAGTGCTGGCCCCGTTGTTTTTGAAGAAGATCAGGGTTCCGTTGCCTGCCTAGGGTCCATCCCCTCGACACTTATAGTCAGGATTGGTTCTATAAGAACATGCGCGCTGCGTGGGATCTTGCTCAAGATTGCAAGTTCTGCCCTTTGGAGGATAATCTCTATACGGTGCAGTTCTTCTGTCCGGGAGACTAGGAACGAGTCATGCAGGACGGCCCTTGGAACTTCCATGGGAACACAGTCATCCTAGCACCGTACGATGGCATTACATAGCCTTCTATGGTTCCTTTGGACACGCTTGATATATGGATCCAGATCCATGACGTTCCTGACAAATATGCACATCTGGTTGATGCTCTCGCTAGCAGGGTGGGTGAAGTCCTCTTCTCAGAGAAGCTATCCCAAGATTTTGTTGGTAATTTTGACCGTGTATGGGTTAGGATTAATGTTCTGAAACCCTTGAAGAATGTTGTCACAATGGTGCAGGATGGTGCACGTCAGATTTGTAGAGTCCGCTATGAAAAACTATCGGACTGGTGTGCAGTTTGTGGGCATCTTGGCCATGTTTTTAAGTTGCATGGTGATGGAGTTCACCCACTGTCAGCCATGTACTTCAAAGATCTCCATGCTACATGGGTGATGCGGACTGGAACTGGCCCTGGTGGGGGTCGTGGACGCAGGGGAGGTAGAGGCGCTCGAGGTGGACGGGCAGATGCTGGGGATGGAAGGCAGTCCAAGCCGATGGATATGGAAACTGCAATCACTGACTAGACTGTTGTGGACGCGGACATTGACATGGCTGAGGCAAACAGGAAGAGAGGTGAAAGGGAAGACACCGGCCAGGGCAGTGGTATTCAACAGCAACTCAAAATCTTTGACAACCCACTAGCGATTGTGCCGTCGATTTCAAACCCTACCAGTCCCCCCCCAAGAGGGACCCGAAGAGAGTCAAAGCTTCATAGGAAAGCGAAGGAAGCAATGTAGTAGCTAAACAAAGTGAGGCGTGCACCACTAACGGGCGCCGCGGGGCCCAATGAGTATCCTCGTGTGCAACTGTCGTGGTGCTGGCAAACCAGCGACAGTTCGAGAATTTCGCAATATGGCGAAGCAGTTTGCCCCCTCTATTGTATGCATTGTTGAGACTCAATTAGAGGGTAGTCGTGTAGAAAATTTAGCTGAAACACTTGGTTACAATAAAGGTTTTGCTGTTAGTAGCTCTGGCAGGAGTGGTGGCTTAGATGTGTTTTGGAATGATTCAATAAAGGTTGAAATTATCGGTTACTTGGAGTACCATGTGGATGTGGAGGTGGATTCCTTATTAGGTGTTCATGCAAGATTTACCTTTGTCTATGGAGAGGCCCTGGCAAATGAGTGATAACCCACAAGTATAGGGGATCGCAACAGTTTTTGAGGGTAGAGTATTCAACCCAAATTTTTTGATTGGACACAAGGGGAGCCAAAGAATATTCTCAAGTATTAGCAACTGAGTTATCAATTCAACCACACATGGAAACTTAATATCTGCAGCAAGGTATTTAGTATCAAAGTAATATGATAGTAGTGGTAACAGTGGCAAAAGTAATGGTAGCAGGTTTGGTTTTATAGTGATTGTAACAGTAGCAACGGAAAAGTAAATAAGCGAAGAACAATATATGAAAAGCTCGTAGGCAATGGATCAGTGATGGATAATTATGTCGGATGCGATTCCTCATGCAATGGTTATAACATAGGGTGACACAGAACTAGCTCCAGTTCATCAATGTAATGTAGGCATGTATTCCGAATATAGTCATACGTGCTTATGGAAAAGAACTTGCATGACATCTTTTGTTCTACCCTCCCGTGGCAGCGGGGTCCTATTGGAAACTAAGGGATATTAAGGCCTCCTTTTATTAGATTACTAGACCAAAGCATTAACACATAGTGAATACATGAACTCCTCAAACTACGGTCATCACCGGTAAGTATCCCGATTATTGTCACTTCGGGGTTAACGGATCATAACACATTTAGGTGACTATAGACTTGCAAGATAGGATCAAGAACTCTAATATATTCATGAAAACATAATAGGTTCAGATCTGAAATCATGGCACTCGGGCCCTAGTGACAAGCATTAAGCATAGCAAAGTCATAGCAACATCAATCTCAGAACATAATGGATACTAGGGATCAAACCCTAACAAAACTAACTCGATTACATGATAAATCTCATCCAACCCATCAGCGTCCAGCAAGCCTATGATGTAATTACTCACGCACGGCAGTGAGCATCATGAAATTTGTGATGGAGGAAGGTTGATGATGACGATGGTCACGGATTCCCCTCTCCGGAGCCCCGAACGGACTCCAGATCAGCCCTCCCGAGAGAGATTAGGGATTGGCGGCGGCTCCGTATCATAGAATGCGACGATTCCTTCTCTCATGTTTTTTCTCCCCGGACACGAATATATAGAGTTGGAGTTGAGGTCGGAGGAGCACCAGGGGGCTCACGAGGCAGGGGGCATGCCTAGGGGGTAGGCGCGCCCCCACCCTCGTGGACAGGGTGTGGGGCCCCTGGCCTTAATTCTTTCGCCAGTATTTTTTATATATTCCAAAAATAATCTCCATTGATTTTCAGGTCATTCCAAGAACTTTTATTTCTGCACAAAAATAACACCATGGCAATTCTGCCAAAAACAGCGCCAGTCCGGGTTAGTTCCATTCAAATCATGCAGGTTAGAGTCCAAAACAAGGGCAAAAGTGTTTGGAAAAGTAGATACGTTGGAGACGTATCAACTCGCCCAAGCTTAAACCTTTGCTTGTCCTCAAGCAATTCAGTTGCCAAACTGGAAGTGATAAAGAAAAACTTTTACAAACTTTGTTTGCTCTTGTTGTTGTAAATATGTAAAGCTAGCATTCAAGTTTTCAGCAAATATCATGAACTATCCATATTCACAATAACATTTAGGTCTCATGTTTACTCATATCAATGGCATAATCAACTAACGAACAATAATAATAAATCTCAGATGACAACACTTTCTCAAAACAATCATAATATGATATAACAAGATGGTATCTCACTAGCCCTTTCTGAGACCGCAAAACATAAATGCGGAGCACCTCTGAAGATCAAAGGCTGACTGGAAATTGTAATTCATGGTAAAAGAGATCCAGTCACAGTCATACTCAATGTAAACTAACAATAATACATGCAAATGGCTGTGGTGCTCTCCAACTGGTGCTTTTTAATAAGAGGATGATGACTCAACTTAAAAGTAAATGGATAGGCCCTTCGTAGAGGGAAGCAGGGATTTGTAGAGGTGCCAGAGCTCGATTTTGAAATAGAGATGAATAATATTTTGAGTGGTATACTTTCATTGTCAACATAACAAATGAGAGATCTCGATATCTTCCATGCTACACACATTATAGGCGGTTCCCAAGCATAATGGTAAAGTTTATACTCCCCCACCACCAACAAGCATCAATCCATGGCTTGCCCGAAACAATGGGTGCCTCCAACTAACAACAATCCTGGGGGAGTTTTGTTTGCAATTATTTTGATTTGATTTGAGCATGGGACTGGGCATCCCGGTGACCAACCATTTTCTCAAGAGTGAGGAGCGGAGTCCACTCCTCTTGAGAATAACCCGTCTAGCATGGAAGATACATATGTTAAGGAATGTAGTAATTTCAAAAAAATCTACGCACACGCAAGATCATGGTGATGCACAACAACGAGAGGGGAGAGTATTGTCTACGTACCCTCGTAGACCATAAGTGGAAGCATTATGAGAACGCGGTTGATGTAGTCGAACGTCTTCACGATCCGACCGATCCAAGTACCGAACGCACGGAACCTCCGAGTTCAGCACACGTTCAACTCGATGACGTCCCATGAACTCCAATCCTGCAGAGCTTCACGGGAGAGTTCCGTCAGCACGACGGCGTGATGATGGTCATGATGATGCTACCAACGCGGGGCTTCGCCTAAGCACCGCTATGATATGATCGAGGTGGATTATGGTGGAGGGGGGCACCGCGCACGGCTTGGAACAATCAACTTGTGTGTTCTAGGGCGCCCCTGCCCCCGTATATAAAGGAGCAAGGGGGAGGCCGGCCGGGCCCTGTAGGGTGCACCAGGAGGAGGAGTCCTCCTCCTAGTAGGAGTAGGACTCCCATTTCCTACTCCTACTAGGAGGAGGAAAGGAAGGGGGAAGGGGAGAAGGAAGGAGAGGGAGGAAAGGAGGAAAGGGGGCCGGCCCCCTAGTCCAATTCGGTTTGGGCTAGGGGGGGTGCGCGCCCTGCCTCCTCTCTTCCACCACTTGGCCCATGAGGCCCAATACTTCTTCCCCGTATTCCCTTAACTCCCAGGTACTCCGAAAAATACCCGAATCACTCGGAACATTTTCGATGTCCGAATATAGTCCTCCAATATATCGATATTTACGTCTCTACCATTTCGAGGCTCCTCGTCATGTCCCCGATCTCATCCGGGACTCCAAACTACCTTCGGTACATCCAATCACATAAACTCATAATACCTATTATCAATGAACGTTAAGCGTGCGGACCCTATGGGTTTGAGAACTATGCAGACATGACCGAGACACGTCTCCAGTCAATAACCAATAGTGGAACGTAGATGTTCATATTGGCTCCTACATATTCAACGAAGATCTTTATCAGTCAAACCGCATAACAACATACGTTGTTCCCTTTGTCATCGGTATGTTACTTGCCCGAGATTCGATCGTCGGTATCTCAATACCTAGCTCAATCTCGTTACCGGCAAGTCTCTTTACTCGTTTCCGTAATGCATCATCCCGCAACTAACTTATTAGTTGCATTGCTTGCAAGGCTTATAGTGATGTGCATTACCGAGAGGGCCCAGAGATACCTCTCCGACAATCGGAGTGACAAGTCCTAATCTCGATCTATGCCAACTCAACAAGTACCATTGGAGACACCTGTAGAGCACCTTTATAATCACCTAGTTACGTTGTGATGTTTGGTAGCACACAAAGTGTTCCTTCGGTAATCAGGAGTTGCATAATCTCATAGTCATAAAAGTCATGAAGAAAGCAATAGCAGTAAACTAAAACGATCAAGTGCTAAGCTAACGGAATGGGTCAAGTCAAATGACAACTCATGTCCATGGTTAGGAAACATAACCATCTTTGATCAACGAGCTAGTCAAGTAGAGGCATACTAGTGACACTTTGTTTGTCTATGTATTCACACATGTATTATGTTTCCGGTTAATACAATTCTAGCATGATAAACATTTATCATGAAATAAGGAAATAAATAATAACTTTATTATTGCCTCTAGGGCATATTTCCTTCAGTCTCCCACTTGCACTAGAGTGAATAATCTAGTTCACATCTTTATGTGATTAGTTCACATCTCCATGTGACTAATACCCAAAGGGTTTACTAGAGTCAATAATCTAGTTCACATCGCTATGTGATTAACACCCAAAGAGTGATCATGTTTTTCTTGTGAGAGAAGTTTAGTCTACGGGTCTGCAACATTCAGATCCGCATGTATTTCGCAAATTTCTATGTCTACAATGCTCTGCACGGAGCTACTCTAGCTAATTGCTTCCACTTTCAATATGTATCTAGATCGAGACTTAGAGTCATCTAGATCGATGTAAAAAGCTTGCATCGATGTAACTCTTTACAATGAACTCTTTTATCACATCCATAACCGAGAAATATTTCCTTAGTCCTCTAAGGATAATTTTTTACCACTGTCCAGTGATCTACTCCTAGATCACTATTGTACTCCCTTGCCAGAATCATCCTAAGGTATAGAATAGGACTGGTAAACAACATAGCATACTTTACAGAACCTATGACCGAGGCATAGGGAATGACTTTTCATTCTCTTTCTATTTTCTGCTGTGGTCGGGTTTTGAGTCTTTACTCAACTTCACACCTTACAACACAGGCCAGAACTCCTTCTTTGACTTTTCCATTTTTAACTACTTCAAAATCTTGTCAAGGTACGTACTCATTGAAAATATATCAAGCGTCTTGATCTATCTCTATAGATCTTGATGCTCAATATGTAAGTAGCTTCATCGAGGTCTTTCTTTGAAAAACTTTTTTCAAACACTCCTTTATACTTTCCAGAAAATTCTACATTATTTCTGATCAACAATATGTGATTCACATATACTTATCAGGAATGTTGTAGTGCTCCCACTCACTTTCTTGTAAATACAGGCTTCACCGCAAGTCTGTATAAAACATATGCTTTGATCACTTCATCAAAGCATATATTCCAACTCCGAGATGCTTGCACCAGTCCATAGTTGGATCGCTGGAGCTTGCTCACTTTGTTAGCACCTTTAGGATCGACAAAACCTTCTGGTTGCATCATATACAACTTTTCTTTTAAGAAATCCATGAAGGAATACAGTTTTGACATCCATTTGCTAGATTTCATAAAATGCGGCAACTGCTAACATGATCCAGACAGACTTTTAAGCATCGATACGAGTGAGAAAATCTCATCGTAGTCAACACCTTGATCTTGTCGAAAACATTTTGCGACAATTTGAGCTTTGTACATAGTAACACTACTATCATCGTCCGTCTTCCTCTTGAAGATCCATTTATTCTCAATGACTCACCGATCATCGAGCAAGTCAATCAAAGTCCATACTTTGTTCTCATACATGGATCCCATCTCAGATTTCATGGCATCAAGCCATTTCATGGAATCTGGGCTCATCATCGCTGCCTCATAGTTCGTAGGTTCATCATGGTCAAGTAACATGACATCCAGAATAGGATTACTGTACCACTCTGGTGTGGATGTCACTCTGGTTGACCTACGAGGTTCTGTAGTAACTTGATCTGAAGCTACATGATCATCATCATTAGCTTCCTCACTAATTGGTGTAGGAGTCACAGGAACAGATTTTTGTGATGAACTACTTTCCAATAAGGGAGAAGGTACAGTTACCTCATCAAGTTCTACTTTCCTCCCACTCACTTCTTTCAAGAGAAACTTCTTCTCTAGAAAGGATCCACTCTTAGCAACAAAGATATTGCCTTTCGGATCTGTGATAGAAGGTGTACCC
Source organism: Triticum aestivum (assembly GCF_018294505.1). Taxonomy (NCBI): domain Eukaryota; kingdom Viridiplantae; phylum Streptophyta; class Magnoliopsida; order Poales; family Poaceae; genus Triticum; species Triticum aestivum. The sequence goes on along the minus strand of NC_057794.1, from coordinate 157,817,813 downwards.
AACAGTTTCTTTTGGGTATCCTATGAAGATGCACTTCTCCTATTTGGGTTTGAGCTTATCAGGCTGAAACTTTTCATATAAGCATCACAACCCCAAACTTTAAGAAATGACAGCTTAGGTTTTTAGCCAAACCATAGTTCATATGGTGTCGTCTCAATGGATTTAGATGGTGCCCTATTTAACGTGAATGCAGCTGTCTCTAATGCATAATCCCAAAATGATAGTGGTAAATCGGTAAGAGACATCATAGATTGCACCATATCTAATAAAGTATGGTTACGATGTTCGGACACACCATTACGTTGTGGTGTTCCAGGTGTGAAACTATTCCGCATTGTTTCAAATGAAGACCAAACTCGTAATTCAAATATTCTCCTCCACGGTCAGATCGTAGAAACTTTATTTTCTTGTTACGATGATTTTCCACTTCACTCTGAAATTATATGAACTTTTTCAAATGTTTCAGACTCATGTTTCATCAAGTAGATATACCCATATCTACTCAAATCATCTGTGAAGGTTAGAAAATAACGATACCCGCCGCGAGCCTCAACATTCATCGGATCGCATACATTAGTATGTATTATTTCCAATAAGTCTGTTGCTCGCTCCATTGTTCCGGAGAACGGAATCTTAGTCATCTTGCCCATAGGGCATGGTTCACAAGCATCAAGTGATTCCAAAATCCCATCAGCATGGAGTTTCTTCATGCGCTTTACACCAATATGACCTAAACGGCAGTGCCACAAATAAGTTGCACTATCATTATTAACTTTGCATCTTTTGGCTTCAATATTATGAATATGTGTATCACTACAATCGAGATCCAACAAACCATTTTCATTGGGTGTATGACTATTGAAGGTTTTATTCATGTAAACAGAACAACAATTAATCTCTAACTTAAATGAATAACCGTATTGCAATAAACATGATCAAATCATATCATGCTCAACGCAAACACCAAATAACACTTATTTAGGTTCAACACTAATCCCGAAAGTATAGGGAGTGTGCGATGATGATCATATCAATCTTAGAACTACTTCCAACACACATCGTCACCTCGCCCTTAACTAGTTTCTGTTCATTCTGCAACTCCCGTTTCGAGTTACTACTCTTAGCAACTGAACCGGTATCAAATGCTGAGGGGGTTGCTATAAACACTAGTAAAGTACACATCAATAACATGTATATCAAATATACCATTGTTCACTTTTCCATCCTTCTTATTCGCCAAGTATCTAGGGAAGTTCCACTTCCAGTGACTATTTCCTTTGCAGTAGAAGCACTCAGTTTCAGGCTTGGGTCTAGCTTTGGCCTTCTTCACGGCAGTGGAAACTTGCTTGCCATTCTTCTTGAAGTTCCCTTTCTTTCTCTTGCCCTTTTACTTGAAACAAGTGGTCTTGCCAACCATCAACACTCGATGTTTTTTCTTGATTTCTACCTTCACCGATTTCAGCATCACGAAGAGTGATACGTCTCCAACGTATCTATAATTTTTGATTGCTCCATGCTATATTATCTTCTGTTTCGGACATTATTGGGCTTTATTATCCACTTTTATATTATTTTTGGGACTAACCTATTAACCGGAGGCCTAGCCCAGAATTGCTGTTTTTTGCCTATTTTAGGGTTTCGAAGAAAAGGAATATCAAACAGAGTCCAAATGGTATGAAACCTTTGGGAACATCATTTTTGGAACGAACAAGGCCCAGGAGACTTGGACCCTACGTCAAGCAACCAACAGGGAGGCCACGAGGTAGGGGGCGCACCTACCCCCCCAGGCGCGCCCTCCACCCTCGTGGGCCCCCTGTTGCTCCATCGACGTACTTCTTCCTCCTATATATACCTACGTACCCCCAAACGATCAGATACGGAGCCAAAACCCTAATTCCACCGCCGTAACTTTCTGTATCCACGAGATCCCATCTTGGGGCCAGTTCCGGAGCTCCGCCGGAGGGGGCATCGATCATGGAGGGCTTCTACATCAACACCATAGCCTCTTCGATGAAGTGTGAGTAGTTTCCTCAGACCTTCGGGTCCATAGTTATTAGCTAGATGGCTTCTTCTCTCTTTTTGGATCTCAATACAAAGTTCTCCCCCTCTCTTGTGGAGATCTATTCGATGTAATCTTCTTTTGCGGTGTTTTTGTTGAGACCGATGAATTGTGGGTTTATGATCAAGTTTATCTATGAACAATATTTAAATCTTCTCTGAATTCTTTTATGTATGATTGGTTATCTTTGCAAGTCTCTTCAAATTATCAGTTTGGTTTGGCCTACTAGATTGATCTTTCTTGCAATGGGAGAAGTGCTTAGCTTTGGATTCAATCTTGCGGTGTCCTTTCCCAGTGACAGTAGGGGCAGCAAGGCACATATTGTATTGTTGCCATTGAGGATAACAAGATGGGGTTTTCATCATATTGCATGAGTTTATCCCTCTACATCATGTCATCTTGCTTAAGGCGTTACTCTGTTCTTGTGAACTTAATACTCTAGATGCATGCTGGATAGCGGTCGATGTGTGGAGTAATAGTAGTAGATGCAGGCAGGAGTCGGTCTACTTGTCTCAGACATGATGCCTATATACATGATCATACCTAGATATTTTCATAACTATGCTCAATTCTGTCAATTGCTCAACGGTAATTTTTTCACCCACCGTAAAACACCTATGCTCTTGAGAGAAGCCACTAGTGAAACCTATGGCCCCCGGGTCTATCTTCATCATGTTAATCTTCCAATACTTAGTTATTTACTTTGCTTTTATTTTACTTTGCATCTTTATCATAAAAATACCAAAAATATTATCTTATCATATCTATCAGATCTCACTCTCGTAAGTGACCGTGTAGGGATTGACAACCCCTTATCGCGTTGGTTGCGAGGATTTATTTGTTTTGTGTAGGTGCGAGGGACTCACGCATAGCCTCCTACTGGATTGATACCTTGGTTCTCAAAAACCGAGGGAAATACTAACGCTACTTTGCTGCACCACCCTTTCCTCTTCAAGGGAGAACCAACGCAAGTGCTCAAGAGGTAGCAAGAAGGATTTCTGGCGCCATTGCCGGGGAGGTCTCCGCAAAAATCAACATACCAAGTACCCATCACAAACCTTTATCTCCCGCATTACATTATTTGCCTCTCGTTTTCCTCTCCCCCACTTCACCCTTGTCGTTTTATTCGCCCTCTCTCTCTCTATCCTCCCTCTCTTTCTCTATTTGCCTCTTTTTGCTCTTTTGCTTGTGTGTTGGATTGTTTACTTGTCACGATGGCTCAAGATAACACTAAATTGCGTGACTTTACCAATAACAACAATAATGATTTTATTAGCACTCCGATTCCTCCTCTTACCGATGCTGAATCTTGTGAAATTAATGCTGCCTTGCTGAATCTTGTCATGAAAGATCCGTTCTCCGGCCTTCCTAGTGAAGATGCCGCTACCCATCTAAATAGCTTCGTTGATTTGTGTGATATGCAAAAGAAGAAATATGTGGATAATTATATTGTTAAATTGAAGCTATTTCCTTTTTCGCTTAGAGATTGTGCTAAAGCTTGGTTTTCCTCTTTGCCTAAAAATAGTATTGACTCTTGGAATAAGTGCAAAGATGCTTTTATATCTAAGTTTTTTCCTCCCGCTAAGATTATCTCTCTTAGAAACGGTATTATGAATTTTAAGCAACTTGATCATGAACATGTTGCACAAGCTTGGGATAGGATGAAATTAATGATACGTAATTGCCCAACACATGGTTTAAATTTGTGGATGATTATACACAAAAATTTATGCCGGATTGAACTTTGCTTCTTGAAATCTTTTAGATTCGGCCGCGGGAGGCACTTTTATGGAAATCACTTTAGGAGAAGCTACTAAACTCCTAGATAATATTATGGTTAATTATTCTCAATGACACACTGAAAGATCTACTAATAAGAAAGAGCATGCGATAGAAGAAATTAATGTTTTGAGTGGAAAGATGGATGAACTTATGAAATTATTTACTAATAAAAGTGTTTCTTCTGATCCTAATGATATGCCTTTGTCTACTTCAATTGAGAATAATAATGAATCTATGGATGTGAATTTTGTTGGTAGGAACAATTTTGGTAACAACACATATAGAGGAAACTTTAATCCTAGGCCTTATCCTAGTAATTCCTCTAATAATTATGGTAATTCCTACAACAATTCTTATGGAAATTATAATAAGATGCCCTCTTATTTTGATTATAATATTAAATAATTTATTACTTTGCAAAAGAATTTCAATGCTTTGATTGAAGAAAAATTGCTTAAGATTGATGAGTTGGCTAGGAACGTTGATAGAATTTCTCTTGATGTTGATTCTTTGAAACTTAGATCTATTCCACCTAAGCATGATATCAATGTGTCTCTCAAAGCCATGAGAATTTCCATTGATGAGTGCAAAGAAAGAACCGCTAGGATACGTGCTAAGAAAGATTCCTTTATAAGAGCGTGTTCTTCTAGTTTCCATGATAATAAAGATGAAGATCTAAAAGTTATTGATGTGTCCCCTATTAAATCTTTGTTTTGCAATATGAATCTTGATAATGATGGGACCGAATATGATCCACCTTTACCTAGAAGGCGTTCCAAAAATTTGGAGTTTTTAGATCTTGATGCTAAATTTGATAAAAGTGGGATTGAAGAGATCAAAACTCTAGATGTTAATGAACCTACTATTTTGGATTTCAAGGAATTTAATTATGATAATTTCTCTTTGATAGATTGTATTTCCTTGTTGCAATCCGTGCTAAATTCTCCTCATGCTTATAGTCAAAATAAAGCTTTTACCAAACATATCGTTGATGCTTTGATGCAATCTTATGAAGAAAAACTTGAGTTGGAAGTTTCAATCCCTAGAAAACTTTATGATGAGTGGGAACCAACTATTAAAATTAAAATTAAAGATCATGAATGCTATGCTTTGTGTGATTTGGGTGCGAGTGTTTCCACGATTCCAAAGACTTTGTGTGATTTGTTAGGTTTCCGTGATTTTGATGATTGCTCTTTGAACTTGCACCTTGCGGATTCCACTATTAAGAAACGTATGGGAAGAATTAATGATGTTCTTATTGTTGCAAATAGGAATTATGTTCCCGTAGATTTTATCATTCTTGATATAGATTGCAATCCTTCATGTCCTATTATTCTTGGTAGACCTTTTCTTAGAACGATTGGTGCAATTATTTATATGAAGGAAGTAAATATTAGATTCCAATTTCCATTAAGGAAAGGCATGGAACACTTTCCTAAAAAGAAAATTAAATTACCTTATGAATCTATTATGAGAGCCACTTATGGATTGCCTACCAAAGATGGCAATACCTAGATCTATCCTTGCTTTTTATGCCTAGCTAGGGGCGTTAAACGATAGCGCTTCTTGGGAGGCAACCCAATTTTATTTTTATTCCTTGATTTTTGATATTGTTTAGTAATAAATAATTTATTTAGCCTATGTTTTGGTTGTGTTTTTTGTGTTTAATTAATGTTTGTGCCAAGTAGAACCGTTGGGAAGACTTGGGGAAAGTCTTGTTAATCCTGCTGTAAAAAACAGAAACTTTAGCGCTCACTAGAACTGCTACCATTTTTATTTGGAAAGTGATATTTAGTTAATTCATTTTTCAGATGATTAATAGATAAATTACTCACGTCCAGCAGTTTATTTTAGAATTTTTGGGGTTCCAGCTCTTGCGCTAGCTACAGATTACTACAGACTGTTCTGTTTTTGACAGATTCTGTTTTTCGTGTGTTGTTTGCTTATTTTGATGAATCTAAGCTAGTAAAATAGTTTATAAACCATAGAGGAGTTGGAATACAGTAGGTTTAACACCAATATAAATAAAGAATGAGTTCATTACAGTACCTTGAAGTGGTCTTTTGTTTTCTTTCGCTAACAGAGCTCATGAGATTTTCTACTTTAAGTTTTGTGTTGTGAAGTTTTCAAGTTTTGGGTATAGATTTGATGGATTATGGAACAAGGAGTGGCAAGAGCCTAAGCTTGGGGATGCCCATGGCACCCCCAAGATAATCTAAGGACACCTAAAAGCCAAAGCTTGGGGATGCCCCAGAAGGCATCCCCTCTTTCGTCTACTTCTATCGGTAACTTTACTTGGAGTTATATTTTTATTCACCACATGATATGTGTTTTGCTTGGAGAGTCTTGTATGATTTGAGTCTTTGCTTTTTAGTTTACCGCAATCATCCTTGCTGTACACACCTTTTGAGAGAGACACACATGATTCGGAAATTATTAGAATACTCTATGTGCTTCACTTATATCTTTTGAGTTATATTGTTTTGCTCTAGTGCTTCACTTATATCTTTTAGAGCACGGTGGTGGATTTGTTTTATAGAAACTATTGATCTCTCATGCTTTTTTCGCGAATACGCAAAAGGCTTGCATATCATTGCATTGATAGGTAGAGAGTGGCAATTGTACAAGAGTTAGAAAGAGGAAAAAGGACTGCCGGGCATGAACACATCGATGGCATGCCACGACATCCTCGGCGCAACGAGAAGGTGGGTGCGCCAGCCACAGGGCCCTAGGCTACGGCTCTGGCATGATCAGCGCGAGACCTGTGGCACCCGCACGAGCCTAGAGTCTTGCCTCCTCTCGAATCTCATTAACGGCGCGTCAGACAGAGGGGTGGTGGCCGTTGAAGATGCATCCGTTCCGGTGCTTCCAGAGCCACTCGGCTATGAGGATGGCAATGGAGGCGAGCCCACGACGAAGGCAGCGCGGGGTAGCGGCAAGGGCAGAGTGGAGCCAGGTGGGGAAGTCGTCGTCTTGTCCCGGTGGCGCAATCGTGGAGCGGCACCAAGAGAGGATATCATGCCAAACTTGGCGGGAGAAGGAGCAGCCGGAGAGGAGGTGCTACATCGTCTCCGGTTCCTGGTCACACAGGATGCATGTAGGCTCGTGAGGTAAGCCATGGCGCGCGAGGCGGTCGGCGGTCCAGCATCTGCCGAGGAGTGCGAGCCAGACGAAGAATTTGATGCGCAGCGGCGCCCACGGTCGCCAAGTGATGCACCAGTGGGGGTCTTTCGTGGAGCCGAGGAATAGAGACTGGTAGCTAGAGCGCGCGGTGTAGCAGCCGGAGGTGGACCAGCGCCAGGTTAGCCTGTCTGGTGTGTCGTCGAGGTCGAAGTGTTGGAGGCGTTGCCAGAGGGACACGTACTGGATGGTTGTCTCAGTGCCGAGCGCACCCTGAATGTCCGCGATCCAGGCGCGGTTGTGCAGGGCATCGCGCACCGAGAGCGTCTTGCGCTGTCGCTTGGGGACCTTGGCGTAGATGAGAGGCGCGACCTTGGTGATGGAGTGGCCGTCGAGCCAGTGGTCCTCCCAGCACCTGCAAATGCGCCCGTCGCCGATCGTCCAGGAGGTGGAGGCCCGAAAGAAGGCTTGGACGTCAGGGCAATGTGGGATGTGCATGTGCTACCATGGGCGGGAGGGCTCTGTTCTTTGGAGCCATAGCCAGTGGGTGCGGAGAGAAGTGCCCATGCACTGGAGATCGGGGATGCCCAGGCCGCCTAGAGCGATGGGCCGGCATGCGCGACGCCAGCTGACAAGGCAGTGGCCGCCGCTCGCGTCCTTGCACCCATACCATAGGAAACTTCGAAGCAGGCGGTTGATTTGCTTGTGGACGGGGGGTTGATCGCCAGCGCGATGAGAGTATGCATGGGCTTTATGGACAAGACCTGGCGGCAAAGGGTGAGCTGGTCGCCGCGCGACATCATGGATGCCCACCATGGCGAGAGCCGACGCTCGAGCTTGTTGAGGAGTGGTTGAAGGGCTGTAGCGTTGACCTTCCGGATGGACAGGGGCAAGCCGAGGTAAGAGGTGGGGAAGTCCTTGACCGGGCACGCGAAGCTGGACACGATCACGGCGCAGTCGTCGGCCATGCATTGGATGGGGGATGCCGCACACTTGGAGAAGTTAGTGCGCATCCCAGAAGCGTCGCCGAAGGCGCTAAGAATGCGGCGGACCGAGGAGAGGTCATGCGTGTCCGGATGGTAGAAGATCACCACGTCATCGGCGTAAAGGGAGATGTTGGCTGCCATGTGGCGGGCAGTAAGGCGCTGGAGGACACCGTCAGCCACCGCTCGACAAAGCAAGGTGTTGAGGTTGTCGATGACGATGACGAAGAGCATGGGGGATAGCGGGTCACCCTGCCGAAAGCCGCACTGGTGGATGATCGGAGGTCTTGGGTTGCCGTTGACGAGGACGCGCATGCTGGTCGTGCCAAGGAGGATGCAGACCCATTCGCACCAGCGTCGACCAAAGCCGAGGTGACAAAGGGTGTCGAGGAGGAATGGCCAGGAAACGGAGTCGAAAGCACGTGCAATGTCAAGCTTGAGCATGACACGGGGTTGCCTGAGGTTGTGGAGCCGCCGTGCCGTCTGTTGCACGAGAAGAAAGTTGTCGTGGATGCAGCGGCCAGCGATGAACGCACTCTGGTTCGTGGAGATCATGCTGCCGAGCCTGGGCGTGAGGCGAAGGGAGAGAACCTTGGCAAAGAGCTGGGTGAACAGGTGTATCAAACTGATGGGGCGATAGTCTGAGAGGGTAGACGCATCTGGACTCTTGGGAAGAAGGGTGAGCAGCGCCTCATTCAGCCGTTGGAAGCCGATGCCGTTGAGCGGGTAGAGCTTGTTGAACGCGGCGATGAAATCATCTTTGATAGTGGGCCAAGAGGCGCAGAGGAACTCGGATGTGAATCTGTCGGGTCCTGGAGCCCTACCTTTGGGCATGCGTTTGATGGCCTCCTAGATTTCATGCTCATAGAAGGGCGTCTCGAGCTCATGCAGATCAAAGAACCGTTGGTCAAGGCTGTCGAGTTCAATGGTGGATGATCTCTCGTGGTCGGAGCCGAGAATGGATCGGAAGTGGGCGTACACAGCCTCAGCGATGGCGGCCGGGTCGGAAACCGAAGCCTCGCCCACCTGCAGCTGGTGGATCGTGTTCTTCTTGGAACGTTGCGCAGCATGGAGACAAAAGAAAGCCGGGCTTGTGTCTCCACCCTTGAGGAAGTTGAACGTGCCCGTTGTCGTGCAATGGATCGCTCTAGGGAGGCGAGGCCGATGTATGAGGTCTTGAGTTGACGGCGCAACCAAGCCTCGGCTGCGGTGAGCGGGCGGGTGTCTTGTGCCGCGTCAAAGCGAGTGATGAGCTCGTGGGCTACGACAAGTTGCAGAGATATGTTGCCCACGGTCTTGGAGCTCCAGCATTGTAGGTGCTTGGTCATGACGCGGAGGCGCGCGAAGATGCGGCGGAATGGGTCGGGCTCGAGTGGGGAGGACGCCCAAGCCTCGGCCACCGTTTTGTGATAGCCTTGCAGCTTAGGCCAGAAGCGCTCGAAGTGAAACCGCCTCGCCCAGTGGTACGAATCGTCGAGTGGAGGATGAGTGGCGCGTGGTCTGAAGCTGCGGAGGACAGGCAGTGAAGGACGCAGCACGGGTGATCAGTCTCCCAACCGGCGGTGCAGAGAACTCTGTCGATGCGCACGAGAGTAGGGGCCTCGCGCTCATTAGACCATGTGTATCGACGACCATGCAAATAGATGTCCCAAAGCTCCTCGTTGGCAATGAAGTGTCGAAAGCGTCGCATAGAGGCGCAGTTGAGGTTAGCATTGTTCTTATCCTCAGCGGAGGCAATCATGTTGAAGTCACCCCCTAGAAGCCAAGGGCCGGAGCATGTGGAGTGCATATCATGGAGGTCAGAGAGGAGTACGATCTTGTCGGCCTCTTCTTGAGGACCGTAGACGCCGGTGATCCACCAATGCGGCGGCCGTCGCGGGGGGAGACGAGCGCGTTGATGAAATGCACGCCGATGGTGGGATGCGAGAAGGACATGAGTTCCTCCTGCCAAGCGAGGAGGATGCCACCCCTGGTATCCGTAGACAGGAGAAAGAGGAAGCCGGTGAAGGATTGCCCACACGTTTCGGAGACGACGAACGACGAGACGGTGGCAAGCTTAGTCTCCTGAAGGCATACAATGGAGGGGTTGGCGGAAGAAATGACGGAACGCACAGCGGTACGCTTAGCCGGGCAGTTGAGACCCCGTACATTCCAAAAAATGATGCTTTGGTTGTATTCCATAAGTAACGGTAAGAGTCCACGGGGGTGGGACGCGAAGGCCATCTATGCCTTGGCGATGAGCAGGGCCACGGTGGTCGCCGCCCCGGTTGGATTCGCGTGCACCTTCCAACCATGGTAGTCGGCGAGCGTGGCGATGGTGTCAGCCGCGAGCGGGCGATCAAACATGCGAGCATAGCGGTCTAGGATGGAGTCCGAGAGCGGCTCGTCGTCCTGCAACAGCCCGAGGCAGCAGAGGAGCACACGCTGGCCTTCATCTTGGAGTTGTAGCCCCGGTCTACCCTGGCGATGCGGTTGCTCCGTCGTGGCGTGAAGTCGAGGGGCACCTCGTTCTGGCGCCGGTGTGGCGGTGGCGGGAGGGACAGAATGGGCGCTGGGGCACGCTGGACAGAGGAGACGAAACACTCCAGAGCGGACCCAGCCGTCCGATCGGGCTGCACGTCGATCTGTAGGGCGAGGGTGGTGCATGGCGTGGCAGTTGGCGCGGGCGTTGATTGGTCCTCCACGGCTGGGGTGGGCCCTGATGGGGGTGGATCTGCGTCCTCCCCACTGATTGGCTCGTTGATCACAAGGGCGGGCGGGACGGTCGATGTGGTCGCAGAAGCAGGCGACCCCACAGGAACAGGAGTAGGCGAGTAGGGCGTGGTGGGCCTAGGGCATGCAGACGGGTTGGGATTGGCGCAGCCAGTCGTGCATGCCCCAGTGGTGATGGCTGCAGGCACGGCTTTGTCGGGACGCGCGACAGGCGGGATGGACGAGGCCGAGGGGATCCAAAGAACGGGTGGGAGGTGTAGGTGTTGGTCGCCAGTTGGCGGCAGCTGGCCACGCTAGGGGTGGGGCAGGGCGTGGCATTGTCCTGGGGCAGTGACCGCGTCAAGGGTGACGGATGGGGTGGGGGCGCCAGCGGGTCCCCAGCGCGCGTGTCGGAGAGCCATTGTGCCAGGCGGGCCAGTAGTGGGTGCGGGTCCCGCGGGCGAGTGGGCCCCCAGGATGCCATGCCTGCCGCGGAATGGAGGACGCGTTCCACGGCGGCGGTGCTGGGGCCGGCGTTCCCTGGCGCGGGAGGGGTGCCGGAGGAGCGGCGTGACGGATGCTGGGGAAACCTGTGATGTTGCGGCCACTTTGGAGGAAGGGGTGGGGAAGGGCGGTCAGGGTCGCCGTCGCCATCGTTGTCGGAGGGGGAAGGTGCGGCCGGCACAGGCACCAGGCGGCGGTAGTCTTCAGAGAGGGTGACGAAGATCTCAACGGGCTTGCGCAGCATAAGGCGGGCGAACCGCTCGGCGCGGTCAGGGTCGACGCCGTCGTCGACGACGTCTGGCTCCGGGAGCAGCAGCTCAAAGGAGCGGGGGATGGCATCGGGGTTGGCCGTCCAGGCCAAGAACCTGAAGCGGGACATGTCCGAGCAGTCACGTGTGGTGGCGTGGAGATGCTCGATGTCAAGGAACGGCGCTAGCATGGTTTCCACGGCAGAGCGGTGCCATGCCTGATCGGGAACCCCGGCGATCTCGACCTCCACGCGGAACCGATGCTGGATGGGGTCGCAGCCGGCGGCGTGGCTCCAGGGGTGAATGATGAGGCAGAAGCACGAGCAGCGCAGCCGGCGCATGCCCGCACTGGCACACGCCACCTATGGAGGAGAACTTGAGCAAGAACTCGTCGTGACCCTTGCAGTGGACGGAAAACTCATCGTCGGAAAGGTCACACTTTTCATGCAGCAAGGCCGCCACCTCCTCGCGCGAGATCCCCGTCCGGCTGCTGGCGATGGTCGCCAGGAGGGCGCGCTCGGCAAGCTCCCGCTCGGCGGTGATGAGGCGCGTGGTGCGGGGCAAGTAGAAGAGCGCGGCGGCCGGCTAGAGGGCAGGGTGGCCGGAGTGCACCACCGGCGTGGTGCTGGAGGTGGCGGAGGCGCCGTTGCTGGAAGGGGCGGACGGCGGCGAAGGGCAGGTCGAGGGCCGGCCCCCACACCCGGAGGACACGGGGTGGCTCGGGCCGGCAACGCTCGAGACGGAGCCGGTGGGGGACGCCGGGGATGGGGGCGAGGCGGACTCGCGTGGCCGCTTGCAGGGTGGCTCGGCGGAGGAGGCATGCAAACGAGGCGCGGTGCAGTCGCGCGCGACATGGCCTGGGAAGCTGCAGCGCCGACAACAGATGGCGCGGCGGCACTCCGAGCGGGGATGGCCCGTGCTGTAGCAGCGCGGGCACTCACCGGGGATGGTGGGGTGGCAGGGTCGACGGCCGTTGGTGGGTTCATCCCGGCGACGGCGCGGGGAGCGGCGACGAGGCCGCTGGCGGCCGCGAGGGACCTCCCAGGGCGCCTCAACAGGGGGGGGTCCTCGGAGGAGACGCGATGGACCTCGGACCGGAGCTGCACAGCAGGTGGCGAGGCCGACTCGGAGGAAGCGAGTGGCCCGACGCACAGTGCAGCCTGCTAGGAGCGAGGCGCCCCGGTGCGGCCAGATCTGGCGGGGGAAGGGGACGGACTCGAATCCATCCAGCGGAGCTCTAGTTCGCGGCCGGAGGTGAGGGGGGAGGAGCTCATGCTCGAGGTGGGGGTGGGCGACGGTGCCGGAGCGGCATCCACCGAGGGAGGTGGTCGTCGGGGCCGGAGTGGCCGGCGGCGAGGCTAGGGGCGGAGCGGGCTAGAGAAGCAAAACACCACTCATAAGTCCTGATACGCGTGCCAGTACCTGGTAATTGATCTCTCATGCTTCACTTAGATTATTTTGAGAGTCTTAAATAGCATGGTAAATTGCTTAAATAATCCTAATATGCTAGGTATACAAGATTAATAATAAAATTCTCTTATGAGTGTGTTGAATACTATGAGAAGTTTGATAGTTGATAATTGTTTTGAGATATGGAGATGGTGATATTAGAGTCATGCTAGTTGAGTAGTTGTGAATTTGATAAATACTTGTGTTAAAGTTTGTGATTCCTGTAGCATGCACGTATGGTGAACCGTTATGTGATGAAGTCGGAACATGATTTATTTATTGATTGTCTTTCTTATGAGTGGCGGTCGGGGACGAGTGATGGTCTTTTCCTACCAATCTATCCCCCTAGGAGCATGCGTGTAATACATAACTTGTAGATTTTTGCAATAGGTATATGAGTTCTTTATGACTAATGTTGAGTCCATGGATCATACGCACTCTCACCCTTCCACCATTTCTAGCCTCTCTAATACGGCGCACCTTTTGCCGGTATCATACACTCACCATATATCTTCCTCAAAACAGCCACCATACCTACCTATCATGGCATTTCCATAGCCATTCCGAGATATATTGCCATGCAACTTTCCACCGTTCCGTTTACTATGACACGCTCCATCATTGTCATATTGCTTTGCATGATCATGTAGTTGACATTGTATTTGTGGCAAAGCCATCGTTCATAATTCTTTCATACATGTCACTCATGAGTCATTGCATATCCCGGTACACTGCCGGAGGCATTCACATAGAGTCATATTTTGTTCTAAGTATCGAGTTGTAATTCTTGACTTGTAAGAAAATAAAAGTGTGATGATCATCATTATTAGAGTATTGTCCCAGTGAGGAAAGGATGATGGAGACTATGATTCCCCCACAAGTCGGGATGAGACTCCGGACGAAAATATACATTAAACAAGAGGCCATAAAAAAGAGAAGGCCCAAATAAAAAAATGAGAAAAAAAGAGAAGGGACAATGCTACTATCCTTATATCACACTTGTGCTTCAAAGTAGCACCATTATCTTCATGATAGAGAGTCTCCTTTGTTATCACTTTCATATACTAGTGGAAAATTTTCATTATAGAACTTGGCTTGTATATTCCAATGATGGGCTTCCTCAAAATGCCCTAGGTCTTCGTGAGCAAGCAAGTTGGATGTACACCCACTTAGTTTCTTTTTGAGCTTTCATATACTTACTAGACCGTGATGGCACACGTTGCCGCGCCCGTCCATTTTTACAATAAAATGATAGTGAATTCAGAAATATATGGATACATAGAAATGTATGTTATTATGTGTTAATCAAAAGTAACCACAAATCTTAAGTAGAAGGGTAAGTTGTTTTTACCAATCACCATGATATGGGTATGTACACTCTTGATGTCAGAACGGTAAAATGGCATAACAGATATGTTAATTAGTTAACTACAAAAATCTAATGGATCATCTTTTTCTGAAGATCTGGAACTTATGGTTACTTCATGATCACCCTAAGTCGCATCGCCGTGAAAATTTCTAGAAACAAAATAGCTTAGCAACACAGAAGCTCATAGCGATGATGGTCATAAATAGCATGTTGTAATTGTTGCTACGTGTTGCAGGCGAGCATCACATTTGTTAAAATTAGATATTATACATAGCTAGGCTCACGGAAGAAACATAAATAACAAAAATGGAAGTAATAACATTACGGAATCAAAAAATATGTGAGGATTGATATATACCTCCTAATAGCATATATCAGTCATATGATCAGTTCACATTTCAGTTAGAAAAAAGTGCAATGTATCCTTGAATATTGACATGAATTTGCGTAACATGCGGATCGCTACAATACATTACACTAACTATGAGCATATAAACATATAGTCCATCTAAGAAGACAGGGCCTTCTATGCATGTCTCAAATTATGGCACTGCAGTGCTATCAAGCAGAATGAAAACTTGTAAAATCCACCTGCATGGGTGAGAGAGTTAGGGAATATAGCACACGAGACTGAGAAAAATATTTTTCTTTATTTAATTTATTTTGATTCCATCTTAGATGCTAATACACAACTAAAACTATAAATCAATAATTCAAAAAATTCAAAAATTCACAATAAAAAGAACAAATCAGACCAAATAAGGTAAGTGTGCATCATTTTAGTAACATATAAGTCTGAGTAACATTACCATTAGTTAATATGCTTATGCTATTTGTCCCAATAATAAATCATATGGGTCCAGAGATAAACAAATTTATATTTTACTTCTTCAGCAAGCGCATAGTTGTATTAGAATTTTGTATAGGAAGAGCCAAAGACATCGTAGAAAACTTTCTTTTCTTGTTGTAGAGGACAACAATGGTGGAATCGTATGAAACAAAGACTGCTATAGTCCTATGGACAAGTATGTAGTAACCAAAGGGATTGTTATGAGACAAAGATTTATTAATACATAGAAAATATGTTGAATGTTTTTAATAGTTTGTTGTGGTTCTTCATTTGTTTTACTTGATCCAACTATCTTGTAAAATCTATACGTTGTTTTTACTCTTCATAACTACACAAACACAAACACAATCTGTTACAAATTTAATCGAAATGATAGAATCAGCATGGCATGTCTAATTTCTGGTATCATTTTGTGAGGATAAAACAAGAGATTGCTGCCCCTAGCTAATTCCATCTATATCAAGAAATTACTGCAGCCTAAATCCTAGTGCGGACTAATATTATCACATAGAATAAATTAACGAAGGGCCGACTAACCAAAATTTTTCCTTCCCATTGTCACTGTCGTCAGGTTTCCATGGCCGGGCTCGACAAGTAGTGCGATATAGCAAGCATGGTACTGTATGTCGATATGTATCAAATTGGCAAGCAATGCATCAAAACCAACCTGTGCTGACTTGTTTACTATTTTCAGCTTCCTCTCAGCTCCGACCATAAATTCACAAGGTACCCATATATAGATGCATAATAATAGAAAAAACTTTATAAGTTTAATAATCTGACAACTTACTGACAAAATTAAAATCCTCTATATTTCATGGTGTAACTTTCAGCAGGGCAAGCGTCAAAATGGATTTATTGACATCAAATTGCAGGAAAAGAACATTATAGGCTGAGATAAGGAACTCATTTTTCATGCTGTGCAATTTGTTAAATGAATGGCAGGATAAAGAATATGTTAGACGCACTAAAACCAGTAGAATTACACATACATGCAGCATGGGCTCCATCGTCCAGTTCTCCTTCCCCATTCCCCTCCATACTTGCGCAGATCCTTCACCGGTGGGCATGGTTGACATTCATCTTCCCCCCTTCTCCAAGTGTCCCCTCCTTCCTACCTACCCTCTTTCCCCAACTCTGCATCGAGTTATAGATTTTTTTCTTTAGTGATGCTATTCTTTGCACCCCCAAAATTAAAGCAGGTTCTTTGGATTAATCGACTGAACTTCGGTTTCACTAGGTTGGCTTATTCTGCTGCATAAGAAGTTTTGTGAAAGTGATCTGATAGGCATAATGTGTTCATATCCAGAATGTGATGTGGAGGCATCAGCACCTTGAACAATATTCCTGTTTCGTTTGTGCACTTTTAACTTGCTAACTAACCTGCTACATATATAGGGCAAAAACAATAGGCAGTACTGCAATTATTTCAATCAATCATAGAGAGTGGCATCATATTGTACGAATAGAAAGGTAAATATAATATGCATAGATAGTTAGATGGGGCACAAGTTAAATGAGGCATAGCAGCATATGAGGATACTCATACTAACATGTCCGTTGACCACTGGATATTGGTAGATTCAGCTGCAAGAAAGAAAGAAATCCGTTATTTTTTTCTCTTTCCTTTTTTGCGGGGAGAAATCCGTCCTCTAGAGATCCTGCAATCATTTCGAATTATGAGCCAAAGAACAAATTCGTAAAAGGGATAACATTTCAGCAGATTGCAAAAACTCAGATGATTACCCTAAGTGCACTGTGCACTTGGTCAAAGAATAATGCGAGCAGCAAGGGATAATCTGTAGATGTCTCTGAACTATTATAGCAAAAAATCAACAAAAACATTGAATTTAAAATCAGCGCATCACATTCTAAATGGGTAATCCCTAAACCGTTTAATCTAGCATAATGAGCTAACCTACCAGAACGGACCTGCGTTGTTTGTGAACAAAAAGAACAACATCAATGAAACAAATTCTGAAAATGGATGAAGAATTGGGGGAAGAGGGGGCCCGGGGGGGGGGTAGGAAGGAGGGGGGATTAGAATAACTTAGAGACCTAAGCATCACCAATCTCTGTCGCAGAATGGTTTGGGGAAGGAGCAGGAAGGAGCAGCGGCCAGGTTGGGATTATATGGGCGCCTGTGACTTAAAGATGAATATGAATGGACAAACGAAACTGACCTGTTTTTATGGCCATTAACCAATCAATCAATCACTGGCGATAGAACTCCAATCGACATACTACTATTCGTCATTACTGCATCGTCCCGTCGCGCTGTGCAAGTGCGACCGAGCGGACACCGTGCCATCGCCCGTCAAGGCCGTTCATCGCGTCGGTCAGGTCACAGCGCGGTGGCCATGGGAGTCGTCTCTCCCGCATCAATCGGATCCCAACATGGTCGTGAAGACCGAGGAGCCGCCACGCGAATGAGGAAGGCTGCAACCTTGTGATTGTGAACCAAACGAGGGTTGCGAGTCATGTATTTTTTTTCCCTTCAGCTTTTTTCTAGACAACTTTTTTCTCTTGATTTTTTTAGACAACCTCACGAAGCTTTAATCATTTTCCCTTCAGCTGCACCTGCACGGATGGGAGGCTGCTAGAAGCCCATTAAGGCCAATTTAACGACAGAGGCCCAAAAAAGTGACCGGAAAAGCGGCCCAGGACGATTAGCGCTCAACTGTAGCGAACGAGGCGAGCGTGCATGCGATCCCAGGCCAATCTGACGACCGAAAATGGTAACAAGTGACGATCCGATGACTCTGAACATTGATGGTCTGGGAGGGCTCGAAAGTTGCATAGTTATAATGATTCTAAATAGCTCTAGTGCATCCGTTGCATGGCAATCCCTACTCACTCACATTGATATCTATTGATGGGCATCTCCATAGCCCGTTGATACACCTAGTTGATGTGAGACTATCTTTTCCTTTTTATCTCCTCCACAACCACCATTCTATTCCACCTAAAGTGCTATATCCATGACTCACGCTCATGTATTGCGTGAAGATTGAAAAAGTTTTGAGAATGTCAAAAGTATGAAACAATTGCTTGGCTTGTCATCGGGGTTGTGCATGATTTAAATACTTTGTGTGGTGAAGATAGAGCATAGCCAGACTATATGATTTTGTAGGGATAACTTTCTTTGGCCATGTTATTTTGAGAAGACATAATTGCTTAGTTAGTATGCTTGAGGTATTATTATTTCTATGTCAATATTAAACTTTTGTCTTGAATCTTTCGGATCTGAATATTCATACCACAATTAAGAAGAATTACATTGAAATTATGCCAAGTAGCATTTCACATCAGAAATTCTGTTTTTATCATTTACCTACTCGAGGACGAGCAGGAATTAAGCTTGGGGACGCTTGGTACGTCTCCAACGTATCTATAATTTTTTATTGCTCCATGCTATATTATCTTCTGTTTTGGACATTTTTGGGCTTTATTATCCACTTTTATATTATTTTTGGGACTAACCTATTAACCGGAGGCCCAGCCCAGAATTGCTGTTTTTTTGCCTATTTTAGGGTTTTGAAGAAAAGGAATATCAAACGGAGTCCAAACAGAATGAAACCTTCAGGAACGTGATTTTTAGAACGAACAAGACCCAGGAGATTTGGACCCTACGTCAAGCAACCAACAGGGAGGCCACGAGGTAGGGGGCGTGCCTACCCCCCAGGTGCGCCCTCCATCCTCGTGGGCCCCGTGTTGCTCCAGCGACGTACTTATTCCTCCTATATATACCTACGTATCCCAAATGATCAGATGCGAAGCCAAAACCCTAATTCCACCGACGCAACTTTCTGTATTCACGAGATCCCATCTTGGATCCTGTTCCGGAGCTCCGCCGGAGGGGCATGGATCATGGAGGGCTTCTACATCAACAACATAGCCTCTCTGATGAAGTGTGAGTAGTTTACCTCAGACCTTCGGGTCCATAGTTATTAGCTAGATGGCTTCTTCTCTCTTTTTGGATTTCAATACAAAGTTCTCCCCCTCTCCTATGGAGATCTGTTTGATGTAATCTTCTTTTGCGGTGTGTTTGTTGAGAACGATGAATTGTGGGTTTATGATCAAGTTTATCTATGAACAATATTTAATCTTCTCCGAATTCGTTTATGTATGATTGGTTATCTTTGCAAGTCTCTTCGAATTATCAGTTTGGTTTGGCCTACTAGATTGATCTTTCTAGCAATGGGATAAGTGCTTAGCTTTGGGTTCAATCTTGCGGTGTCCTTTCCCAGTGACAGTAGGGGTAGCAAGGCACGTATTGTATTGTTGCCATCGAGGATAACAAGATGGGCATCATATTGCATGAGTTTATCCCTCTACATCATGTCATCTTGCTTAAGGCATTACTCTGTTATTGTGAACTTAATACTCTAGATGCATGCTGGATAGCGGTTGATGTGTGGAGTAATAGTAGTAGATGCAGGCAGGAGCCAGTCTACCTGTCTCGGACGTGATGCCTATATACATGATCATACCTAGATATTCTCATAACTATGCTCAATTCTGTCAATTGCTCAACAGTAATTTGTTCACCCACCGTAAAATACCTATGCTCTTGAGAGAAGCCACTAGTGAAACCTATGGCCCTCGGGTCTATCTTCATCATATTAATCTTCCAATACTTAGTTACTTACTTTGCTTTTATTTTACTTTGCTCATAAAAATACCAAAAATATTATCTTATCATATTTATCAGATCTCACTCTCGTAAGTGACCGTGTAGGGATTGACAACCCCTTATCGCGTTGGTTGCGAGGATTTATTTGTTTTGTGTAGGTGCGAGGGACTCGCGCGTAGCCTCCTACTGGATTGATACCTTGGTTCTCAAAAACTGAGGGAAATACTAACGCTACTTTGTTGCACCACCCTTTTCTCTTCAAGGGAAAACCAACACAAGTGCTCAAGAGGTAGCAAAGAGCTTTGGGAATCATTTCCGTTATCCCGTGCATATTATAAATCATCACGAAGTTCTAGTAACTTGGTGATAGTGACCAGAGAACTCTGTCAATCACTATCTAATTGGGAAGATTAACTCCCACTTGATTCAAGTGATTGTAGTACTCAGACATTCTGAGCACATGCTCACTCGTTGAGCTATTCTCCTCCATCTTGTAGGCAAAGTACTGTCAGAGGTCTTCTACCTCTCGACACGAGCATGAGTATGAAATACCAATTTCAACTCTCGAAACATCTTATATGCTCTGTGACGTTCAAAATGTTTTTGAAGTCCCGGTTCTAAGCCGTAAAGCATGGTGCACTAAACTATCAAGTAGTCATCATATCGAGCTTGCCAAACATTCATAACGTCTCCATCTGCTCCTGCAATAGGTCTGTCAGCTAGCAGTGCATCAAGGACATAATTCTTCTGTGCAGCATTGAGGATAATCCTCAGATCACGGAGCTAGTCCGCATCATTGCTACTAACATCTTTCAACTTATTTTTCTCGAGGAACATATCAAGAATAAACGCGGAGCTACATTTCGAGCTATTGATCTACAACATAGTTATGCAAATACTATCAGGACTAAGTTCATGATAAATTAAAGTTCAATTAATCATATTACTTAAGAACTCCCACTTAGATAGACATCCCTCTAATCATCTAAGTGATCACGTGATCCATATCAACTAAACCATGACCGATCATCACGTGAAATGGAGTAGTTTTCAATGGTGAACATCACTATATTGATCATATCTACTATATGATTCACGCTCGACCTTTCGGTCTCAGTGTTCCGAGGCCATATCTACATATGCTAGGCTCGTCAAGTTTAACCCGAGTCTTTCTGCGTGTGCAAAACTAGCTTGCACCCATTGTATGTGTCAGATCACGGGTTCTGGCAAAACCCTTAAGGTTCGAACACTGGGGTGCGCGCGAAGATCTCCCCCTACCGATCCACATCTAGCTTTGCTAAGATCTCAAGGGCTAACTCGATGAACTTGCAACACAAAGGACACAAGATTTATACTGGTCCGGGCCACTATTGTGGTGCAATACCCTACTCCAGTGTGGTGTGGTGGATTGCCTCTTGGGCTAAGGATGAACAGTACAATGGGAAGAACAGCCTCCTGAGGAGAGGTGTTCTTGTGCTTGGTGGACTTGTGGTTGTTCGGATCGATCCCTCTCTCCTTAGCTATGATGGTGGCTTGGTCCTATTTATAGAGGCCCTGGTCCTCTCCCCAAATATTGAGCGGGAAGGGAGCCAACAACGGCCAATTCGAAAGGGGACAGCTAGTACAGCTTATCCTGACAAAAGCAGTCCTCGCCTGCAAAAGGCTCTGGCGGTGACACCGCCTTGGGCTCCATGGTGACCTCCGTCTTGCCGTCCTGCTGGTCTTGGTCTTGTTGCACCAATATGGAAACCTTTGCTTGATGCCTTGGTATTCCGCGCCCGCGCATGCTTCCTTAGCACCAAAGAGGAAACAAGGACACTATGCGCGCTGGCGCCCGCCTGGCCTTGGTCGTCATGGCTCATGTCATTGGAACCTTGTGAGGTTTGCCTTGCCTTGAACTCTCCGCCCCTAGCGAGCCAGCCTGGTGAAACCGCTCCTGAGGAGGTCTTGTGTCGTCCGCCTCACAAAGCTTGGCCCCTCGCGAGGGTCTTGAGTGCTTGTTGGTGAAGATGGGCCGTACGGGCCCACTCGCAGAGCCACGTCGTGGGCCGCAGGCGGGCAAGTCTGGGAACCCCCGTTCCCAGAACACCGACAGTAGCCCCCGGGCCCAAGGCGCGCTCGGGCTTGGCTTCGAGGCGAAGCCAAGGGGCAAGTGCGGAGCACCGCAAGCCCCAATAGCCTGCGGCCTTGGTCGACGTGTGGCGGTTGATTGGACGTGGGCGTCTCCGCTTCCCCACGCTGCCTTGATACCCGCTTGGCTAGGCAGCCACCGCGGTCTACACGATTTCCCTCCCGTTGTTGCCGCGCACTCTCCAATTCTTCCGCTTCCTCGCAGCTCAGCCTCTCCCCCGGATCCGATCTGAGCTCAATCCTCCCATCACCATGGCACCCGACCAGTCAGAGAAAGGGAAGAGTCCACTGTCCCCTGTCGAGCTACACCCGGCCGCTGAGCCTGCCCAACTCTTGCCGTTTCCGGCACTAAGTTATTTTATTTACTCATTGTCGGGTTTTTGTATCCATGTGTTGTTGTCTTTGTCATGCATCTCATATCATGTCATCATGTGTTTTGCATTTGCATACGTGTTCGTCTCATGCATTCGAGCATTTTCCCCGTTGTCCATTTTGCATTCCGGCGCTCCTATGTCCTCCGGTGGCCATTTCCACCTCTTTTCGTGTGTGGGGGTTAAACATTTCCAGATTGGACCGAGACTTGCCATGCGGCCTTGGTTTACTACCGGTAGACCGCATGTCAAGTTTCGTACCATTTGGACTTCGTTTGATACTCCAACGGTTAACCGAGGGACCGAGAAGGCCTCGTGAGTGTTGCAGACCAACACCCTTTCTTGCTGGCCCAAAACCCATCAAAAACCCCTCCATCACCTAGAGCGTTCGATCATGATCGCGTGGCCGAAAACCGCACCTCATTCTGAGCTTCCTAGCTCCCTCTACCTCTATAAATAGATCACTCCATAAAAAATCCCGGATCCCTACACCCCTAACCCTAGCTCCTTCCCCCTCCTCGCGCCGCCGGATGAAGTCCGCCAGGCCGGACACGTCCGACCTGACCCGCCGCCACCACGTGTCGCAACGCGGTTGGCCTCTGCCCCACGCCCACTTCGCCGCACCGCGAGGGCCCTCTCGGCCCGCTGCCGGCCCCCGAGGGCCCGTGGAGCCGTCGCCGCCCGGGTCGTCTCCCTCCTGCAGCTCCGCCCCGCCGCCTACCTCCGATCCGCGCCGCCGCAACACATCACCGGCGCCGGAGTAGCTCCGCCCTGCCGCCTCCTGCACGCCGGCGCGCGCCGCGCCTCGCAGCCGCGTCCCCGACGCCGACGACCGCCGCGTCTCGCCGCCCTCCGTCGCCGGAGTCTTCCCCAGCTCCGGCCGGTCCTCTTCTCCACGCCGGCAGCGTCTCCGGTGAGCTTCGCAGCGTCTTCGGCCACCGCTACCTCCATTTTCGGCGAGATCCCGATCAGATCTGGATCCGCGCTGCTACAGTAAACCCTAACTAAGGTTGACTTTCCCTCTCGCTCTATATTTTCTGCTCATGTTCACAGCATCATAACTCCCTCATCGTAGCTTCGATTCGTGCATGTAGCATATCAAAATGTTCGCTCGATGAGTACATCATTTCATCTCATTGCATCATTTACATTTGAGCTCATCTTGATGCCCGAAATGCTGTTGGAAGAGGGCTATGTGAGGAAAGTTGTTGATCTGTTTCAGCAAATAGCCTTTTGTCATTTTTGCCATGATTAATGTGTACATGCTATGATCCTGAGCTCTACATGTGTTTTGTCATATGCCATGCCATGTTTACAGGGGTGTATGCCATGTATTTTTGTGATATTTGTGGTGACTAGCACAAGCTTGCAAAGTAGTGTAATCGTGGATGCTGATTTCAGGGACTTAGAATTTCACCAAGTCCTTGTCCTGATTTTGCTTTTATGCCATATGTTCATGTTGTTTCCTAGTGATCCGTGCCTCTTTTGAGGATGATCAGTAAGGATGTTTTGTTAATATTGTTGTGCTATACCCATCCATGTCTTTGTTTGCAAGTATGGAGCACCCTACCTTGAGTCAATCGAGCTCTACTTTTGCTATAAAGTGATTCCTGGCAGATTGTTGACATGTTTAGCGATTTTGCCAAGGATGTTGCTATTGATCCGTGCATGCTATGATGTTGTTCTTGCCATGTCTAGCTTCTATGCCATGTCTTCTTGATGGTTGTATGCTTAGTTTGTCATGCCATGCTCTGTAGTGAGTGCATCGAGCTCGTAAACATGCCTACTTGCTAATCTGTTTTGCATGCTCCAGTTTTTCACTAAGTCTGAATCTGTGTATGTTTTTGCTATGTTCACATGCTTGCAATTGTATTTTCCGATCCCTTTTGGCTCAAGGTCACTAAGGGACTTTTGTTAAATACTTTGAGTAACTTCATGCCATGCCTTTCTTTGCCATGCTATGTTCATATAGCATATAGTTTTAATGCTCTAAAGTTTGCTTCCTGATGATAAATTCTAGACTTGTGTTAATTTCACTAAGTCTGAAACCTGTTATCATTTGAACTTTTTCCATGCTTGTTTGAACCTGTTAATGGAAGAATTAGCCGTATCTTAGTGTTCATCTTTTGTCAAGCATCATGTGTGGATCCCTGCCATATATTTTGTTGTCATGTTTGAGTGATGTAGCATATTTATCTTGATGCATTTAGTTGGCTACTTGCTGATTATCGCAGACCGGTGCCATATTTGTTTTGCTTGCCATTTCCAAACTGTGCATCCGATTCCGGTGATCTTTATATCGATTTCAACCGAAATCAACTCTCCTTTCCAGTGGCACTCTTGGATTTCCAAGTTGAGGCCAGGTTCAATCATTCCTTTGCAAATCATGCACATGCATCACATACCGCATCCCGCATATCATACCATGTTTGCATCATGTTGCTTGAGCATTGCACATGGTTGATTATGTTCCTTTTGCTTGTTGTTCTTGCTTGGGTAGAGCCGGGAGAAGAGTTCGTGAACGAGGAGCCCGTTGAGTTCGCGTATGAGGATCAAGGCAACTCTGAGTACTTTGCAGGCAAGATGACCATACCCTCGAAATCACTTCTATCTTTGCTTGCTAGATGCTTGCTCTTTTTCTATGCCTATGCTATGAAACCTACCACTTGCTTATCATGCCTCCCAAATTGCCATGTCAAACCTCTAACCCACCATGTTCTAGCAAACCGTTGTTTGGCTATGTTACCGCTTTGCTCAGCCCCTCTTATAGTGTTGCTAGTTGCAGGTGAAGATTGGAGATCGTTCCTTGTTGGAACATTGCTTATTGTTGGGATATCACAATATTATCTTGTTTATCTTAATGCACCTATATACTTGGTAAAGGGTGGAAGGCTCGGCTTTATGCCTGGTGTTTTGTTCAACTCTTGCCGCCCTAGTTTTCCGTCATATCGGTGTTATGTTCTCGGATTTTGCGTTCCTTACACGGTTGGGTTATAATGGGAACCCCTTGACATTTTGCCTTGAATAAAACTCTTCCAACAATGCCCAACATTGGTTTTACCATTCGCCACCTAGCCTTTTTCCCTTGGGTTTCGCGGACTCAAGGGTCATCTTTATTTTTTAACCCCCCCCCCCTCGGGCCAGTGCTTCTCTAAGTGTTGGTTCAACTGAGCGATGTCCGGGGCTACCAGGGGCAACTTTGGGCTGGCCTACCCGACGTCTGGCTCATCTGAGTGTGCCCTGAGAACGAGATATGTCCAGCTCCTATCGGGATTTCTCGGCACATTCGGGCGGTGTTGCTGGTTTAGTTTTACCATTATCAAGGATGTCTTGTAACCGGTATGTCGAGTCTGATCGGATTTTCTTGGGAGAAAGAATATCCTTCATTGACCGTGAGAGCTTGTGATGGGCTAAGTTGGGACCCCCTGTAGGGATTTGAACTTTCGAAAGCCATGCCCGCGGTTATGGGCAGATGGGAACTTGTTAATGTCCGGTTGTAGATAACATGATACTTAACTTAATTAAAATGCATCAACCGCGTGTGTAACCGTGATGGTCTCTTCTCGGCGGAGTCCGGGAAGTGAACACGGTGTTGGAGTTATGCTTTACGTAGGTTGTTCTAGGATCACTTCTTGATCATAGTTGTTCGACCATGCGTTTGCCTTCTCTTCTCGCTCTCTTTTGCGAATAGGTTAGCCATCATATATGCTAGTCGCTTGCTGCAGCTCCACATCATACCTTGTCTTACCTATAAGCTTAAATAGTCTTGATCGCGAGGGTGCGAGATTGCTGAGTCCCCGTGACTCACATATTACTTCCAAACCCGATGCAGGGGCCGATGATACCGCTCCAGACGACGCGCTTGAGCTCAAGTGGGAGTTCGATGAAGACTCTCGTCGTTACTATGTGTCTTTCCCAGATGATCAGTAGTGGTGCCCGGTTGGGGCGACCGGGGACTTTGTCGCATTTGGGGGTTGATCTTTATTTTGGTGCCGTAGTCGGACCATGAGTGTATTGGATGAATGTAATGTTATTTATGTATTTGTGTGATGTGGCGAGTGTAAGCCAACTATGTATCATTTCCCCTTTTATTTATATTACATGGGTTGTTTGCGAAGATTACCTCACTTGCGACACTGCTTTCAATGCGGTTATGCCTCTAAGTCGTGCTTCGACACGTAGGAGATATAGCCGCATCGAGGGCGTTACAAGTTGGTAATCAGAGCCTTCCCCGACCTTAGGAGCCCCCTTCTTGATCGAATTGTTGGCGTTGTTGAGTCTAAAAAAATGTTTTGAGTCATTTACGATTATATATATCGGAGAGTTAGGAATTCTTTTTACTCCCCAGTCCCTTCATCGCTCTGGTGAGGCATCCTGACGTAGAGTTTTGAGAGTTCTCTTCTCAAATTTCACTAAAAAAAATTTAGGATCATGCGGGTATCTTGGAATCGTTCCGATGGTTTTGTGACGAGAACATTTTTCTTGGTGCCTCCTGTCATTTAGGGGTTGTGGCAGTGTCCCGGAGAGTTGAGCTCCGAGGTGTTGTCATCAGAATTTTATTGTTGAGATATTGGAATACCTAAGTTTTGCCGACATCGAAAATCTCTTTTATGTAGTTGTTGGTGAGATAACCTCGACGCCACCCAGTACTGGGGCGGGAGTTCGGGAGTATTTCCATAACTCGTATAACGGATGCTTTTCGAAGGTTGAGGTAGATGATTTCCAAAGGTTTCTCGGTTATGTGTTGAAGGATGGATACAGCTGGATGTAGGATTTGCTAGATTTGGGTGAGATATTATGCTTCCCCTGTATCCCCGACACCTGATTGCATAACCGGAAAGGTGCGGGAGTTTCATAGGTGGGAATTCTTGTAGCTCTAGTTCTTCTTACGCGGATATTTGGTTTGGGATTGGATAATCCTCACCAAGTATTTGTTCTTGTCCGTACCTTGTTGGTTTTATTCTTCTACCTCAATTCTAAGTGGCTTCTCAATTTATGGATATGTGACCATTTCGATTGGGATGCATTCGTTCATTTTGTTCGTATGTGAAGACTTTATGTTGCAATTTCAAACCTTTTGATTCAGCTTCATATTTGTCTAACATGATGTTAACAGATGTCAACCTCTTCAGGATGGCTCCTCCAACGCGCACGACTCCAAATCCTGATCCGCCACCACCACCTCCACCTCCAGAGGCATGGCAAGCTGTGATGGCCGCTACCAATGCAAACACGCAGCTGATCATGCAACTTCTTCAATAGCGCAACCAAGGGAACCAGGGCCATGGCAACAACCAGAACCACTTTGCTACACTCAACCAGTTCCTCGCTAACTAGCCAAAGACCTTCAGCAACTGTGTCGAGGCCTCAGACGCTGATGATTGGCTCGTGGACATATGCAAGCATTTCGAGTGCAGTAACGTCGGGCCTGAGAACTTTGTCAAGTTTGCTTCCTTCCAACTCAAAGACCAAGCTGCAGAATGGTTTCAGCAGTACAAAGATTCCAGAGGAGGCCGTGTGATTACCTGGGATGAATTCCGTCAAGACTTCAAAGCTCATCATATTCCTCAGAGTGTGGTTGAGAGCAAGCGTGAGGAATTCTACAACCTGAAGCAAGGCACTATGTCTGTTTACCAGTACAACATCATGTTTCAAAATCTCGCTCGTTTTGCCAAGCAGGACGTCCCTGACGAGAAGAGCATGATATACCAGTTCAGGGGTGGTCTCAGAGAAGAACTCCAGCTAGCTCTCGTCCTTTTTGAGCCCAAGAAGTACGATGAGTTTTACAACATGGCAATGAAGCAAGAGGCTGCCCAACTAAAGTGTGATGCTTCCAAGAAGCGAGTCAGAGATGCGACTCATTCTTCCTCAACTCAAGTGGCTAAGCAGCAAAAGTATTGGCTTCCTCCTCCTCCGTTCCGTCAGCCTTATCAGCAGAAGAGCAAAGGTGGCAGTGGATCTTCCCACCCACCCAACCCAGGCTTTCAGAATAAGACTTCGTCTCAAGCTCCAAGATCAAGTGCTCCGTACCACCGTCCGCTTTCAGAGGTCACGTGCAACAAGTGCCAACAGAAGGGTCACTATGCCAACAAATGCTTCAATCAGAGGCGTCTCCCTCCTCCTCCTCCTGTGAGATCTGCAAGTATAGCTGTGGTCAAGCATAACCCCAAGTCTGCTAAGGTCAACTTGATGAATGCAGCTCAGGAAGAGGACTCGTCAGATGTCATCATGGGTAACCTTCCTGTTAACGATATTCCTGCAAAAGTTCTTTTTGACACTGGTGCATCGCATTGTTTCATCTCGAGACCATTTGTTTCTAAGCATGAGTTGCCTTTACAATAATTGCCTAGACAGTTATCAGTTGTTTCTCCGGGTAAATTCATGAATGCAAACGCTGTGGCCCCGGATGTTACTATTACGTTGGGCGACTATAAGTTTCTATCCTCTCCAGTGGTCCTTGGTAACTCGGATATTGATCTTATTCTTGGAATGGACTGGCTTTCTAAGCACAAGGCTCAGCTTGATTGTGCTGCTAGGCAGATTCAATTGACTCATTCGTCTGAGGATGTAATTGTCTTTGCCGCTAATGACGATACCATCTGTCTGTTTCCTCTCAATGAGAAGGGTGAGCTGGATGCCATCTCTCAAATTCCGGTCGTTTGCGAATATCAAGACGTCTTTCGAGAAGAGCTTCTAGGAATGCCTCCGCACCGGCCAGTTGAATTCGTCATCGATCTTGAGCCTGGCAAGGAACCTATTTGCAAACGTCCTTACAAGCTTGGACCTGAAGAGTTAAAGGAGCTGAAGAAGCAACTCGATATTCAAGAGCGAATGGGTCTCATCCGACTTAGTTCTTCTCCGTGGGGTTGTGGAGTTCTTTAGGTGAAGAAGAAGGATGGAACGGACCGACTTTGTGTTGACTACCGTCCATTGAACAAGAAGACTATAAAGAACAAGTACCCACTTCCCAACATCAATGAGCTGTTTGAACAACTCAAAGGTGCTCAAGTATTCTCAAAGCTTGATCTCCGTATGGGCTATCACCAGATCCGAATTCGTGAGCAAGATATTCCCAAGACAGCTTTCAGAACAAGCTATGGTTCATATGAATATACTGTCATGTCTTTTGGCCTCGTCAACGCTCCGCCAACTTTCTCTCGCATGATGAACTTCATCTTTAACCCCTACACAAATGACTTCGTCTTGGTCTACCTCAATGACATTTTGGTCTTTTCCAAGAACAAGGAAGATCATGCCAAGCACTTGCGTTTGGTGCTGGATAAGCTCAAAGAACATCAGTTCTATGCCAAGTTTTCAAAGTGCGAGTTTTGGCTCGATGAGGTTCTCTATCTTGGGCATATCATCTCTGCCAAGGGCATAGCGGTGAATCCTGAGAAGGTGTCTGCAATTGTGAATTGGGAACCACCTCAAAACGTAAAGCAACTCCGCAGCTTCCTTGGTCTCGCAAGCTATTGTCGAAGGTTCGTTGAAAACTTTTCAAAGATCACGAAGCGTCTTTCAAACCTTCTCTAGAAGCACATGAAGTACGTTTGGTCTCCTGAATGTGACATCGCTTTCAACACCCTGAAAGAGAAATTAGTCACTGCTCCAGTTCTGACTCCTCCTGATGAATCCAAACCGTTCGAGGTCTTCTGTGATGCCTCTCTTCAAGGTCTTGGTGCAGTGTTGATGCAAGAGAAGAAAGTTGTGGCTTATACCTCTCACCAGTTGAAGCCCAACGAGAAGAACTACCCCACTCATGACCTCGAGTTGGTGGCAGTTGTGCATGCTCTTTTGACTTGGAGACATCTCTTATTGGGAAGAAAAGTGGACATCTTCACTGACCACAAGAGTCTCAAGTACATCTTCACTCAGCCTAATCTCAACCTCAGGCAGACTCGTTGGGTCGAAATGATTCAAGAGTATAATCCGAGCATCGAATATACTCCAGGCAAGGCCAATGTAATTGTTGACGCATTGAGCAGGAAGGCTTACTGCAACAGTTTGATTCTCAAGCCTTACGAACCCGAGCTTTGTGAAGCTTTCCGCAAACTCAATCTGCAAGTTGTTCCTCAAGGTTTCCTCGCCAACCTTCAAGCCTCTCCTACTTTGGAAGATCAGATTCGCGAGGCTCAACTACTTGATGCTATGGTGAAGAAGGTGAAGATTGGGATTGCCAAGAGTCAATCCAAGTACAAGTGCTATCGTCTTGATGACAAGGATACTCTCTTCTTCGAGGATCGCATTGTTGTGCCTAAAGGTGACCTTCGTAAAGTCATTATGAACGAGGCTCACAATTCACTCCTGTCTATCCACCCTGGAAGTACAAAGATGTACCAGGACCTCAAGCAGGCGTATTGGTGGACTCGAATGAAGCATGAGATTGCTCAGTTCGTGAATGAATGTGATGTCTGCAGAAGAGTGAAGGCAGAACAGCAACGACCAGCTGGTCTCCTCCAACCTCTTGCCATTCCAGGATGGAAGTTTGACCACATTGAGATGGACCTCGTGACTGGATTTCCAAAGTCCAAGCGTGGCAATGATGCTATCTTCGTTGTCATCGAGAAACTCACTAAAGTGGCTCACTTTCTGCCTATCAAAGAATCCATCACAGCAACTCAATTGGCAGAGCTTTATACCTCTTGGATTGTCTCTCTGCATGGCATTCCGCAGTTGATATATTCAGATCGTGGTAGCATCTTCACCTCGAAGTTTTGGGATTCTTTTCAGAAGGCCATGGGCACCAACATCCGTTTCAGCCTAGCTTTTCATCCCCAGACTAGCGGCCAAGTCGAGCATGCCAATCAGATTCTCGAAGATATGCTCAGGGCTTGCGTTATCTCCTTTGGTATGAAGTGGGAAGATTGTCTTCCTTATGCCGAGTTCTCCTACAACAACAGCTTTCAAGCGAGTTTGGGCAAGGCCCCATTTTAAATTCTCTATGGCAGGAAGTGCCATACTCCTCTTAACTGGTCAGAGACCGGTGAATGTCAAGATCTTGGAAATGACTTGATCACAGAGGCAGAGGAAATGTGCAAAGTCATTCGTGATAACCTCAAAGCAGCGCAATCGCGCCAGAAGAGCTACTATGATAGTAAGCATCGTGATTTGGCTTTCGAGATCGGAGACCATGTTTACCTCCGCGTCTCTCCAATCAAAGGTACTCGTCGCTTCGGTATCAAAGGGAAGCTTTCCCCTAGATACGTGGGTCCTTTCAAGATCGTCAGCAAGAGAGGTGATCTCACCTATCAACTCAAGCTTCCCTCCAACTTTGCAAACGTGCACGACGTGTTTCACGTGTCTCAACTCTACAAGTGCTTCAAGACCCCTGACCGCACCGTCAACTTCGAAGACATTGATCTCCAAGAAGACCTTTCTTATCGTGAGCACCCAGTTGCTATTCTTGAAGAAGCTGAGCGCAAGACTCGCAACAAGTCAATCAAATTCCTCAAAGTCAAGTGGTCACATCATTCCGACCATGAAGCCACCTGGGAACGCGAGGACCACCTCCGTTCTGAGTACCCAGAGTTTTTCCAGTCCTAGATCTCGGGATGAGAACCTTTCATAGTGGTGGAGTGTTGTAACACCCCGGATGTAATTTACCTTATCTGTACTCCAACTCTTGCCGTTTCCGGCACTAAGTTATTTTATTTCCTCATTGTCAGGTTTTTGTCTCCATGTGTTGTTGTCTTTGTCATGCATCTCATATCATGTCATCATGTGCGTTGCATTTGCATACGTGTTCGTCTCATGCATTCGAGCATTTTCCCCGTTGTCAGTTTTGCATTCCGGCGCTCCTATGTCCTCCGGTGGCCCTTTCTACCTCTTTTCATGTGTGGGGGTTAAACATTTCTGGATTGGACCGAGACTTGCCATGCGGCCTTTGTTTACTACCGGTATACTGCCTGTCAAGTTTCGTGCCATTTGGACTTCGTTTGATACTCCAACGGTTAACCGAGGGACCGAGAAGGCCTCGTGAGTGTTGCAGCCCAACACCCTTTCTTGCTGGCCCAAAACCCATCAAAAAAACCCTCCATCACCTAGAGCGTTCAATCATGATCGCGTGGCCGAAAACTGCACCTCATTCTGAGCTTCCTAGCTCCCTCTACCTCTATAAATAGATCACTCCACAAAAAAACCCGGATCCCTACACCCCCTAACCCTAGCTCCTTCCCCCTCCTCGCGCCGCCGGACGAAGTCCGCCAGGTCAGACACGTCCAACCTGACCCGCCACCGCCACGTGTCACAACGCGGTTAGCCGCCGCCCCGCTCCCACTTCGCCGCACCGCGAGGGCCCGCTCGGCCCGCTGCCGGCCCCCGAGGGCCCGTGGAGCCGCCGCCCGCATCGTCTCCCTCCTGCAGCTCCGCCCCGCCGCCTACCTCCGATCCGCGCCGCCGCAACACATCACCGGCGCCGGAGTAGCTCCGCCCCGCCGCCACCTGCACGCCGGCGCGCGCCGCGCCTCGCAGCCGCGTCCCCGACGCCGACGACCGCCGCGCCTCGCCGCCCTCCGTCGCCGGAGTCTTCCCCAGCTCCGGCCGGTCCTCTTCTCCATGCCGGCAGCGTCTTCGGCCACCGCTACCTCCATTTCCGGCGAGATCCCGATCGGATCTGGATCCGCGCTGCTACAGTAAACCCTAACTAAGGTTGACTTTCCCTCTCGCTCTATATTTTTTGCTCATGTTCACAGCATCATAACTCCCTCATCGTAGCTTCGATTCGTTCGTGTAGCATATCAAAATGTTCGCCTCGATGAGTACATCATTTCATCTCATTGCATCATTTTCATTTGAGCTCATCTTGATGCCCGAAATGCTGTTGGAAGAGGGCTATGTGAGGAAAGTTGTTGATCTGTTTCAGCAAATAGCCTTTTGTCATTTTTGCCATGATTAATGTGTACATGCTATGATCCTGAGCTCTACATGTGTTTTGTCATATGCCATGCCATGTTTACAGGGGTGTATGCCATGTATTTTTGTGATATTTGTGGTGACTAGCACAAGCTTGCAAAGTAGCGTAATCGTGGATGCTGATTTCAGGGACTTAGAATTTCACCAAGTCCTTGTCCTGATTTTGCTTTTATGCCATATGTTCATGTTGTTTCCTAGTGATCCGTGCCTCTTTTGAGGATGATCAGTAAGGATGTTTTGTTAATATTGTTGTGCTATACCCATCCATGTCTTTGTTTGCAAGTATGGAGCACCCTACCTTGAGTCAATCGAGCTCTACTTTTGCTATAAAGTGATTCCTGGCAGATTGCTGACATGTTTAGCGATTTTGCCAAGGATGTTGCTATTGATCCGTGCATGCTATGATGTTGTTCTTGCCATGTCTAGCTTCTATGCCATGTCTTCTTGATGGTTGTATGCTTAGTTTGTGATGCCATTCTCTGTAGTGAGTGCATCGAGCTCGTAAACATGCCTACTTGCTAATCTGTTTTGCATGCTCCAGTTTTCACTAAGTCTGAATCTGTGTATGTTTTTGCTATGTTCACATGTTTGCAATTGTATTTTCCGATCCCTTTTGGCTCAAGGTCACTAAGGGACTTTTGTTAAGTACTTTGAGTAGCTTTGTGCCATGCCTTTCTTTGCCATGATATGTTCCTGTAGAATATAGTTTTCATGCTCAAAAGTTTGCTTCCTGATGATAAATTCCAGACTTGTGTTAATTTCACTAAGTCTGAAACCTGTTATCATATGCACTTTTGTCAAGCTTGTTTGAACCTGTTAATGGATGAATTAGCCATAGCTCAGTGTTTTTGTTTTGTCAAGCATCATGTGTGGATCCCTGCCATGTATTTTGTTGTCATGTTTGAGTGTTGTAGCATATTTATCTTGATGCATTTAGTTGGCTACTTGCTGATTATCGCAGACCGGTGCCATATTTGTTTTGCTTGCCATTTCCAAACCGTGCATCGGATTCAGGTGATCTTTATATCGATTTCAACCGAAATAAACTCTCCTTTCCAGTGGCACTCTTGGATTTCCATGCTGAGGCCAGGTTCAATCATTCCTTTGCAAATCATGCACATGCATCACATACCGCATCCCGCATATCATACCATGTTTGCATCATGTTGCTTGAGCTTGCACGTGGTTGATTATGTTCCTTTTGCTTGTTGTTCTTGCTTGGGTAGAGCCGGGAGACGAGTTCGTGAACGAGGAGCCCATTGAGTTCACGTACGAGGATCAAGGCAACTCTGAGTACTTTGTAGGCAAGATGACCATACCCTCGAAATCACTTCTATCTTTGCTTGCTAGATGCTCGCTCTTTTGCTATGCCTATGCTATGAAACCTACCACTTGCTTATCATGCCTCCCAAATTGCCATGTCAAACCTCTAACCCACCATGTTCTAGCAAACCGTTGTTTGGTTATGTTACCGCTTTGCTCAGCCCCTCTTATAGCGTTGCTAGTTGCAGGTGAAGATTGGAGATCGTTCCTTGTTGGAACATTGCTTATTGTTGGGATATCACAATATTATCGTGTTTATCTTAATGCACCTATATACTTGGTAAAGGGTGGAAGGCTCGGCCTTATGCCTGATGTTTTGTTCCACTCTTGCCGCCCTAGTTTTCCATCATATCGGTGTTATGTTCCCGGATTTTGTGTTCCTTACACGGTTGGGTTATAATGGGAACCCCTTGACAGTTTGCGTTGAATAAAACTCTTCCAGCAATGCCCAACATTGGTTTTACCATTCGCCACCTAGCCTTTTTCCCTTGGGTATCGCGGACTCAAGGGTCATCTTTATTTTTAACCCCCCCCCCCCCCCCGGTCCAGTGCTTCTCTAAGTGTTGGTCCAACTGAGCGATGTCCGGGGCTACCAGGGGCAACTTTGGGCTGGCCTACCCGACGTCTGGCTCATCTGAGTGTGCCCTGAGAACGAGATATGTGCAGCTCCTATCGGGATTTGTCGGCACATTCGGGTGGTGTTGCTGGTTTAGTTTTACCATTGTCGAGGATGTCTTGTAACCGGGATGCCGAGTCTGATCGGATTGTCTTGGGAGAAGGAATATCCTTCATTGACCGTGAGAGCTTGTGATGGGCTAAGTTGGGACCCCCTGCAGGGATTTGAACTTTTGAAAGTCGTGCCCGTGGTTATGGGCAGATGGGAATTTGTTAATGTCCGGTTGTAGATAACATGATACTTAACTTAATTAAAATGCATGAACCGCGTGTGTAACCGTGATGGTCTCTTCTCGGCGGAGTCCGGGAAGTGAACACGGTGTTTGAGTTATGCTTGACGTAGGATGTTCTAGGATCACTTCTTGATCATAGTTGTTCGACCATGCGTTTGCCTTCTCTTCTCGCTCTCTTTTGCGAATAGGTTAGCCACCATATATGCTAGTCGCTTGCTGCAGCTCCACATCATACCTTGTCTTACCTATAAGCTTAAATAGTCTTGATCGCGAGGGTGCGAGATTGCTGAGTCCCCGTGACTCACAGATTACTTCCAAACTCGATGCAGGGACTGATGATACCGCTCCAGACGATGCGCTTGAGCTCAAGTGGGAGTTTGATGAAGACTCTCGTCATTACTATGTGTCTTTCCCAGATGATCAGTAGTGGTGCCCAGTTGGGGCGATCGGGGACTTTGTCGCATTTGGGGGTTGATCTTTATTTTGGTACCATAGTCGGACCATGAGTGTATTGGATGAATGTAATGTTATTTATGTATTTGTGTGACGTGGCGAGTGTAAGCCAACTATGTATCCTTTCCCCTTTTATTTATATTACATGGGTTGTTTGCGAAGATTACCTCACTTGCGACATTGCTTTCAATGCGGTTATGCCTCTAAGTCGTGATTCGACACGTAGGAGATATAGCCGCATCGAGGGCGTTACACGTTGGCAGGTCGCTAGTGCTCAACCAAGAAGCCATGGACAAGGTGCGTCGCATGCTCGCCTCTAGCTTCAATGAGTGGGGAAGGAAGGTGGCCTGGCCTGCATCTCATGCTCGCGTCGACCGGACTGGCACTGAGGTCCCATTCTTCATCGACGCCCTTTGGGCTGGCTTGGTTCCTCCTTTCTCCGCCTTCTTCAATGTTGTGCTTGCACATTATCAGATCCACATGTTGCACCTTGATCCCCAATCCGTGACCCTTCTCTCCGTCTTTGCCTTTGTTTGCGAGGCCATGATAGGCATTGCTCCTTTCGTGGCCCTTCTCCGCCACTTCTTCTCGCTGCACCTGATTGACCCTCGACAGAGCTTAGGATGCCTGAGCTTTCAGGCCATGGCAGTGACGGCCGGCGTGGGGATTGACTTCGAGCTCCCACCATCCACGAGCGGGTTTCGGACACGGTGGGTATTTTTTGATGTCGGAGTGCTCAACCCCCTACTCTCTTCTCCGTCAGCGCCTGATATTCCCAGCTCCAGTTGGTGCCACCAAAGGCTCACTGATTCACGCCTTGCGCCTGTCTGGCTCAGGCTGAAGTGGCTCAAGGACCTTGATGTGGCTGCGCCTATGGTGGTGAAGGAGTTCGTCCGGCACCGAATCGCTCCGCTTCAGCGCCACTCTCGACCAATGTGGGCCTTGCTCAATAGCAAGGACCACATGAGACTTCAAGAGTCCGGGCTTCCCCTCGAGGTGCGGTGAATGGTTCTCGAGGTACTGACAGTGTCCCATTGCCAGATGACATGCCAAGGAAGAGGTGCCTTCTGTACCGCTGCTTGAACAGGGCGACATTCGCTGAGCAGATGCCTTCCTTTGATGAGTGGGGGCTGCGTCCAGTCGGCCTTGTGGGGTCCCGTGAGAACCCCATCATCGTGGTTCCTCTCCCTGCCGCTAGTGTGGAGCTCGCCCCAAGTGTGGATGCAGGGGGCGAGCTCCACTGGGGGCCGATGGTGAAGGTGTCGAGATGCTGATGCCGCCCAGGGCTCCTGAGGCGTCGTCCTCAGGAACTTCCGACTCTTGCCCTAGGGCGGCAGTTGAGGAGGCGACGCAGCCCACGTCTCCCGAAGCCGGGGCTCCTGAGACCTCGACGGGTCGCTGTGAGGCAGGGCCTAATGGCTCCCCTCATCTTGGCGCTCCTGAGGCTGCCCCTTCGAGCGCTTCTCCAGTCGCGCCTCGTGTGGGCTGCCATGTCCGGCGCTTCGGTCAGCTCTGCGTGGACTTTGAAGAGCTCCGCAAGAGGAAAGGGTCCCCAAGCAGCGGCACCTTCGGGCCGTTAAAACGGAGAAAGTACATCGCCGTTGACGAGTAAGTACCTTATCTTGGTGATTCTCCGCGTGCTGCTTCCCTTCCTGACGATATCTCTTCAGGATTCCTTCCGCCAAGGCCGCAAGATCTCCTGAGAAGCAGCCTCCTCTCGCCTCACTTCTCCCGCTAGACTCGAGCGCTTCAAGCCCGCGCTCTGCTCATGGTGTGGAGCCAACCGGGGAAGCCAACCCGTCGACAAGGAGTCTTGAGCTTGCGCCTTAGCCGTCCCTCCTCCGCGGCCTTGCTTGGAATACAGCAAGCAAGCCAAGGGTTCCTCCCCTGGTCGTGGACGGCAGCTGGATGGCTTCGGTCTTGGGCTCCTCTTCAAGCAGCGGGCCTTCACTCGTTCGGGCTCCTCGCGAGGCCTGGCCTGCAACTGGGTGGGTGCCAGCCCCCAGCCCCCTACTAAAAGGGGGCGAGCCGCTTCGGGCCCCATCCGCGGTCCCCGCAGCGGAGGATGGAGTCAGCAGCATGCTCGAGTCGGTGCAATAAAGGAGCGTCATTCGCCACGAGCTCTTTCAGGAGGTGATGGGCGCGATGAACCGGCTTGGTGAAGAGCTCGTGGATGTGGACGCGCGTCTAGTGGCCGAGGGTCTCCGGCTGGCGGAGGAGCGGCACAAGTTGAAGGTGGCCATCAACCTCGGGCGCCACTAGCACGAGATTGATAACGCGAAGGCCGAGGCATCCCTCACGACCTCGCGCGAGGCCTGATCCCGAGCCTTGGAAGAAGCTCGAGAAGCTGACCGCCGCTGCGAGATCGCAGAGAGACACACGCGGGAGCTCCAAGCCTGGAGCACCTCCTTGGAGCAGCAAGTGGAGGCGCGAAGAGCCGCCCTGGCGTTTATGAGGGGGACGCCCGTCGAAGAAGAAGAGATCCAGAAGTGCAAGGAAGTGTTGGCGTTGAAAGCCATGGAGCACAGCCTTGAGTTTAAGCGACTAGAGACGAGGGAGCGTCAAGTCGCCATAGCAGAGGATGTCGTTGGCGCGCGCAAGGCCAAGGCCCGGGAGGAGGTTTATCACCGGGTGGCTGAGGCTCGTGTGGATCTCGAGGGCATCTACGACCTGAAGCTGAAGCTCGTGGAAGCTAAGGCCGCTAGTAGGACTGCTGCCCTCAAGTCCAGGTTGACTGAGGTGGAGCGATGCGAGGAGGCCGTCGCAGCCGCCCTGGTCTCGGCGTAGGCCGAACTGGCCTCCACCCGCACCGAGCTGATCCCTCTTCAGCAGCGGGTTGCTGACGTCGAGTTTGTCGCGTGGCAGAACAGGGAGGAAGTGCTTCAGCGGTGGACGCTAGAGCACGTGCATGCCCCCATGCTCCAGGACCTCAGGAACAGGGCCAACATCGCCCTGGGCCACATTTGTGATTAGAATGCTCCTCATCCCCATGCGAACGACTATGCCAGCCACCTCTGGTTCTTCACCAATGTGGTGACGCACCTGGAGAACCCTTCCGAGAGGGCTTGCCAACTTCTTGAAGAGAGGAGCCGCGGCCTGCTCGGGCATGCGTTCTCCCGCGTCTCCAGCCATCTCCAGAACGCCGACCCCAACTTCGATTTTGACGCCGCCATCGCTCCTGTACCCGAGGCCATCCGAGGCGACCTGTTGTGATGGGTGGAAGACAATGTGGATGCGCTGGTTAGGGCCTTCACTTCCGATGACGATGGGGTGGTGGTCACGGTGGACGCGGGTGATGTGGCTGACGATGGTGATGGCGGTGCTGGTGGAGGTGACGGTGATGCCAGCGATGGTGGCAGCGATGCCAGCGACGCGTCTGAGGGCGATCCCGGGGACACGGCGAGCGACATGTCTGACTGATCCCGTGTTTCCCAGTTGTTTGTCCTGCACACAGAAGCTCGGGCGC
This sequence comes from Triticum aestivum, assembly GCF_018294505.1. Classification (NCBI taxonomy): domain Eukaryota; kingdom Viridiplantae; phylum Streptophyta; class Magnoliopsida; order Poales; family Poaceae; genus Triticum; species Triticum aestivum. The sequence continues at coordinate 157,778,560 of NC_057794.1, read as the reverse complement.
AGCCCTTGAAGTTGTAAGAGCATTTTTGGAGGGGAAGCCCCTCATGTAAATTTGCTACTCCCTCTATCTTGTTAGGTCGAGTTGAATATGTGTCTTCGTGGACTCACGTATCCTGGGGAAAAGTTGCTGTTGCGGTTTACCTTAGCCTGGACGAGCCCAAACCGGCTCGTGAGGTTGCGAGTTTCTAGGAAGCTCCTGAGGAACTTGTCGAGATGCCTGAGGGGGCCGCGTGATAAGCAAGCGCTAGCCGTGGCGCGTGTGCGTCTTGCCCAGCCCCGCTCGTGAGGGGCCCGCGAGGGAGGAGCAACAGACGCGAACTCCGAAATAAGGCAAGAACCAGATAGTAAGAAATCGCTCGAACGAGAAAAGGCACCCCCCGCGCGCATCAAAGAAAATTCAACTTCAACTCAAATCAAAATCCAGAAGGCAAGGCTACAGAAAAGGGATCCAAAGCAAATGGCCGCGTCTGGCGCCTAGTCTAGTCTTCTTGTCTTGAGTCTTCTCACCAGCACGGAGCTAAGTGCTGCCACTAGGACGTGGGAGGGAGCCCCCAAGGCCTGAGGGAGGCACCCCTGAGACTCCGGGGCATGTACAGCCCCACTCGTTATTACGTGAGAGTGTCACGAGCGGCGACCTTCACAGGCGTGAGCCTTACTTCATATCGCCAGACGAGGGCCCCGCCTTGCGCCTCCCTCGGCCACCGTTGGGGGAGACCGAAGACCAGGACGACACCAAAGGGGCAAAGGGGACGCCAGCAGCACCCTCGGTGACCACGGGTCCTCTACCGGGGGTAGGCTTTGGAGCACCTCCTCGGCAGAGGGCCTACCTCTGGAGGACGCCTTGCTCCACGCGGCGCTGGGGAGGGCCTTCGTCCTGGCTTCCTTCCTGCAGTCCCCAGCGTGCCCCCCTGGCGGGAGGGAGGCCGACGAACTGGGACCGTCGTCTGCTGCTGTGACCTGATCCCCCTGCGCACCATGGTTAGCGTAAGCCTGCTCCTGAGAAGTTAGTGGTACCCTGGAGCTGTTGTCGCCGGCGCGGTTGGTGAGGCTTCCAGAGGGGTCCTGAAAGGCGCCACCTTCTAGCGCCTCCTCCTCCCATCCCGGCTCAAGGGACGAGCCGGGGTCGTCTTCCAGCATGTAGTCCTGGTCCACCATGCGGGGCACATAGGCCTCCGAGGTCGCCGCCTCGAAGACCTCGCCGTAGTGCCCCACACTCCATGTCGTCCGACCTAGTGTGCTGCCTCGAGGATGGTAGGGTTGCATCCCACCTGGACCGTAGGTGACAGCGCCCGTGCCCGCGCCCAGTGGAGGTGGCGCGGGCATGCAACTCCGTTGGCCGCACGGTGTCGATGAAGCCTGGTGGTGCGCTTGTAGGCACGCGGGCGCGGCGTGGCCCGCCATGCGACCCGGCCTCAGATTGTGGTGTGAGCAGAGAACAGAAGGGCGGCGCTCCTGAAGCCGCAGCGTCTAGCATCTCGGCGACGTGTTCCAGCAGTGCATCCCGGCCGCTCTCCATCAGCCAGCACAGTAGCAGGTCCCGTGCCACCGTGAGTGCAACCCGCATGTTTTCCTGCTCCCTCCGGGTGTGTGGCGCCGTCGCCGCGGCGTGGCTTGCGGCCCCTGTAGCAGCTCGCGCTTGTCGTGGGGTGAGGGTGGACTACGCCTGGCCGTGCCGCCCGCCCCCTGCAGCGTCAGGTGGCGTGCGCACTGCTGGAGCGTGGGGTTGAGGTCTTCCAGGGCAGGCGGCGCCACCCGGGCTGGGCAGGCTGCCCAGCGGTCGGTGTTGGTCCTTGAGTCGCCGGACATCGGAACTGCAGAGCGTTGGTGAAGCGACTGGCGGAAGAGAGGCTCCGGCGCACCCCTACCTGGCGCGCGAAATGTCGGATCATGGGTTCCGGCAAAACCCTTAAGGTTCGAACACTGGGGTGCGCGCGAAGATCTCCCCCTACCGATCCACGTCCTAGCTTTGCTAAGATCTCAAGGGCTAACTCGACGAACTCGCAACACAAAGGACACAAGATTTATACTGGTTCGGACCATCGTTGTGGTGTAATACCCTACTCCATTGTGGTGTGGTGGATTGCCTCTTGGGCTAAGGATGAATAGTATAATGGGAAGAACAGCCTCCTAAGGAGAGGTGTTCTTGTGTTTGGTGGACTTGTGGTTGTTCGGATCGATCCCTCTCTCCTTAGCTATGGTGGTGGCTTGGTCCTATTTATAGAGGCCCTAGTCCTCTCCCCAAATATTGAGCGGGAAGGGAGCCAACAATGGCCAATTTGAAAGGGGACAGCTAGTACAGCTTATCTTGACAAAAGCAGTCCTCGCCTGCAAAAGGCTCTGGTGGTGACGCCGCCTTGGCCTCCATGGTGACCTCCGTCTTGCCGTCCTGCTGGTCTTGGTCTCGTTGCACCGATATGGAAACCTTTGCTTGACGCCTCGGTACTCCGCGCATGCGCATGCTTCCTTAGCACCAAAGAGGAAACAAGGACACTGTGCATGCTGGCGCCCGCCTGGCCTTGGTCGTCATGGCTCACGTCATTGGAACCTCGCGAGGTTTCCCTTGCCTTGAACTCTCCGCCCCTCGCGAGCCAGCCTGGTGAGACCTCTCCTGAGGAGGTCTTGTGTCGTCTGCCTCGCGAGGCTTAGCCTCTCGCAAGGGTCTTGAATGCTTGTTGGTGAATATGGGTCGTACGGGCCCGCTCGCAGAGCCACGCCGTGGGCCGCAGGCAGGCAAGTCTGGGAACCCCCATTCCCAGAACTTCAACAGTATGTGAACATACAGCTTATCACACCCGATCATCACGTGGTGTCTCGGCACGATGAACTTTGGCAACGGTGCATACTCAGGGAGAACACTTGTACCTTGAAATTTAGTGAGAGATCATCTTATAATGCTACCGTCAATCAAGCAGAATAAGATGCATAAAGGATAAACATCACATGCAATCAATATAAGTGATATGATATGGCCATCATCATCTTGTGCCTGTGATCTCCATCTCCAAAGCACCGTCATGATCACCATCATCACCGGCTTGACACCTTGATCTCCATCGAAGCATCGTTGTCGTCCCGCCAACTATTGCCTCCATGACTATCGCTACCGCTTAGTGATAAAGTAAAGCAATTACATGGCAATTGAATTTCATACAATAAAGCGACAACCATATGGCTCCTGCCAGTTGACGATAACTGTGTTACAAAACATGATCATCTCATACAATAAAATTCAGCATCATGTCTTGACCATAGCATATCACAACATGCCCTGCAAAAACAAGTTAGACGTATTCTACTTTGTTGTTGCAAGTTTTACGTGGTTGCTACGGGCTAAGCAAGAACCGTTCTTACCTACACATCAAAACCACAATGATATTTCGTCAAGTTAGTGTTGTTTTAACCTTCAACAAGGACCAGGCGTAGTCACACTCGGTTCAACTAAAGTTGGAGAAACTCACACCCATCAGCCACCTGTGTGCGAAGCACGTCGATGGAACCAGTCCCGCGTAAGCGTACGCGTAATGTCGGTCTGGGCCACTTCATCCAACAATACCGTTGAACCAAAGTATGACATGCTGGTAAGCAGTATGACTTGTACCGCCCACAACTCACTTGTGTTCTACTCGTGCATATAACATCTACGCATAAACCTGGCTCTGATTCCACTGTTAGGGAACATAGTAATTTCAAAAAAATTCCTACGCACACGCAAGATCATGGTGATGCACAACAATGAGAGGGGAGAGTATCGTCTACGTACCCTCATAGACCGTAAGAGGAAGCGTTATGAGAACGCGGTTGATGTAGTCGAACATCGTCACGATCCGACCGATCCAAGTACCGAACGCACAACACCTCCGAGTTCAGCACATGTTCAGCTCGATGACGTCCCACGAACTCCGATCCAGCAGAGCTTCATGGGAGAGTTCCGTCAGCACGACGACGTGATGACGGTGATGATGTTGCTACCGACGCAGGGCTTCGCCTAAGCACCGCTATGATATGATCGAGGTGGATTATGGTGGAGGGGGGCACCACACACGGCTTGGAACAATCAACTTGTGTGTTCTAGGGTGCCCCCTGCCCTCGTATATAAAGGAGCAAGGGGGAGGCCGGCCGGACCCTGTAGGGCGCGCCAGGAGGAGGACTCCTCCTCTTAGTAGGAGTAGGACTCCCTTTCCTATTCCTACTAGGAGGAGGAAAGGAAGGGTCAAGGGGAGAAGGAAGGAGAGGGAGGAAAGGAGGAAAGGGGGGCGGCCCCCTAGTCCAATTCGGTTTGGGCTAGGGGGTGTGCACCATGCCTCCTCTCTTCCACCACTTGGCCCATGAGGCCCAATACTTCTTCCCTGTATTCCCGTAACTCCTCGGTACTCCAAAAATACCTGAATCACTCGAAACCTTTCCGATGTCCGAATATAGTCATTCAATATATCGACATTTACGTCTTGACAATTTCGAGACTCCTCATCATGTCCCCGATCTCATCCGGGACTCCGAACTACCTTCGGTACATCAAATCACATAAACTCATAATACCGATCGTCATCGAATGTTAAGCGTGCGAACCCTACGGGTTCGAGAACTATGTAGACATGACCGAGACACGTCTCCGGTCAATAACAAATAGCGGAACCTGGATGTTCGTATTGGCTCCTACATATTCTACGAAGATCTTTATCGGTCAAACCGCATAACAACATACGTTGTTCCCTTTGTCATCGGTATGTTACTTGCCCGAGATTCGATCGTCGGTATCTCAATACCTAGTTCAATCTCGTTACCGGCAAGTCTCTTTACTCGTTTCCATAATGCATCATCCTGCAACTAACTTATTAGTTGAATTGCTTGCAAGGCTTATAGTGATGTGCATTCCGAGAGGGCCCAGAGATACCTCTCCAACAATCAGAGTGACAAATCCTAATCTCGATCTATGCCAACTCAACAACTACCATCGGAGACACATGTAGAGCACTTTTATAATCACCCAGTCACATTGTGACGTTTGGTAGCACACAAAGTGTTCCTCCGGTAATCGGGAGTTGCATAATCTCATGTCATAGGAACATGTATAAGTCATGAAGAAAGCAATAGCAGTAAACTAAAACGATCAAGTGCTAAGCTAACGGAATGGGTCAAGTCAATCACATCATTCTCCTAATGATGTGATCCTGTTTATCAAATGACAACTCATGTCCATGGTTAGGAAACATAGCCATCTTTGATCAACGAGCTAGTCAAGTAGAGGCATACTAGTGACACTTTGTTTGTCTATGTATTCACACATGTATTATGTTTCCGATTAATACAATTCTAGCATGAATAATAAACATTTATCATGAAATAAGGAAATAAATAATAACTTTATTATTTCCTCTAGGGCATATTTCCTTCAACAGACAGCCCTAGTTGATACATGAGCTATTCGAGCATACAAAACAGAATGTTTATTTGAAGGTTTAAAGTTTGGCACATAGAAATTTACTTGGAACGGCAGGTAGATACCGCATAAAAGAAGGTATGGTGGACTCATATGGAATAAATTTTGGGGTTTATGGAGTTGGATGCACAAGCAGTATTCCCGCTTAGTACAAGTGAAGGCTAGAAAGAGACTGGGAAGCGGCCAGCTGGAGAGCGACAACAGTCATGGACATGCATTAAAATTAATCAACACTGAATGCAAGCATGAGTAGGATATAATTCACCATGAACATAAATATCGTGGAGGCTATGTTGATTTTGTTTCAACTACATGCGTGAACATGTGCCAAGTCAAGCCACTCGAATCGTTCAAAGGAGGATACCACCCTATCATACCACATCACAACCATTTTAATAGCATGTTGACACGCAAGGTAAACCATTATAAACTCCTAGCTACTTAAGCATGGCATGAGTAACTATAATCTCTAATTGTCATTGCAAACATGTTTCATTCATAATAGGCTGAATCAGGAACGATGAAATAATCATATTTACAAAAACAAGAGAGGTCGAGTTCATACCAACTTTTCTCATCTCAACCAGTTCATCATATACTTATTGCCTTTCACTTGCACGGCCGAATAGTGTCGATAATAATAATAGTGCACGTGCATTGGACTAAGCTGAAATCTGCAAGCAGTCAACTCAAGAGAGAAGACAAGGTAATATGGGCTCTTTGTTAGATCAACAATAATGCATATGGGATCCGCTCAACATTTTCATCATGGTCTTCTCCTCTCGACCCCCAAAGAAAAAGAAAAAAACAAAACTATTTACACGGGAAAGCTCCCAACAAGCAAAAGAAGAATGAGAAATCTTTTGGGGTTTTCTTTTTAATTACTACTACAGGCATGGAAAGTAAACTAACTAAAAGCTACAACTAATTTTTTTGGTTTTCTTAAGGTTTTACAAACACATAAAAAGAAAGCTTAAAAAGAAAATAAACTAGCATGGATGATACAATGAAAAAGTATGAGCACCGACAATTGGAATGAGTGTGTGAACATGAATGTAATGTCGGTGAGAAATACGTACTCCCCCAAGCTTAGGCTTTTGGCCTAAGTTGGCTATGCCCACGGATCAAAGCTGCCTTCTCTGGTGTACTGAGGAGGGTCCTCGGGTTGCCACTGGCTGGCGATCTCCTCCGGATCCCACTGATAAACAGACTGGCGGTGAGGATCAGATAGTGGTTCCGGCTCTGGAGCTGATGTCAGGCTCTAGTATGCCTGAACGGCCTCCGACAAAACAAGGTACGTGCCTGAAAATATGTTGAATAAAGAGGGAGCAGGCAAGGTAATAGTCTTAAAGTAATTCTTAACAAATATCAGTCTATAGTTAAGCATCTTCTTATTATTCTTAACAATAAAATCTTAGGCTCGATGAGCCCCTCAAAAATCTCTTCATCTTTTTATGAAATTTTCTAAAAAAATTAGTAACTTAAAATAAAAATGAACCAAACTCAACAAAATTGATAGCAACTACTCCTACAAGTGTCTAGAGGCTATATCATGCATTAAAACTACTTTTGACCACATAAATTTGACATGCAAGCTCAAGAACAGGGTCACCTAAGCAGGCAAAAATTTGCAATAAATAAAGCACTAGAACAAAAACTAATTGGACCATTGGAGGAGTCACATACCGAAGAACAATCCCCCAAAGCAGTTTTGTGAATGAAGCTTTGACCAAGGAGATCGAAAATGGCAGCAAGATGAGCTAGAACTAGGGTTTGAGCTGGTGGGTGATTCTTTCTAGAGGAAGACGAAGTGTGTGGGTGCAAGAATAAGTGGAGGGGACCCACGTGGGGTCCACGAGGTAGGGGCGCGCCCTCCACCCTCGTGGGCACATGGTGGGTCCCCCTGATGTGTTCTTAGTTCCAATAATTCTTAAATATTCTGGGAAAACATATTTCATGTTCAGGGCGTTTGGAGAACTTTTATTTTTGGGGTATTTTTTATTGCAAGGATAATTCAGAAAACAAACAAAAAATACTATTTTTACTTTATTTAATATAAATAAGAGAAAGTAAAAAGAGGGTACAGAAGGTTGTGCTTTCTAACTTCATCCATCTCATGCTCATCAAAAGGAATCCACTAACAAGGTTAATCAAGTCTTGTTAACAAACTCATTTTGAATCGCATGAAACCGGAGAAATTTCGAATAACACTAGGTTACCTCAACTAGGATATGCACATCCCCAACAATAAGAATATCATATTTTTTCTTGACAGTAGGAAGAGGAAATTCAAAACCGCCAATAGTGATTGTGGAAATTTTTCCAATAGAATTGATACTGTGGACTTGAGGTTGTTTCCTCAGAAAGTGTACCATATGCTCATTACCATTAACATGGAAAGTGGCATTGCCCTTCTTGCAATGAATAACAGCCCCTGCAGTATTCAAAAAGGGTCTACCAAGGATAATCGACATACTACCGTCCTCGGGAATATCAAGAATAACAAAGTCTGTTAAAATAGTAACGTTTGCAACCAAAACAGGCACATCCTCCCAAATACCGACAGGTATAGCAGTTGATTTATCAGCCATTTGCAAACATATTTCAGTAGGTGTCAACTTATTCAAATCAAGTCTACAATATAAAGAGAGAGGCATAACACTAACACCGGCTCCAAGATCACATAAAGCAGTTTTAACATAATTTCTTTTAATGGAGCATGGTATAGTTGGTTGTAACACCCCGGATATGAATTACCCAATATGTAATCCAACTCTTGCCATTTCCGGCCTTAAGTTATTTTATTTTCTCGGGTTCGGGTTTTTGTCTCCGTGTGTTGTTGTTGTTGTCATGCATCTCATATCATGTCATCATGTGCATTGCATTTGCATACGTGTTCATCTCATGCATTCGAGCATTTTCCCCGTTGTCCGTTTTGCATTCTGGCGCTTCGTTCTCCTCCGGTGGTCATTTCTACTTTTCTTTCATGTGTGAGGATTAAACATTTTCGGATTTGACCGAGACTTGCCAAGCGGCCTTGGTTTACTACCGGTAGACCGCCTGTTAAGTTTCGTACCATTTGGACTTCGTTTGATGCTCCAACGGTTAACCGAGGGACCGAAAAGGCCTCATGTGTATTGCAGCCCAACACCCCCCCCCCAATTTGGCCCAAAACCCACCAAAACCCTCTCCATCATCTAGAGCGTTCGATCACGATCACGTGGCCGAAAACCACACCTCATTTGGACTCTCCTAGCTCCTCCTATGCCTATATAAAGACCCCCTCCAAAATCCGGATCTCCTTCTCCCCCGAAACCCTAAAATCAGCTCCCCTCGCCGCCGGACGTGTCCGAATCGGGCCAGACACGTCCGCCGCCGCCCGCAGCCAACCGGGGCGCGCCACGTGGCGCGGGCGCCCCACATCGCCGCCGATCCCGCGCGGGCCCGCCGAGCCCGTATCCGTCCCACTCGCCCCGCCGCCACCCGGTGCCTTCCCTCCTCCGTGCCGGTGCCTCAAGTCTGCTCCGGCCGCCGCGCGCCAAGACCGAGCTCGCCGCGCTGCCGCCTTGCGCTCGCCGGTCGCCGCCTAGTGCCGAGCTCGCCCCGCCGCCGTTCTTCGCCGCCTTGCCGGATCCGGCGCGATCCGGCCGGAGAGGAGCCCCCTGTGCCCGGATCTAGTCGGCCCTGCCCTCATCGTCCTTCTCCGACCTCGCCGGAGCCAGATTCGTCTTGTCGGAGTCCTCGGTTCGCGCGTCGACGACGAACCCTAGATCCGGAGGGTATAATTTTTCCTAACTCTGTAGTTCAAATGCCCTTGTTCATCGTGCCATAACTTTGCACCTGTAACTCCGTTTTGGGCATATAGCATATCAAATGTTCGTCTTAGAGAGCACATCATTTCATCTCATTGCATCATTTTCATTTGAGTTCATCTTGATGCCCGAAATGCTGTTGGAAGGATGCTATTTGAGATAATTGTCAGATCTGCTGCTCCAATTAGATATTTGTCATTTTTGCCATGATTATTGTGTGCATGGTATGCCCCTGAGCTCTTCATGAGTTTTGTTATATATTTTGCCATCTATCCAGAGGTGCAACCCATGTATTTTTGTGATGTGTGTGATGACTAGCACAAGCTTGCAAAGTGGAGCATTCGTTAATGCTGATTTCAGGGACTTAGCATTTCCACTAAGTCCCTGGACTGTTTATCTCATTATGCCATATGTTCATGTTGTTTTCTAGTGATACGTGCCTCTTTTGAGGATGATCAGTAAGGATGTTTTGTTAATCTTGTAGTGCTCTATCCATCCATGTCTTTGTTTGAAATTATGGAGCACCCTAGCTTGAGTCAATCGAGCTCTACTTTTGTCATTTCGTGAATCTGGCAGATTGTCTACTTGTTAGCAATTTTGCCGAGGATGTTGTAGTTGATCCGTGCATGCTATGTTATTGTTCTTGCCATGTCTAGCTTGTATTTTGTGTATTATTGATGGGTGTATGCTTAGCTTTTCATGGCATGCTCTGTAGTGAGTGCATCGAGCTTGTAAACATGCCTACTTGATATCTGTTTCAGCATGCTCCAGTTTTCACAAAGTCTGTGAACTGTTTATGTTTTTGCCATGTTCTAATGCTTGCAATGTATTTTCTGATCCCTTTTGGCTCAAGGTCACTAAGGGACTTTTGTTAAGCTCTTTGAGTAGCTCCATGCCATGCTTTACTTTGCCATGTTCAGGTCCTGTAGCATATAGTTTTCATGCTCCAAAGAGTGCTATCGGGTCTGAAATTCCAGACAAGTGTTAATTTCACTAAGTCTGAAATTTGTTTACCAAATGCATTTTTGCCATGCTTGTTTGAACCTGTTAATGGATGAATTGGCCATAGCTCAGTGCTAGTCTTTTGTTAAGAATCTTGAATGGATCCCTGACATGTATTTTTATGCCATGTTTGGGTGCTGTAGCATGTTCATCTTGTTGCATTTAGATGGCTACTTGCTGTAAATCGCAGATCGTGGTCATATTTGAATTGCTTGCCATTTCCAAACCGTAACTCCGATTCCGGCGTTCTTTATATCGTTTTCAAGCGATTTCATCTCATCTTTCCAGTGGCACACTTGGATTTCCAAGTTGAGGCCAGGTTCATTCATTCCTTGTCAAATCTTGCATATGCATCACATTTTGCATCCCGCATAGCATACCATCCTTGCATTTTATTGTTTGAGCCTTGCACGTGGTTGATTGTGTCCTTGTTGCTTGTTTGTCTTGTTTGGGTAGAGATGGGAGACGAGTTCGCTAACAAGGAGCCTGTTGAGTTTGCTTTCGAGGATCCAGTCAACTCTAACAACTTTGCAGGCAAGATGATCATACCCTCGAAATCACTACTATCTTTCCTATGCTAGATGCTCGCTCTTTTGCTATGCCTATGCTACGATGCCTACCACTTGCTTGTCATGCCTCCCAAATTGCCATGTTAAACCTCTAATCCACCATGTCCTAGCAAACAGTTGATTGGCTATGTTACCGCTTTGCTCAGCCCCTTTTATAGCGTTGCTAGTTGCAGGTGAAGATTGGAGACCGTTCCTTGTTGGAACATTATTTACTTGTTGGGATATCATTATATTGCCTTGTTAACTTAATGCATCTATATACTTGGTAAAGGGTGGAAGGCTCGGCCTCTCGCCTAGTGTTTTGTTCCACTCTCGCCGCCCTAGTTTCCGTCATATCGGTGTTATGTTCCTGGATTTTGCGTCCCTTACGCGGTTGGGTTATAATGGGAACCCCTTGATAGTCCGCCTTGAATAAAACTCCTCCAGCAATGCCCAACCTTGGTTTTACCATTTGCCACCTAGCCTTTTCCCTTGGGTTTCGCGGACTCAAGGGTCATCTTATTTTAAACCCCCCCGGGCCAGTGCTCCTCTGAGCGTTGGTCCAACCTAGAGCACCGTGCGGGGCCGTCCCTTGGCAACTTGGGTTACGTTGGCTCCCGTACACTTAGCTTGTCCTGTGTGCCCTGAGAACGAGATATGTGCAGCTCCTATCGGGATTTGTCGGCACAGCGGGTGGTGTTGCTGGACTTGTTTTACCATTGTCGGAGTTGTCTTGTTGAACCGGGATACCGAGTCTGATCGGAATGTCTCGGGAGGAGGTCTATTCCTTCGTTGACCGTGAGAGCTTGTCATGGGCTAAGTTGGGACTCCCCTGCAGGGATTTGAACTTTTGAAAGCCATGCCCGCGGTTATGGGCAGATGGGAATTTGTTAATGTCCGGTTGTAGATAACTTGAACCTTAACTTAATTAAAATGAATCAACAGTTTGAGTTACCGTGATGGTCTCTTCTCGGCGGAGTCCGGGAAGTGAACACGGTGTTGGAGTAATGCTTGCGCAGGTCGTCCTCTAGTTACTCGTTCGCGCTTTGCCTCCTCTTCTCGCTCTCTTTTGCGAACAGGATAGCCACCATATATGCTAGTCGCTTGCTGCAGCTCCATATTTTTTCCTTGCCTACCTATTAAGCTTAAATAGTCTTGATCGCGAGGGTGCGAGATTGCTGAGTCCCTGTGGCTCACAAATTACTTCCAACCCAGATGCAGGTATAACACCCTCGATGCGACTATATCTCCCACGTGTCGAGGCACGACTTAGAGGCATAATTGCATTGAAGGCATATGTCGCAAGTCAGGCAATCTTCACAACATCCCATGTAATATAGATAATAAAAGGGGAGATAACATAGTTGGCTTACACTCGCCACGTCAATCAAGTACATAAATAACATTACATCATCCAAACACTCATGGCCTGACTACGGCGCCAAAATAAAAGATAACCCAACATGCGACACGGTCCCGATCACCCCCAACAGGGCACCACTACTGATCATCAGGAAAAGAAACATAGTATCGTTGAGAGTCTTCGTCGAACTCCCACTTGAGCTCAAGCGCGTCACCTGGAGCGGAATCATCAGGCCCTGCATCCGGTTTAATAGTAATTTGTGAGCCACAGGGACTTAGCAATCTTGCACCCTCGCGATCAAGACTATTTAAGCTTATAGGTAAAGTAAAGTAAATATGTGGAGCTGCAGCAAGCGACTAGCTTATATGGTGGCTATCATGTTCGTAAAAGAGAGCGAGAAGAGGAGGCAAAGCGCGAGCGAGAAACTAGAGGGCAACCTGCGCAAGCATTACTCCAACACCGTGTCCACTTCCCGGACTCTGCCGAGAAGAGGCCATCACGGTAACTCACACTGTTGATTCATTTTAATTAAGTTAAGGTTCAAGTTATCTACAACCGGACATTAACAAATTCCCATCTGCCCATAACCGCGGGCACGGCTTTCGAAAGTTCAAATCCCTGCAGGGGAGTCCCAACTTAGCCCATGACAAGCTCTCACGGTCAACGAAGGAACAGACCTCCTCCCGAGACGTTCCAATCAGACTCGGTACCTCGGTTCTTCAAGACACTTTGACAGGTTAAAACAAGACCAGCAACACCGCCCGAATGTGGCGACAAATCCCGATAGGAGCTGCACATATCTCGTTCTCAGGGCACACTCAGATGAGCCAGACGTCGGGTAGGCCAGCCCAGAGTTGCCCCTGGTAGCCCCGGACATCGCTCGGTTGGACCAACACTCAGAGGAGCACTGGCCCGGGGGGGTCTAAATAAGATGACCCTCGGGCTCCGGAAACCCAAGGGAAAAAGAGGCTAGGTGGCAAATTGTAAAACCAAGGTTGGGCATTGCTGGAAAAGCTTTAATCAAGGCGAACTATCAAGGGGTTCCTATTATAACCCAACCGCGTAATGAACGCAAAATCCGGGAACATAACACCGATATGACGGAAACTAGGGCGGCAAGAGTGGAACAACACACTAGGTGAGAGGCCGATCCTTCCACCCTTAACAAAGTACATAGATGCATTAAGATAACATGGAAATATAATGATATCCCCACAAGTAAATAAATGTTCCAACAAGGAACGGTCTCCAATCTTCACCTGCAACTAGCAACGCTATAAGAGGGGCTGAGCAAAGCGGTAACATAGCCAATCAACTGTTTGCTAGGACAAGGTGGGTTAGAGATTTGACATGGCAATTTGGGAGGCTTGAAAGGAAGTGGTAGGCATCGTAGCATTGTCATAGCAAAAGAGCGAGCATCTAGCAAAGCAAAGATAGTAGTGATTTCGAGGGTATGATCATCTTGCCTGCAAAGTTGTCAGAGTTGACTGGATCCTCAAAAGAAAACTCAACGGGCTCCTCGTTAGCGAACTCGTCTCTCGGCTCTACCCAAACAAGACAAGCAAGCAACCGGAGAACAATCAACCACGTGCAAGGATCAAACAATATGATGCAAGGATGGTATGCTATGCGGGATGCGATGCGGGATGCATATGCAAGATTTGACAAGGGATGCATGAACCTGGCCTCAACTTGCAAATCCAAGTGTGCCACTGGAAAGATGAGATGAAATCTCTTGAAAACGATATAAAGAACGCCGGAATCGGAGCTACGGTTTGAAAATGGCAAGCAATTTAAATATGGCCACGTTCTGCGATTTACAGCAAGTAGTCATCTAAATGCAACAAGATGAACATGCTACAGCACTCAACCATGGCATCAAAATACATGGCAGGGATGCATTCATGATGCTTAACAAAAGTCTAGCACTGAGCTACGGCCAATTCATCCATTAACAGGTTCAAACAAGCATGGCAAAAATGCATATGGTAAGCAGATCTCAGACTTGGTGAAATTAACACTTGTCTGGAATTTCAGATCAGATAGCACTCTTTGGAGCATGAAAACTATATGCTACAGGACCTGAACATGGCAAAGTAAAGCATGGCATGGAGCTACTTAAAGAGTTTAACAAAAGTCCCTTAGTGACCTTGAGCCAAAAGGGATCAGAAAATACAATTGCAAGCATGTGAACATGGCAAAAACATAATCAGTTCTTAGACTTAGTGAAAACTGGAACATGCTGAAAACAGATATCAAGTAGGCATGTTTACGAGCTCGATGCACTCACTACGGAGCAAGTCATGGAAACTTAATCATACACCCATCAAGAATACACAAAATGCAAGCTAGGCATGGCAAGAACAATACCATAGCATGCACGGATCAACTACCACATCATCGGCAAAATCGCTAACAAGTAGACAATCTGCCCAGATTCACGAAGTAGCAAAAGTAGAGCTTGATTGACTCAAGCTAGGGTGCTCCATAATTGCAAACAAAGACATGGATGGATATAGCACTACAAGATTAACAAAACATCCTTACTGATCATCCTCAAAAGAGGCACGGATCACTAGGAAACAATATGAACATATGGCCATATGAGATAAACAGCTTAAGGACTTAGTGGAAATGCTAAGTCCCTGAAATCAGCATTACCAAGTGCCTCACTTTGCAAGATTGTGCTAGTCACCACACACATCACAAAAATACATGGGTTGCACCTCTGGAAAGATGGCAAAACCCTTAACAAAACATATGTAGAGCTCATGGGCATATCATGCACACAATAATCATGGCAAAAATGACAAATATCTAAATGGAGCAGCAGATCTGACAATTATCTCAAGTAGCCCTCTTCTAACAGCATTTCGGGCATCAATATGAACTCAAATGAAAATTATGCAATGGAACGAAATGATGTACTCTCTGAGACGAACATTTTGATATGCTATATGCGCGAAACGGAGCTACGGATGCAAAGTTACGGCACGATGAACAAGGCAACATGAACTAGGGTTTCGGGCAAAAAGTCAACCCGAGAGGAGTTTTTCAGATCTGAGATCCGGCGTCACGTGGATCGAGGTTGGCAAGCAACTGCGACGGGGATCGTCGGAGTTGAATGAGGAGGCAGCGGGGAGGCGCTCCCGGGCCGGCTCGCGCCGGATCCGGCCGGCGGGGAGCCGGAGAGGCGGCGGGGCGGCGCCCACGGCGCGGGGCGGCGAGCAGGACGCCGGGAGGCAACGGCGCCGGCTCGTTGGCGGTGAAGGCACCGCGGCGGCGCGGCGGAGACAGGCTGAGGCGGGTGGAGCGGAGCGGATCGGCGGCGAAGGGTGGCGGCGCCCGATGGGCTTGGAGGGCCCGGTGCGGGCCTGCCCGGGCCGGTGGCGATGTGGGCACACGGCCGCCATGTGGCAAGGCATGGTTGGCCGCCGGCGGCGGCGGACAACGTCCGGTCGGAGTTGGACGTGTCCGGCGCGGCCGGATCTGGGATTTTTTAGGGTTTAGGAGAGGGGATTCGCGAATTTGGAGGAGGGGTCTTTATATAGGCATAGGAGGAGCTAGGAGAGTCCAAATGAGGTGCGGTTTTCGGCCACGCGATCGTGATCAAACGCTCTAGATGATGGAGAGGGTTTTGGTGGGTTTTGGGCCAACTTGGAGGGGTGTTGGGCTGCAACACACACGAGGCCTTTTCGGTCCCCCGGTTAACCATTGGAGTATCAAACGAAGTCCAAATGATACGAAACTTGACAGGCGGTCTACCGGTAGTAAACCAAGGCTGCTTGGCAAGTCTCGGTCCAATCCGGAAATGTTTAATACCCACACGCGAGAGAAAGGTAGAAATGACCACCGGAGGAGAACGAAGCGCCGGAATGCAAAACGGACAACGGGGAAAAAAGCTCGAATGCATGAGATGAACACGTATGCAAATGCAATGCACATGATGACATGATATGAGATGCATGACAATGATAACACCACACGGAGACAAAGACCCGAACCCGAGAAAATAAAATAACTTAACGCTGGAAATGACAAGAGTTGGAGTACATATTGGGTAAATCACATCCGGGGTGTTATAGCAGGGCCTGATGTTTCCGCTCCAGATGACGCGCTTGAGCTCAAGTGGGAGTTCGATGAGGACTCTCAATGATACTACGTGTCTTTCCCTAATGATCAGTAGTGGTGCCCAGTTGGGGTGATCGGGACCGTGTCGCATGTTGGGTTATCTTTTATTTTGGCGCCGTAGTCGGGCCATGAGTGTTTGAATGTTGTAATGCTATTTATGTACTTGATTGACGTGGCGAGTGTAAGCCAACTATGTACCTCCCCTTTTATTATCTATATTACATGGGATGTTGTGATGATTGCCTAACTTGCGACATCGCTTTCAATGCGGTTATGCCTCTAAGTCGTGCCTCGACATGTGGGAGCTATAGCCACATCGAGGGCGTTACAAGTTGGTAATCAGAGCCTTCCCCGACCTTAGGAGCCCCATTGCTTGATCGTTTTAGCAGCCATTGTTGAGTCTAGAAAAATGTTTTGAGTCATTTAGGAATTATATATCGGAGAGTTTAGGAATTCTTTTTACTTCCCAGTCTCCTCATCGCTCTAGTAAGGCATCCTGACGTAGAATTTTGACTCTTCTCTTCTCAAATTTCACTAAAAAAAATTTAGGATCACGCGGGTATCTTGGAATCGTTCCGATGGTTTTGTGACGATAACATTGTTCTTGGTGCCTCCTGTCTTTAGGGGTTGTGGCAGTGTCCCGGGGAGTTGAGCTCCGAGGTGTTGTCGTCACAATTTTATCATTGCAATTCTGGAATACCTGAGTTTAGTACGCCGATATCGAAAATCTCTTTTATGCAGTTCGTTGGTGAGATAACCTCGACGCCACCCAGTACTAGGGCGGGAGTTCGGGAGTATCGCCATAACTTGTATAACGGATGCTTTTTCGAAGGTTGAGGTAGATGGTTTCCGAAGTTTTCTCGGTTATGTGTTGAAGGATGGATACAGCTGGATGTAGGAATTGCTAGATTTGGGTGAGATATTATGCTTCCCCTGTATCCCCAACACCTGATTGCATAACCGGAAAGGTTCGGGAGTTTCATAGGTGGGAATTCTTGTAGCTCTAGTTCTTCTTCCATGGATATTTGGTTTGAGATTGGGATTTCTTACCGAGTATTCGTTCTTGATCTGTACCTTGTTGATTTATTTCTCTACCTAAATTCTAAGTGGCTTCTAAATTTATGGATATGTGACCATTTCAAGAGGAATGCATTCGTTCATTTTGTTCGAATGTGAAGACTTTAAGTTGCAATTTTCATTCCGTTGGATTCAGTTTCAATATTTGTCTATCAATGTGCTAACAGTTGTCACCCTCTTCAGGATGGCTCCCGCTAAGAGCACCAATCAGAATCAGGATCCGCCACCTCCTCCTCCTCCTCCGGAGGCATGGCAAGCTGTGATGGCCGCAACCAATGCAAACACACAGTTGATCATGCAAATTCTTCAAGAGCGCAATCAAGCGAACCAAGGCAACCAAGGCAACAATCAGAATCACTTTGCTACACTCAACCAGTTCCTTGCTAACGGGCCAAAGACTTTCAGCAATTGTGTTGAGGCAACTGATGTTGACGATTGGCTCGTGGATCTGTGCAAGCATTTCGAGTGCAGTAACGTCAGGCCTGAGGACTTCGTCAAGTTCGCTTCCTTCCAACTCAAAGACCAAGCTGCAGAATAGTTCCAGCAGTACAAGGATTCCAGAGGGGGACGTGTGATTACCTGGGATGAATTTCGTCAAGACTTCAAAGCTCATCATATTCCTCAGAGCGTGGTTGAAAGCAAGCGTGAGGAATTCCGCAACCTGAAGCAAGGCTCTTTGTCTGTCTATGACTACAACAAGTTGTTTCAGAAGCTCGCCCGCTTTGCTAAGCAGGACGTACCTGATGAGAAGAGCATGATATACCAGTTCAGGGGTGGTCTCAGAGAAGAAATCCAGCTAGCTCTTGTTCTCTTTGAGCCCTTGAGGTACGATGAGTTCTACAACATGGCATTGAATCAAGAGGCTGCTCAAATGAGGTGTGATGCTTCCAAGAAGCAAGTCAGAGACACTACTCCTTCTTCCTCTACTCAAGTGGCCAAGCAGCAGAAGTATTGGCTTCCTCCTCCTCTGTTTCGTCAGCCGTATCAGCAGAAGAGCAAAGGTGGAAGTGGATCTTCCCACCCACCCAACCCTGGCTTGCAGAACAAGACTTCGTCTCAAGCTCCAAGATCGAGTGCTCCGTATCACCGTCCCCTTTTAGAGGTCACGTGCAACAAGTGCCAATAGAAGGGTCACTATGCCAACAAATGCTTCAATCAGAGGCGTCTCCCTCCTCCTCCTCCTGTGAGATCGGCAAGTAGAGCTATGGTCAAGCATAATCCCAAGCACGCCAAGGTCAACTTGCTGAATGCAGCTCAGGCAGAGGACTCGTCAGATGTCATCATGGGTAACTTTCAAGTTAACTCTTTTCCCGCAAAAGTTCTTTTTGACACTGGTGCATCGCATTGTTTCATGTCAAGATCATTTGTTTCCAAGCATGACTTCGTTTCGCAAATGTTGGGTAAACCAATGGGAGTGGTTTCTCCAGCTAAGTCTATGAGGGCTACTTCAATAGTCCCGGATGTTTCTATCATGATGGGTGATTTCAAGTTTCTGGCTTCTCCAATGGTCCTTGGTAATTTGGATATTGATCTTATTCTCGGGATGGATTGGCTTTCTAAGCACAAGGCTCAGCTTGATTGTGCAGCCAGGCAGATTCAATTGACTTATTCGTCTGAGAATGTAATTGTCTTTGCCGCGAATGACGATACCATCCGTCTGTTCTCCCTCAATGAGAAGGGTGAACTAGATGCTATCTCGCAAATTCCAGTCATTTGTGAATATCAAGACGTCTTTCCAGAAGAGCTTCCAGGAATGCCTCCGCACCGGCTAGTTGAATTCGGCATGGATCTTGAGCCTGGCACGGAACCAGTATGCAAGCGTCCCTACAAGCTCGGACCTGAAGAGTTGAAGGAGCTGAAGAAGTAACTCAATATTCAAGAGAGAATGGGTCTCATCCGGCCTAGTTCTTCTCTGTGGGGTTGTGGTGTTCTTTTTGTGAAGAAGAAGGATGGAACGGACCGACTTTGTGTTGACTACCGTCCATTGAACAAGAAGACCATCAAGAACAAATACCCACTTCCCAACATCAACAAGCTGTTCGAACAACTCAAAGGTGCCCAAGTATTCTCCAAGCTTGATCTCCGTATGGGTTATCATCAGATTCGAATCCGTGAGCAAGATATTCCCAAGACGGCTTTCAGGACAAGCTATGGGTCATATGAATACACTGTCATGTCTTTTGGCCTCGTCAACGCTCCTCCGACGTTCTCTCACATGATGAACTTCATCTTCAACGCCTACACCAATGACTTTGTTTTGGTCTATCTCGACGACATTCTGGTTTTCTCGAAGAACAAGGAAGATCATGCCAAGCACTTGCGTTTGGTACTCGATAAGCTGAGGGAACACCAGGTCTACACCAAGTTCTCCAAGTGCGAATTTTGGCTCGATGAGGTTCTTTATCTTGGTCATATCATCTCTGCCAAGGGCATTGCGGTGAATCCTGAGAAGGTGTCTGCAATTGTGAATTGGGAACCTCCTTAGAACGTGAAGCAACTCCGTAGCTTCCTCGGTCTCGCAAGCTATTGTCGAAGATTCGTTGAAAACTTTTCTAAGATCGCAAAACCTCTCTCAAATCTTCTCCAGAAGCACGTCAAGTACGTTTGGTCTCCGGAGTGTGACATTGCTTTCAACACTTTGAAAGAGAAATTGGTCACTGCTCCAGTTCTGACTCCGCCTGATGAGTCCAAGCCGTACGAGGTCTTTCGTGATGCCTCTCTCCAAGGTCTTGGCGCAGTGTTGATGCAAGAAAATAAAGTTGTGGCTTATACCTCTCGCCAGTTGAAGCCCAATGAGAAGAACTACCCCACTCATGATCTTGAGTTGGCGGCAGTTGTGCATGCTCTTTTGACTTGGAGACATCTCTTATTGGGAATAAAAGTGGACATTTTCACTAATCACAAGAGTCTCAAGTACATCTTCACTCAACCTAATCTCAACCTCAGGCAAACTCAATGGGTTGAAATGATTCAAGAGTATAATCCGAGTATCGAGTATACTCCAGGCAAGGCCAATGTGATTGCTAACGCATTGAGCAGGAAGGCTTATTGCAACAGTCTGATTCTCAAGCCTTATCAACCCGAGCTTTGTGAAGCTTTCCGCAAACTTAATCTGCAAGTTGTTCCTCAAGGTTTCCTCGCCAACCTTCAAGTCTCTCCTACCTTGGAAGACCAGATTCACCAAGCTCAACTTCTTGATGCTATGGTGAAAAAGGTGAAGATTGGGATTGCCAAGAGTCAACCCAAGTACAAGTGCTACCGCCTTGATGACAAGGATACTCTCTTCTTCGAGGATCGTATTTTGGTGCCCAAAGGTGACCTTCGTAAAGTGATCATGAATGAGGCTCACAATTCTCTCCTCTCCATCCACCCTGGGAGCACGAAGATGTATCAGGACCTCAAGCAGACTTATTGGTGGACTCGAATGAAGCGCGAGATTGCTCAATTCGTGAAAATGAATGTGATGTCTGCAGAAGAGTGAAGGCAGAACACCAAAGGCCAGCGGGTCTCCTCCAACCTCTTGCCATTCCAGAATGGAAGTTTGACCACATTGAGATGGACTTCATGACTGGGTTTCCAAAGTCCAAGCATGGCAATGATGCTATATTCGTTGTCATCGACAAACTCACTAAAGTGGCTCACTTTCTGCCTATCAAAGAGTCAATCACTGCAGCTCAATTGGCGGAACTCTATACCTCTCGGATTGTCTCTCTGCACGGTATTCCTCAAGTGATATCTTTAGACCGTGGCAGCATCTTTACCTCCAAGTTTTGGGATTCTTTTTAGAAGGCCATGGGCACCAACATCCGCTTCAGCACAGCTTTCCATCCTCAAACTAGCGGTCAAGTCGAGCGTGTCAACCAGATTCTTGAAGATATGCTCAGGGCTTGTGTGATCTCCTTCGGCATGAAGTGGGAGGATTGTCTTCATATGCTGAATTCTCCTACAACAACAGTTTTCAAGCAAGTTCGGGCAAGGCCCCATTTGAAATTCTGTATGGCAGGAAGTGTCGTACCCCTCTCAATAGGTCTGAAACTGGCGAACGTTAGCTTTTGGGAAATGACTTAATCACAGAGGCAGAGGAAATGTGCAAAGTCATTTGAGATAACCTCAAAGCAGCCCAATCCCGCCAGAAGAGCTACTATGATAGTAAGCACCGTGATTTGGCTTTCGAGATCGGAGATCATGTTTACCTCCGCGTCTCCCCTATGAAAGGTACTCGCCGCTTTAGTATCAAAGAGAAGCTTGCCCCTAGATACATGGGACCTTTCAAGATTGTCAGCAAGAGAGGCGATCTCGCCTACCAACTCGAGCTTCCTTCAAACTTTGCAAATGTTCATGACGTGTTCCATGTCTCTCAGCTGTGAAAGTGCTTCAAGACTCCTGAACGCACCGTCAACTTCGAGGACATTGAGCTCCAAGAAGATCTCTCATATCGTGAGCACCCCGTTGCTATTCTTGAAGAGACTGAATGCAAGACTCGCAACAAGTCAATCAAATTCCTCAAAGTCAAGTGGTCACACCATTCCGACCGTGAAGCTACCTGGGAACGCGAGGATCACCTCCATTCTGAGTACCCGGCGTTCTTTCAGTCCTAGATCTCGGGACGAGATCCTTTCGTAGTGGTGGAGTGTTGTAACACCCCGGATATGAATTACCCAATATGTAATCCAACTCTTGCCGTTTCCGGCCTTAAGTTATTTTATTTTCTCGGGTTTGAGTTTTTGTCTCTGTGTGTTGTTGTCGTTGTCATGCATCTCATATCATGTCATCATGTGCATTGCATTTGCATACGTGTTCATCTCATGCATTCGAGCATTTTCCCCGTTGTCCGTTTTGCATTCCGGCGCTTCGTTCTCCTCCGGTGGTCATTTCTACTTTTCTTTCGTGTGCCAGGATTAAAAAATTTCAGATTGGACCGAGACTTGCCAAGCGGCCTTGGTTTACTACCGGTAGACCGCCTGTTAAGTTTCGTACCATTTGGACTTCGTTTGATGCTCCAACGGTTAACCGAGGGACCGAAAAGGCCTCGTGTGCATTGCAGCCCAACACCCCCCCCCCCAATTTGGCCCAAAACCCACCAAAACCCTCTCCATCATCTAGAGCGTTCGATCACGATCGCGTGGCCGAAAACCGCACCTCATTTGGACTCTCCTAACTCCTCCTATGCCTATATAAAGACCCCCTCCGAAATCCGAATCTCCTTCTCCCCCGAAACCCTAAAATCAGCTCCCCTCGCCGCCGGACGTGTCCGAATCGGTCCGGACACGTCCGCCGCCGCCCGTAGCCAACCGGGGTGCGCCACGTGGCGTGGGCGCCCCACATCGCCGACGATCCCGCGTGGGCCCGCCGAGCCCGTATCCGGCCCCCGCGGCCCACTCGCCCCCCCACCGCCCGGTGCCTTCCCTTCTCCGTGCCGGTGCCTCAGGTCTGCTCCAGCCGCCGCGCGCCAAGACCGAGCTCGCCGCGCCGCCACCTTCCGCTCACCGGTCGCCGCCCCGTGCCGAGCTCGCCCCGCCGCCGTTCTTCGCCGCCCTGCCGGATCCGGCGCGATCCGGCCAGAGAGGAGCCCCCTGTGCCCGGATCTAGTCGGCCCCGCCCTCATCGTCCTTCTCCGACCTCGCCGGAACCAGATTCGTCTTGCTGGAGTCCTCGGTTCGCGCGCCGACGACGAACCCTAGATCCGGAGGGTATAATTTTTCCTAAGTCTGCAGTTCAAATGCCCTTGTTCATCGTGTCGTAACTTTGCACCCATAACTCCATTTTGGGCATATAGCATATCAAATGTTCGTCTCCGAGAGCACATCATTTCATCTCATTGCATCATTTTCATTTGAGTTCATCTTGATGCCCGAAATGCTGTTGGAAGGATGCTATTTGAGATAATTGTCAGATCTGCTGCTCCAGTTAGATATTTGTCATTTTTGCCATGATTATTGTGTGCATGATATGCCCCTGAGCTCTTCATGAGTTTTGTTATATATTTTGCCATCTATCCAGAGGTGCAACCCATGTATTTTTGTGATGTGTGTGGTGACTAGCACAAGCTTGCAAAGTGGAGCATTCGTTAATGCTGATTTCAGGGACTTAGCATTTCCACTAAGTCCTTGGACTGTTATCTCACTATGCCATATGTTCATGTTGTTTCCTAGTGATCCGTGCCTCTTTTGAGAATGATCAGTAAGGATGTTTTGTTAATCTTGTAGTGTTCTATCCGTCCATGTCTTTGTTTGCAATTATGGAGCACCCTAGCTTGAGTCAATCGAGCTCTACTTTTGTCATTTCGTGAATCTGGGCAGATTGTCTACTTGTTAGCAATTTTGCCAAGGATGTTGTAGTTGATCCGTGCATGCTATGTTATTGTTCTTGCCATGTCTAGCTTGTATTTTGTGTATTATTGATGAGTGTATGCTTAGCTTTTCATGACAAGCTCTGTAGTGAGTGCATCGAGCTCGTAAACATGCCTACTTGATATCTGTTTCAGCATGCTCCAGTTTTCACAAAGTTTGTGAACTGTTTATGTTTTTTCCATGTTCACATGCTTGCAATGTATTTTCTGATCCCTTTTGGCTCAAGGTCACTAAGGGACTTTTGTTAAGCTCTTTGAGTAGCTCCATGCCATGCTTTACTTTGCCATGTTCAGGTCCTGTACATATAGTTTTCATGCTCCAAAGAGTGCTATCGGATCTGAAATTCCAGACAAGTGTTAATTTCACTAAGTCTGAAATCTGTTTACCAAATGCATTTTTGCCATGCTTGTTTGAACCTGTTAATGGATGAATTGGCCGTAGCTCACTGCTAGTATTTTGTTAAGAATATTGAAAGGATCCCTGCCATGTATTTTTATGCCACGTTTGGGTGCTGTAGCATGTTCATCTTGTTGCATTTAGATGGCTACTTGCTGTAAATCGCAGATCGTGGTCATATTTGAATTGCTTGCCATTTCCAAACCGTAACTCCGATTCCGGCGTTCTTTATATCGTTTTCAAGCGATTTCATCTCATCTTTCCAGTGGCACACTTGGATTTCCAAGTTGAGGACAGGTTCATTCATTCCTTGTCAAATCTTGCATATGCATCACATTTTGCATCCCGCATAGCATACCATCCTTGCATTTTATTGTTTGAGCCTTGCACGTGGTTGATTGTGTCCTTGTTGCTTGTTTGTCTTGTTTGGGTAGAGCCGGGAGACGAGTTCGCTAACAAGGAGCCCGTTGAGTTTGCTTTCGAGGATCCAGTCAACTCTGACAACTTTGCGGGCAAGATGATCATACCCTCGAAATCACTACTATCTTTGCTATGATAGATGCTCGCTCTTTTGCTATGCCTATGCTACGATGCCTACCACTTGCTTATCATGCCTCCCAAATTGCCATGTTAAACCTCTAACCCACCTTGTCCTAGCAAACCGTTGATTGACTATGTTACCGCTTTGCTCACACCCTCTTATAGCGTTGCTAGTTGCAGGTGAAGATTGGAGACCGTTCCTTGTTGGAACATTATTTACTTGTTGGGACATCATTATATTGCCTTGTTATCTTAATGCATCTATATACTTGGTAAAGGGTGGAAGGCTCGGCCTCTCGCCTAGTGTTTTGTTCCACTCTCGCCGCCCTAGTTTCCGTCATATCGGTGTTATGTTCCCAGATTTTGCGTTCCTTACGCGGTTGGGTTATAATGGGAACCCCTTGACAGTCCGCCTTGAATAAAACTCCTCCAGCAATGCCCAACCTTGGTTTTACCATTTGCCACCTAGCCTTTTCCCTTGGATTTCACGGACTCAAGGGTCATCTTATTTTAAACCCCCCCCCCCCCGGGCCAGTGCTCCTTTGAGCGTTGGTCCAACCTAGAGCACCGTGCGGGGCCGTCCCTTGGCAACTTGGGTTACGTTGGCTCCCGTACGCTTAGCTTATCCGGTGTGCCCTGAGAATGAGATATGTGCAGCTCCTATCGGGATTTGTCGGCCCAGCGGGTGGTGTTGCTGGACTTGTTTTACCATTGTCGGAGTTGTCTTGTAGAACCGGGATACCGAGTCTGATCGGAATGTCTCGGGAGGAGGTCTATTCCTTCGTTGACCGCGAGAGCTTGTCATGGGCTAAGTTGGGACTCCCCTGCAGGGATTTGAACTTTCGAAAGCCGTGCCCGCGGTTATGGGCAGATGGGAATTTGTTAATGTCCGGTTGTAGATAACTTGAACCTTAACTTAATTAAAATGAATCAACAGTGTGAGTTACCGTGATGGTCTCTTCTCGGCGGAGTCCGGGAAGTGAACACGGTGTTGGAGTAATGCTTGCGCAGGTCGTCCTCTAGTTACTCGTTCGTGCTTTGCCTCCTCTTCTCGCTCTCTTTTGCTAACAGGATAGCCACCATAGATGCTAGTCGCTTGCTGCAGCTCCATATAGTTTTCATGCTCCGAAGAGTGCTATCTGATCTGAAATTCCAGACAAGTGTTAATTTCACTAAGTCTGAAATCTGTTTACCAAATGCATTTTTGCCATGCTTGTTTGAACCTGTTAATGGATGAATTGGCCGTAGCTCAGTGCTAGTGTTTTGTTAAGAATCTTGAATGGATCCCTGCCATGTATTTTTATGCCATGTTTGGGTGCTGTAGCATGTTCATCTTGTTGCATTTAGATGGCTACTTGCTGTAAATCGTAGATCGTGGTCATATTTGAATTGCTTGCCATTTCCAAACCGTAACTCTGATTCCGGCGTTCTTTATATCGTTTTCAAGCGATTTCATCTCATCTTTCCAGTGGCACACTTGGATTTCCAAGTTGGGGCCAGGTTCATTCATTCCTTGTCAAATCTTGCATATGCATCACATTTTGCATCCCGCATAGCATACCATCCTTGCATTTTATTGTTTGAGCCTTGCACGTGGTTGATTGTGTCCTTGTTGCTTGTTTGTATTGTTTGGGTAGAGCCGGGAGACGAGTTCGCTAACGAGGAGCCCGTTGAGTTTGCTTTCAAGGATCCAGTCAACTCTGACAACTTTGCAGGCAAGATGATCATACCCTCGAATCACTACTATCTTTGCTATGCTAGATGCTCGCTCTTTTGCTACGCCTATGCTACGATGCCTACCACTTGCTTATCATGCCTCCCAAATTGCCATGTTAAACCTCTAACCCACCATGTCCTAGCAAACCGTTGATTGACTATGTTACCGCTTTGCTCAACCCCTCTTATAGCGTTGCTAGTTGCAGGTGAAGATTGGAGACCGTTCCTTGTTGGAACATTATTTACTTGTTGGGATATCATTATATTGCCTTGTTATCTTAATGCATCTATATACTTGGTAAAGGGTGGAAGGCTCGGCCTCTCGCCTAGTGTTTTGTTCCACTCTCACCGCCCTAGATTTCGTCATATCGGTGTTATGTTCCCGGATTTTGCGTTCCTTACGCGGTTGGGTTATAATGGGAACCCCTTGACAGTCCGCCTTGAATAAAACTCCTCCAGCAATGCCCAACCTTGGTTTTACCATTTGCCACCTAGCCTTTTCCCTTGGGTTTCGCGGACTCAAGGGTCATCTTATTTTAAACCCCCCGACCAGTGCTCCTCTGAGCGTTGGTCCAACCTAGAGCACCGTGCGGGGTCGTCCCTTGGCAACTTGGGTTACGTTGGCTCCCGTACGCTTAGCTTATCCGGTGTGCCCTGAGAATGAGATATGTGCAGCTCCTATCGGGATTTGTCGGCACAGCGGGTGGTGTTGCTGGACTTGTTTTACCATTGTCGGAGTTGTCTTGTAGAACCGGGATACCGAGTCTGATTGGAATGTCTCGGGAGGAGGTCTATTCCTTCGTTGACCGTGAGAGCTTGTCATGGGCTAAGTTGGGACTCCCCTGCAGGGATTTGAACTTTCGAAAGTTGTGCCCGCGGTTATGGGCAGATGGGAATTTGCTAATGTCCGGTTGTAGATAACTTGAACCTTAACTTAATTAAAATGAATCAACAGTGTGAGTTACCGTGATGGTCTCTTCTCGACGGAGTCCGGGAAGTGAACACGGTGTTGGAGTAATGCTTGCGCAGGTCGTCCTCTAGTTACTCGTTCGCGCTTTGCCTCCTCTTCTCGCTCTCTTTTGCGAACAGGATAGCCACCATAGATGCTAGTCGCTTACTGTAGCTCCATATAGTTTTCATGCTCCGAAGAGTGCTATCTGATCTGAAATTCCAGACAAGTATTAATTTCACTAAGTCTGAAATCTGTTTACCAAATGCATTTTTGCCATGCTTGTTTGAACCTGTTAATGGATAAATTGGCCGTAGCTCAGTGCTAGTATTTTGTTAAGAATCTCGAATGGATCCCTGCCATGTATTTTTATGCCATGTTTGGGTGCTGTAGCATGTTCATCTTGTTGCATTTAGATGGCTACTTGCTGTAAATCGCAGATCGTGGTCATATTTGAATTGCTTGCCATTTCCAAACCGTAACTCCGATTCCGGCGTTCTTTATATCGTTTTCAAGCGATTTCATCTCATCTTTCCAGTGGCACACTTGGATTTCCAAGTTGAGGCCAGGTTCATTCATTCCTTGTCAAATCTTGCATATGCATCACATTTTGCATCCCGCATAGCATACCATCCTTGCATTTTATTGTTTGAGCCTTGCACGTGGTTGATTGTGTCCTTGTTGCTTGTTTGTATTGTTTGGGTAGAGCCGGGAGACGAGTTCGCTAACAAGGAGCCCGTTGAGTTTGTTTTCGAGGATCCAGTCAACTCTGACAACTTTGCAGGCAAGATGATCATACCCTCGAAATCACTACTATCTTTGCTATGCTAGATGCTCGGTCTTTTGCTATGCCTATGCTACGATGCCTACCACTTGCTTATCATGCCTCCCAAATTGCCATGTTAAACCTCTAACCCACCATGTCCTAGCAAACCGTTGATTGACTATGTTACCGCTTTGCTCAGCCCCTCTTATAGCGTTGCTAGTTGCAGGTGAAGATTGGAGACCGTTCCTTGTTGGAACATTATTTACTTGTTGGGATATCATTATATTGCCTTGTTATCTTAATGCATCTATATACTTGGTAAAGGGTGGAAGGCTCGGCCTCTCGCCTAGTATTTTGTTCCACTCTCGCCGCCCTAGTTTCCGTCATATCGGTGTTATGTTCCCGGATTTTGCGTTCCTTACGCGGTTGGGTTATAATGGGAACCCCTTGACAGTCCGCCTTGAATAAAACTCCTCCAGCAATGCCCAACCTTGGTTTTACCATTTGCCACCTAGCCTTTTCCCTTGGGTTTCGTGGACTCAAGGGTCATCTTATTTTAAACCCCCCGGACCAGTGCTCCTCTGAGCGTTGGTCCAACCTAGAGCACCGTGCGGGGTCGTCCCTTGGCAACTTGGGTTACGTTGGCTCCCGTACGCTTAGCTTATCCGATGTGCCCTGAGAATGAGATATGCGCAGCTCCTATCGGGATTTGTCGGCACAGCGGGTGGTGTTGCTGGACTTGTTTTACCATTGTCGGAGTTGTCTTGTAGAACCGGGATACCGAGTCTGATCGGAATGTCTCGGGAGGAGGTCTATTCCTTCATTGACCGTGAGAGCTTGTCATGGGCTAAGTTGGGACTCCCCTGCAGGGATTTGAAATTTTGAAAGCCGTGCCCGCGGTTATGGGCAGATGGGAATTTTTTAATGTCCGGTTGTAGATAACTTGAACCTTAACTTAATTAAAATGAATCAACAGTGTGAGTTACCGTGATGGTCTCTTCTCGGCGGAGTCCGGGAAGTGAACACGGTATTGGAGTAATGCTTGCGCAGGTCGTCCTCTAGTTACTCGTTCGCGCTTTGCCTCCTCTTCTCGCTCTCTTTTGCGAACAGGATAGCCACCATAGATGCTAGTCGCTTGCTGCAGCTCCATATAGTTTTCATGCTCCGAAGAGTGCTATCTGATCTGAAATTCCAGACAAGTGTTAATTTCACTAAGTCTGAAATCTGTTTACCAAATGCATTTTTGCCATGCTTGTTTGAACCTGTTAATGGATGAATTGGCCGTAGCTCAGTGCTAGTATTTTGTTAAGAATCTTGAATGGATCCCTGCCATGTATTTTTATGCCATGTTTGGGTGTTGTAGCATGTTCATCTTGTTGCATTTAGATGGCTACTTGCTGTAAATCGCAGATCATGGTCATATTTGAATTGCTTGCCATTTCCAAACCGTAACTCCGATTCCGGCGTTCTTTATATCATTTTCAAGCGATTTCAGCTCATCTTTCTAGTGGCACACTTGGATTTCCAAGTTGAGGCCAGGTTCATTCATTCCTTGTCAAATCTTGCATATGCATCACATTTTGCATCCCGCATAGCATACCATCCTTGCATTTTATTGTTTGAGCCTTGCACGTGGTTGATTGTGTCCTTGTTGCTTGTTTGTCTTGTTTGGGTAGAGCCGGGAGACGAGTTCGCTAACGAGGAGCCCGTTGAGTTTGCTTTCAAGGATCCAGTCAACTCTGACAACTTTGCAGGCAAGATGATCATACCCTCGAAATCACTACTATCTTTGCTATGCTAGATGCTCGCTCTTTTGGTATGCCTATGCTATGATGCCTACCACTTGCTTATCATGCCTCCCAAATTGCCATGTTAAACCTCTAACCCACCATGTCCTAGCAAACCGTTGATTGACTGTGTTACCGCTTTGCTCAGCCCCTCTTATAGCGTTGCTAGTTGCAGGTGAAGATTGGAGACCGTTCCTTGTTGGAACATTATTTACTTGTTGGGATATCATTATATTGCCTTGTTATCTTAATGCATCTATATACTTGGTAAAGGGTGGAAGGCTCGGCCTCTCGCCTAGTGTTTTGTTCCACTCTCGCCGCCCTAGTTTCCGTCATATCGGTGTTATGTTCCCGGATTTTGCGTTCCTTACGCGGTTGGGTTATAATGGGAACCCCTTGACAGTCCGCCTTGAATAAAACTCCTCCAGCAATGCCCAACCTTGGTTTTACCATTTGCCACCTAGCCTTTTCCCTTGGGTTTCACGGACTCAAGGGTCATCTTATTTTAAACCCCCCCGAACCAGTGCTCCTCTGAGCGTTGGTCCAACCTAGAGCACCGTGCGGGGTCGTCCCTTGGCAACTTGGGTTACGTTGGCTCCCGTACGCTTAGCTTATCCGGTGTGCCTTGAGAATGAGATATGCGCAGCTCCTATCGGGATTTGTCGGCACAGCGGGTGGTGTTGCTGGACTTGTTTTACCATTGTCGGAGTTGTCTTGTAGAACCGGGATACCGAGTCTGATCGGAATGTCTCGGGAGGAGGTCTATTCCTTCGTTGACCGTGAGAGCTTGTCATGGGCTAAGTTGGGACTCCCCTGCAGGGATTTGAAATTTCGAAAGCCATGCCCGCGGTTATGGGCAGATGGGAATTTGTTAATGTCCGGTTGTAGATAACTTGAACCTTAACTTAATTAAAATGAATCAACAGTGTGAGTTACCGTGATGGTCTCTTCTCGGCGGAGTCCGGGAAGTGAACACGGTGTTGGAGTAATGCTTGCGCAGGTCGTCCTCTAGTTACTCGTTCGCGCTTTGCCTCCTCTTCTCGCTCTCTTTTGTGAACAGGATAGCCACCATAGATGCTAGTCGCTTGCTGCAGCTCCATATAGTTTTCATGCTCCGAAGAGTGCTATCTGATCTGAAATTCCAGACAAGTGTTAATTTCACTAAGTCTGAAATCTGTTTACCAAATGCATTTTTGCCATGCTTGTTTGAACCTGTTAATGGATGAATTGGCCGTAGCTCAGTGCTAGTATTTTGTTAAGAATCTTGAATGGATCCCTGCCATGTATTTTTATGCCATGTTTGGGTGCTATAGCATGTTCATCTTGTTGCATTTAGATGGCTACTTGCTGTAAATTGCAGATCGTGGTCATATTTGAATTGCTTGCCATTTCCAAACCGTAACTCCGATTCCGGCGTTCTTTATATCATTTTCAAGCGATTTCAGCTCATCTTTCTAGTGGCACACTTGGATTTCCAAGTTGAAGCTAGGTTCATTCATTCCTTGTCAAATCTTGCATATGCATCACATTTTGCATCCCGCATAGCATACCATCCTTGCATTTTATTGTTTGAGCCTTGCACGTGGTTGATTGTGTCCTTGTTGCTTGTTTGTCTTGTTTGGGTAGAGCCGGGAGATGAGTTCGCTAAAGAGGAGCCTGTTGAGTTTGCTTTCGAGGATCCAGTCAACTCTGACAACTTTGCAGGCAAGATGATCATACCCTCGAAATCACTACTATCTTTGCTATGTTAGATGCTCGCTCTTTTGCTATGCCTATGCTACGATGCCTACCACTTGCTTATCATGCCTCCCAAATTGCCATGTTAAACCTCTAACCCACCATGTCCTAGCAAACCGTTGATTGACTATGTTACCGCTTTGCTCAGCCCATCTTATAGCGTTGCTAGTTGCAGGTGAAGATTGGAGACCGTTCCTTGTTGGAACATTATTTACTTGTTGGGATATCATTATATTGCCTTGTTATCTTAATGCATCTATATACTTGGTAAAGGGTGGAAGGCTCGGCCTCTCGCCTAGTGTTTTGTTCCACTCTCGCCGCCCTAGTTTCCGTCATATCAGTGTTATGTTCCCGGATTTTGCGTTCCTTACGCGGTTGGGTTATAATGGGAACCCCTTGACAGTCCGCCTTGAATAAAACTCCTCCAGCAATGCCCAACCTTGGTTTTACCATTTGCCACCTAGCCTTTTCCCTTGGGTTTTGCGGACTCAATGGTCATCTTATTTTAAACCCTCCCCCCCCCCGGGCCAGTGCTCCTCTGAGCGTTGGTCCAACCTAGAGCACCGGCGGGGCCGTCCCTTGGAAACTTGGGTTACATTGGCTCCCGTACGCTTAGCTTATCCGGTGTGCCCTGAGAATGAGATATGTGCAGCTCCTATCGGGATTTGTCAGCACAGCGGGTGGTGTTGCTGGACTTGTTTTACCATTGTCGGAGTTGTCTTGTAGAACCGGGATACCGAGTCTGATCGGAATGTCTCGGGAGGAGGTCTATTCCTTCGTTGACCGTGAGAGCTTGTCATGGGCTAAGTTGGGACTCCCCTGCAGGGATTTGAAATTTCGAAAGCCATGCCCGCGGTTATGGGCAGATGGAAATTTGTTAATGTCCGGTTGTAGATAACTTGAACCTTAACTTAATTAAAATGAATCAATAGTGTGAGTTACCGTGATGGTCTCTTCTCGGCGGAGTCCGGGAAGTGAACACGGTGTTGGAGTAATGCTTGCGCAGGTCGTCCTCTAGTTACTCGTTCGCGCTTTGCCTCCTCTTCTCGCTCTCTTTTGTGAATAGGATAGCCACCATATATGCTAGTCGCTTGCTGCAGCTCCATATTTTTTCCTTGCCTACCTATTAAGCTTAAATAGTCTTGATCGCAAGGGTGCGAGATTGCTGAGTCCCTGTGGCTCACAGATTACTTCCAAACCAGATGCAGGGCCTGATGTTTCCGCTCCAGATGACGCGCTTGAGCTCAAGTGGGAGTTCAACGAGGACTCCCAACGATACTACGTGTCTTTCCTTGATGATCAGTAGTGATGCCCAGTTGGGGTGATCGGGACCGTGTCGCATGTTGGGTTATCTTTTATTTTGGCGCCGTAGTCAGGCCATGAGTGTTTGAATGTTGTAATGCTATTTATGTACTTGATTGACGTGGCGAGTGTAAGCCAACTATGTACCTCCCCTTTTATTATCTATATTACATGGGATGTTGTGATGATTGCCTAACTTGCGACATTGCTTTCAATGTGGTTATGCCTCTAAGTTGTGCCTCGACACGTGGGAGCTATAGCCGCATCGAGGGCGTTACATTGGTGCTCCTGGATCTCCAAGTTTCTTTGGTATTCCACCCTTAAAAGTGTAATTAGCAAGCATGGTGGAAATTTCAACTTCCGATATCTTTATTTATTAGTAACAATATCTTTCATGTATTTAGCATAAGGGTTCATTTTAAGCATATCAGTCAAACGCATACGCAAAAAGATAGGTCTAATCATTTCAGCAAAGTGCTCATAATCCTCATCATCTTTTTTCTTGGATGGTTTAGGAGGAAAAGGCATGGGTTTCTGAACCCATGGTTCTCTTTCCTTACCGTGCTTCCTAGCAACAAAGTCTCTCTTATCATAACGTTGATTCTTTGATTATGGGTTATCAAGATCAACAGCAGGTTCAATCTCTACATCATTATCATTGCTAGGTTGAGCATCAACATGAACATCATCATTAACATTATCACTGGGTTCATGTTCATTACCAGATTGTGTCTCGGCATCAGAAATAGAAATTTCATTGGGATTCTCAGGTGTGTCAACAACAGGTTCACTAGAAGCATGCAAAGTCCTATCATTTTTCTTTTTCTTCTTCTTAGAAAAACTAGGTGCATCAATATTAGTTCTCTGAGAATCTTGCTCAATTCTCTTAGGGTGGCCCTGAGGATACAAAGGTTCCTGAGTCATTTTACCCCCTCTAGTCATAACTCTAACAGCATTATCATTTTTCTTATTATTTAATTCATTGAGAAAAATCATTCTGAGCCTTAAGTACTTGTTCTACTTGAGTGGTAACCATAGAAGCATGTTTACTAATAAGTTTAAGTTCACCTTTAACTCTAGACATATAATCACTCAAGTGTTCAAGCATATCAGCATTACGTTTCAATTGTCTACCAACATAAGCATTGAGCTTTCTTGTTTAACAATAAAATTATCAAACTCATCTAAGCATTGGCTAGCAAACTTATAACGAGAAATATCACCTTCATCAAATCTATAGAGAGAATTTACCTTTAATACCTGTGTCGGGTTATCAAGACCATGTATTTCTTCAATAGGTGGTAAATTCTTAACATCTTCAGCTTTAATACCTTTTTCTTTCATAGATTTCTTTGTCTCTTGCATATCTTCAGGACTGAGAAATAGAATACCCCTTTTCTTCGGAGTTGGCTTAGGAGTTGGTTCAGGAAGTGTCCAATCATTTTCATTACTAAACATATTATTCAATAGCAATTCAACTTGATCAATAGTTCTTTCCCTAAAAACACAACCAGCACAACTATCCAGGTAGTCTCTGGAAGTATCGGTTAGTCCATTATAAAAGATATCAAGTATTTCATTTTTCTGGAGAGGATGATCAGGCAAAGCATTAAGTAATTGGATAAGCCTCCCCCAAGCTTGTAGGAGACTCTCTTCTTCAATTTGCACAAAATTATATATTTCCCTTAAAGCAGCTTGTTTCTTATGAGCGGGGAAATATTTAGCAGAGAAGTAATAAATCATATCCTGGGGACTACGCACACAACCAGGATCAAGAGAGTTAAACCATGTTTTAGCATCACCCTTTAATGAGAAGGGAAACAACTTAAGGATAAAGTAATAGCGAGTTTTCTCATCATGAGTAAACAGGGTGGCTATATCATTTAATTTAGTAAGATGTGCCACAACAGTTTCAGATTCATAGCCATAGAAAGGCTCAGATTCAACCAAAGTAATTAACTCAGGATCGACAGGGAAATCATAATCCTTATCAGTAACAAAGATAGGTGAAGTAGCAAAAGCAGGGTCATGTTTAATTCTAGCATTCAAGGACTTTTCTTTAAGCTTAGCTAATAATTTCTTAAGATCAGATCTATCATTGCAAGCTAAGAAGTCTCTAGCAGTTTCTTCATCCATAACATAACCCTCAGGCACAACAGGCAATTCATATCTAGGGGATAATCTTCATCATCACTTTCATCAATATTATCAGTTTCAATAATTTCATTCTCTCTAACCCTAGCAAGTTGTTCATCAAGAAATTCACCTAGTGGCACAGTATTATCAAGCATAGAAGTAGTTTCATCATGAGTATCATGCAAAGCAGAAGTGGCATCATCAATAACATGCGACATATCAGAATGAATAGCAGGTGTAGGTGTCGCAAGTTTACTCAAAATAGAAGGTGAATCAAGTGCAGAGCTTGATGGCAGTTCCTTACCTCCCCTCGTAGTTGAGGGAAAAATCTTGGTTCTTTGATCTTTCAAGTTCTTCATAGTGACCAGCAGATATAAATCCCGAGTGAATCAAAGAATAGAGCTATGCTCCCCGGCAACGGCGCCAGAAAATAGTCTTGATAACCCACAAGTATAGGGGATCGCAACAGTTTTCGAGGGTAGAGTATTCAACCCAAATTTATTGATTCGACACAAGGGGAGCCAGAGAATATTCTCAAGTATTAGCAGTTGAGTTGTCAATTCAACCACACCTGGAAACTTAATATCTGCAGCAAGGTATTTAATAGCAAAGTAATATGATAGTAGTGGTAACAGTGGCAAAAGTAACGGTAGCAGCTTTGGTTTTATAGTGATTGTAACAGTAGCAACGGAAAAGTAAATAAGCGAAGAACAATATATGAAAAGCTCGTAGGCAATGGATCAATGATGGATAATTATGTCGAATGTGGTTCCTCATGCAATGATTATAACATAGGGTGACACAGAACTAGCTCCGGTTCATCAATGTAATGTAGGCATGTATTCCGAATATAGTCGTACGTGCTTATGGAAAAAGAACTTGCATGACATCCTTTGTCCTACCCTCCCATGGCAGCAGGGTCCTATTGGAAACTAAAGGATATTAAGGCCTCCTTTTAATAGAGTACCGGACCAAAGCATTAACACATAGTGAATACATGAACTCCTCAAACTACAGTCATCATCGGTAAGTATCCCGATTATTGTCACTTCGGGGTTAACGGATCATAACACATAATAGGTGACTATAGACTTGCAAGATAGGATCGAGAACTCTCATATATTCATGAAAACATAATAGGTTCAGATCTGAAATCATGGCACTCGGGCCCTAATGACAAGCATTAAGCATAGCAAAGTCATAGCAACATCAATCTCAGAACATAATGGATACTAGGGATCAAACCCTAACAAAACTAACTCGATTACATGATAAATCTCATCCAACCCATCACCGTCCAGCAATCCTACGATGGAATTACTCACGCACGGCGATGAGCATCATGAAATTGGTGATGGAGGAAGGTTGATGATGACGATGGCGACGGATTCCCCTCTCTAGAGCCCCGAACGGACTCCAGATCAGCCCTCCCGAGAGAGATTAGGGCTTGGCGGCGGCTCCGTATCGTAAAACGTGATGATTCCTTCTCTCAGTTTTTTTTCTCCCCGAACACGAATATATAGAGTTGGATTTGAGGTCGGAGGAGCACAAGGGGGCCCACGAGGCAGGGGGCGTGCCCAGGGGTAGGCGCGCCCCCACCCTCGTGGAGAGGGTGTGGGCCCCCTGGCCTTGATTCTTTCGCTAGTATTTTTTATATATTCCAAAAATAGTCTTCGTTGATTTTCAGGTCATTCCAAGAACTTTTATTTCTGCACAAAAATAACACCATGGCAATTCTGCTGAAAATAGCGTCAGTCCGGGTTAGTTCCATTCAAATCATGCAAGTTAGAGTCCAAAACAAGGGAAGAAGTGTTTGGAAAAGTAGATACGTTGGAGACGTATCAACGAGCGCTTCAAAACATGGAATATGTTGAGGGGCATAGCTAGCTCGAGCTCTTTACCTTGGGCGGCCCTGGGGGACTTCAATGAGGTTTTAAGAGCAGATGAACATGACGGAGTTGGCAATAGAAGTCAGGCCCAGATGGATGCGTTCTGTGATGCACTCGATACATGTGGTTTAGCGGATATCGTATATCAGGGGAACCCTTGGACATTTGAAAAAAGGGTCACAGGAGGCAAGTTCACACGGTTACGGCTGGACCGGTGTGTTGCTTCACCGAACTGGTCCTTGGCGTTTCCATCAGCAATGCTCGAACACAAGAACACAGCCAGCTCGGACCACGCTGTAATTCTCTTAACTCTGGCCGATGAGAGTGCTTTCAACGTGCGGCCACGGTCTTTCAAGTATGAGCTTATGTGGGAACGACACCCTGATTTTTTGACGTGATTAATGAAAGTTGGAACAAATCTGCTGCTGTTACCATGGGAGAGCTGAAGGCAAAACTGAAGAACCTCTCGACATGTTTATCAGTCTGGGACCGAACGGAGTTTGGGTCAGTGCTAGTGGAGATAAAAAAACTAAAGGTCGACCTGGATGTCCTGCGTGCCCAGCCAGGCAAGTCGGGTCTGACTCATCTTGAGACAAAAGTGATGGATTGACTGGTTGAACTTTACCATCGCAAAGAGATCTTGTGGCGCCAACGGGCTAGGGTTGACTGGTTATCTCATGGGGACAAAACACTTATTTCTTCCACTTAAGAGCTAGTAGTAGAAGAAGAAGGAAGAATAAGATTAAGGGTCTCTTGCGGCCTGATGGTAGCCTCATGGAGGAAACAGGAGAGATGGAGGATATGGTAAATTCTTTTTATAGAAATCTGTACACCTCCGAGGGAGTTCGTGATATGGAGAGAGTAATTGGAACCGTGCCAAGGAAAGTAACAGATGATATGAATGCTCAACTGAATGTGCCCTACTCACAGCAAGAGGTGAAGGATGCCCTGTTTCAAATGTTCCCTATGAAATCACCCGGTCCCGATGGCTTTCTCGCTCATTTCTTCCAATGACACTAGGGGGTGTGTGGTGAAGAAGTCACAAAGATGGTGCTGAGCATAGTTGAAGGGAATGAGTCTTCTGAATGCATCAATGAGACTATTCTAGTTTTGATCCCTAAGGTAAAGGATCTGAACCAGTTAACTCAATTCCGCCCAATTAGTCTTTGCAATGTTCTATATAAAATTGCATCAAAGGTGATCTCGAACCATCTGAAAGTGGTATTTCCTAAAATTATATCTCCAGAGCAGTCTGCGTTTGTTCTGGGTAGGTTGATCACTGACAACATAATTGCAGCGTATGAATGTCTACACTTTATGAAGAGAAACAAGGCAAAGAAGAATCAACACTGTGCTCTGAAGCTGGATATGATGAAAGCCTATGATAGGGTAGAGTAGGCATATCTTCGAGCTATTATGGTTAAACTTGGCTTCACACAGAGATGGGTGGATATTGTCATGAGCATGGTCACGTTAGTAAAATTCTCGGTAATGTTTAATGGTAAGAAGTTGGAACAGTTTATTCCTTCACGTGCAATCAGACATGGGGACCCAATCTTCCCATACTTGTTCTTGTTAGCGGCAGAGGGCCTTTCGTGCCTGTTAAAATCTCGAGACGGGTCATCAAACCTTAATGGAGTATAAGTGGCACCCTCGGTGCCGCATGTAAACCATCTTCTTTTTACAGATGACAGCCTGATGTTTTTCAAGGCGAATAGTGTGGGAGCAGACAAGGTTAACCAGGTCTTGGATATCTATTGTCAAGCAACAGGCCAACGTATAAACTATGGTAAATCATCAATATTCTTCAGCAAGGGTGTTCCGGAAAGTGTTAGAGATGAGATCAAGCAAACTCTCCAAGTCCCCGGTGAAACTCTAAATGGGAAATATTTGGGCATGCCTTCTGATGTGGGTTCTTCAAAGAACGGAGCCTTCAAGTTTTTGAAAGACAGATTATGGAGTAAAATACAAGGGTGGATCGAGAAGACACTCTCTGCAGCAGGCAAGGAAGTATTGGTTAAATCGGTGGCGCAAGTTATCCCTATTTTCTCCATGTCTTGCTTTAAACTTCCGAGGGGACTATGTGAACACCTTAATATGCTAATAAGGAAGTTTTGGTGGGGCAGCAAAGATGGACATCGGAAACCAAGTTGGGTATCTTGGGAGGCGATGACACAACCGAAGGCAATGGGGGGACTAGGCTTCAAGGATTTTGAGTTTTTTAACCTTGCCATGCTAGCAAAACAAGGCTGGAGGATTTTGCAACAGCCAAACTCTTTGAGTGCCCGAATCCTTAAGAGTGTGTACTTCCCAGATTCATCGATACTGCAAGCAGAGTTGGGTTCCCGTCCAAGTCAAATATGGAGAGCTATCAAAGAAGGAGTTGATATTTTGAAACTGGGATGATTAAACGCATCGGTAATGGGAATACCACGGATGTATGGATGGACAACTGGATTCCTAGAGACAAAATGATGAGATCTTATGGCAGCAAGATTGCTAATCTGCCCCGGTTAGCTTCAGACTATTTCAGCTTGAACACCGCTTCATGGGACAAGCAAAAAGTGGAGCAGACCTTCATGCCCATGGATGTTGAAGCCATCCTAGCGATTCCTATTAGCACCCGTAACTTTGATGGTTATTGGGCTTGGCACTTCGAAAGAAGCAGCAAGTTCTCAGTTCGCTCGGCGTACAGGATGATGGTGGCGACACGGAATCGAAGGGGAGCATGGCTCAAAGAAGCGGCAGGACCCTTGACTTTGCGCAATGAGGAGAAGTCATGGAAGCGGCTATGGAATGTGCAAGTACTAGCTAAAATCAGAATGTTCTTATGGCAACTAGCAAGACAATCCCTCCCTACAGAGGATATATGAGCTCATCGCAATATGTCGACCACTAGCTCATGTGCTTTCTGTGGCTCGCGGGACTCTTGGAGACACTCCCTCCTTGAGTGCTTAGTGGCAAGATGTGTATTGACATTGGAAGATGGTGAGGTGGACTGCATGATCGCAACGTCGGAACCAAACGCGAAACAGTGCTTTTCACCCTCATGGCGACTTTGGATCATAGCATCTTTGTCCGCATGGCTGTCACGCTTTGGCTGGACGGCACGGCGAAAATATATACATGAGGGAATCACACAAAGTCCGCAGGCCACTTCTCTCTTTGTGAGCAGGTTTATCAAAGAACTGGAGCTGATCAATACAAAGCCTCAGCGCATTTAGCAGGGTGCCCCTCGGGTAAATGTGGCAGCACATGCAAGGCTAAAAGCACCACCGGTGGGATACGTTAAGATCCATGTAGATGAAGCAGTCTTGCGCAATCGGCGAGGCTTGGCGGCGGCTGTATGCCGAGACCAGGCGGGCAACTACCTGGGAAGTTCTGCACTTGTCTTACCAGGGATAGCTGACCCGCCCACTTTGGAAGCAATTGCTTGTCGAGAAGGCCTTGCTTTGGCGGAGGATCTTCTCCTGGGGAACCTAATCATCGTGTCTGATTGCAAGCGGGTTGTTGATGACATCAAGCTAGGCAACCAGTGCTCCTATGGTTCAGTGATAACATAAATTAAACTTCGCTCTTTGGATTTTACTTGTAGTTTTGTTTTTGAAAGCCGTTCTTCAAACGTTGAAGCTCATAGTTTAGCTAAGCATGCACTCTCTCTTGGTGCGGGGCGCCACACTTGGCTGATTAACCCTTATAATCCGATTTGTATCCCACTTCATGTGGATTATGATCAATAAAGCTTAGCTTTGTCCTAAAAAAAGTAAGTTATTCTTTCCCCAGTTTTGTCCATCGTTCTTTTTTATTTATTTTTATTTTTTTCAAAAATATTGTGAATACATATTTTTCAAAATATAAAATTAATGCAACGTAAAACATTTATCTTAATAAAAAAACCAACATATTAGCTTAATGCAATGTAAAAATAGCTTGATTCAAAAAATTGTTGATAGCACACACAAAAATGTTGTGAAATTTAAAAAAGTTCATGAATTTTAATGTAATATGTTGAACTTTGTATGAATTAGGTTCAGTTTACATGTAATTCACTCGGGTTGCATGAAATTTGTCCTTTTAGTTCAATTTTCATTTGAAATGCGGGTGGACGTTTCGGCCATGTGGTTGGGTGGCTGGCTCCCGTATTCTCGTTCGAGGGACGGACAACGAGTCCGATTTGCGGGACGGCGGTGGAGATGCCCTTACAACCCTTGTTTTTTTTTTAGGTTATAGGTGAGTTGGAGTAGATGTTGCCACCTGCTGGCAGTCCAACAATGATTTGCCAGAGAAGATCGGACAATCTATCCAACATGGATGATGACAGTGAGGCCAGGTTGCTACGTAGGTTCGTCTGTCCCGAGCAAACCGTCAGATGGAATCATTCAAGCAGAACACGCCACCGGGAGAGAAGACGAGGGAGCCACCGGCCAAACCCAGCAACGGTTAGTAGTACAGCCTGGACCAACATTTCCAATCTTGACACCTTGTACTACTCAACCTCCCACCCCCAACGCCTCACACACACACCTGCACTTCGTTGCGTTGCGTTGGCTTCCTTCCAATCCTGGGACCTCGAGGAGGGTCACGCGTCGCGAACCCTCCCTGGGTAACTGGAAAGAAACGCGAGACAACCTCCTCCCGTGAGCTGTCCCAGCGTCCACGTTCCGTGCTTCCGAAGAACAGCTCACGGGATTTGGCTTGCAAGACAACTCACAAGTTGCATCCTGCCTAGCACATATTCCATCCACTTTCAACAAGATAAGACGACCCCCATAATGATATGTAAGTTGGCAGGGATGGTAAAAGAGACGCATCAAAGGCACGCGAGCAAGTGGTAAAAAGAATCGTTGGGTTACTCTTACTCAACCCTGAGTGGGTATGAACAGTACAGCACTCAATTAGCTCTTTGAATTACATAGCAAACGGCGGTGGGCAGATCGGTCAACAACATATGAAAGAATCAACGGCTGCAGCTACCAGAAGCTATACTTGGGTCAAACATCCCTTCCTCGCACACAAGTCAGCATATAAATTCAACCGGACTTTACAAATTGCATCGATGAAAAAGTCAAAAAAAAGGGGTAAAAAAGAATTCCCTCACGACGGCCCGCTGTATCCTGAACTGTAGCCACTGTGGCCACCTTTCTTCATTGTCCCTGTCTCGATTTCTTGAGTTTGTTGGCCCTCACTGCTTGATGCAGATGGTATCTGACCATACTCGCTTGTCGGCGCACTGTATTGGCTGCTCGTGTAGTCATTCGTCGTAAAGGCCATCTTCTTGAACTTCTTCATGTCCTCGTTGTACTGCCCAGAATCATAGTCAGAACTGCTGTATGATCCGAAAAAGCGGCTATGACCAGGCCGAACACCTTCGTTAAGATCCTCCAAAGAGACGTCACCTTCCAAGGCCCGAACAACCTGGCAATCATATCAGGTATGAGCAACCGCATAATTCTCACTTGTAGCCACAATACTAAGGGCTGAAAGCATTATTGTGCTATAAGCAGATTACAGCTCTATTAACATCTAAAATGCCCAAAGTAGATGTCGAATTGATTTTCATAAACGATAAGCATCTATGGGCAGTTTGTAGAGCTTTAAGGCATACTGAAATACAAGTTACCTGACTCATTCGAGGGCGACGACGTGCTGAATGGCGTACACATGCAGCAGCACATGCTATCATTCTGGCAATCTCATTAGGATTGAAATCCTTTCCCAGACGAGCATCCACTAACTCATCATAGTTACCATCCTCAAGTGCTCGCATCAGTAAAGGTCTTGCCTATAGATGGTCAAATATGTTACTCCATCGACAACATAAATTCAATAAAAGAAACGATTCTAACAGAAGGCTTACAGATAATGAAGTATATAAATTGACTACAAAGAAATGACACACAGACAATAGCTTTGTCAAAAAAATGTTCAATGATCATATAGTTTCTTAGAACTTATTAACATACAATGATCAAAACAAGCAAAGCAATTTGCTTCTACAAGACCATGATAAGTCTTCTGTAGATGATCATTGTCTGTGTGTCATTTCTTTGTAGTCAATTTATATAGTCTTCCATTTAAAAAAACAAATCATGAAAATGATCATGTACCCAAAATGTCCCTTGCCTGACGTACATAAGAAACTACCAAACTTTCCTGACTTATCTAGTCGAAGTATCATGGGTATCACCAAACTTAAGTAGGCTATTAAAATACTTACCCAATCAACCAAGCTGTCATCCATATATGTTTGGGTTGAATCAACAGGCCGGCGCCCAGTTATCAGCTCAAGAAGCATCACTCCAAAGGAAAAGACATCTGATTTCTCAGTTAGCTTTCCAGAAGACGCATACTCTGGTGCTAGATACCTAATACCATAAAAAAGGTCTCAGGAAACTGTAACTGCAACTACAGCATAGCAAATTGAATGATGATTCAGTTTCTATCTAAAATACTGAAACAATATAAATGGCACAAAAACTAGGGGTTTTCCCGTAAAGAAATTTAAACATATCAACCTAATCTTAACAGAGTGAATGGTGTCCATGTGCTCTGGAAAATTGTAACAATGGAGTTGTACACATATGCAGCATGTCTACTTTGACATATAACAACAGATTTAAATGGCTCGGTAACAATTTAACTTCTACACATACCCAAAAGTGCCCATTACTCTTGTTGACACATGTGTGTTGTTATCAGAGGTGAACTTTGCCAGACCAAAATCCGCAACCTGTAGAGAGGATTACAATTAGCTCTGATTATGCACAAACAAAACGAGTAAGACACTGAAATTGGATAAACTCAAAGTTGTTGTCTACACAGCTACATCAATAAACACCTTAAGATGGCATTTCAAATTTCAACAACAAATACACAAAGATAATTGCACCACATGTTTACTCCCAAAGCATGTAAATTATTTATGTCAGAACTCTAATGAAGATGGTAATGTTAAATTAAATAAATGGTTAAACAAATGTTGTTAACAGACACAATAGAAAGGAAGCAGAAATGGAGAAGCATAACCTACCTTAGCTTCGAATTTAAAATCAAGAAGAATGTTTGATGACTTTATATCACGATGTATGATCTTCGGGTGGCCTGTCAATTATGAAAACAAACATTATTTTAAGGACCTGTTTTTGGTTACACTCCTATCTTCTATGCACAAAAAAAAGGTACGCATGGTGGTAAACTCACAATCTTCGTGAATGTATGCCAAACCCTTAGCAGCACCAAGGGCAATCCTTAGTCTTATGGGCCACTCCAACGTTGGACGGCCTTTTCCTGTGGAAGGTGAAAGCAGTCTTAACAATCAGCAACAAAACTTAGGGCATATAACACATCATATAGTGACTAACTTGTAGCATACAAGCCTC
This sequence comes from Triticum aestivum, assembly GCF_018294505.1. NCBI lineage: Eukaryota > Viridiplantae > Streptophyta > Magnoliopsida > Poales > Poaceae > Triticum > Triticum aestivum. The sequence continues at coordinate 157,734,244 of NC_057794.1, read as the reverse complement.
AAATTAAAAGTAAAAATAAAATAAAAAATGAAGGAGATACAAAACTTCATCCGTGAACTTCACTATGATAGGGCATATTACTGTCTGTTGCCATTTCAACCAAGTAAAACACAAAGTAACTAGCGAAATGGACAAAGGGCTTTTGATTCTACTTGGTTCTTTCCCACAAATGCAGAGTTTCTAATGACAATTTTACAAGTTAGTAGTTACTATGGTAAAAGGGAACAAGCTAGAAAATTAAATCATACAGTTTCAGTTGTTATCTAGTTTTAACATTAAAGTCGAGACTTTTCTTTGTGAAATGTGAATAGAGGTGTTTCTAAAGTTGTTGTTTTATGGGATGTGGGATAGATGTATTTATACACCCAGCTATTATCTAAAGTCTCATGGATAAACCATGCGTACAGAAGATAGATCAATGAGGCAATAAGGCATACCATGTAAGTGGAATTCCAATGTGTTATTGGTAACAAACTCATATACAAGCAACCTCTTCCCCCCAGAGATGCAGTAACCAACCAGAGACACAAGATGCTTGTGATGAACACGGCTGATAATCTCAACCTCCGCCTGGAACTCACGCTCTCCCTGGCCACTCCCAAGTTTCAATTGCTTCACAGCAATCTCTTTGCCATTAGGCAGCACTCCTTTGTGAACATATCCAAAACCACCTTGTCCGAGGAGATTAGCATCAGAGAACCCATCGGTTGCCCTCACCAGCTCATCATAAGTGAATGTGCTCTTAGAGTTCGTGAAGCCAAGGGCGGTCCCAGGGGATGGTGGAGGCAGGATCTCACCACCTGAGTAATTAGAACCTGACCCACCGCTGTTGTTTATCATAGGGGGTGGAGGCGGCGGTGGTGCCTGTGGAGGACGATTGGCATATGCTGGAGGAGGTGATGGGTGCATCTTAACCACATGATCAGGTGGAGGAGGAGGAGCATTATTCTGCCAATTCTGGTATGTTGCTCCATAATGATCCTCTGCAGTAAGACAGAACATTGTTAGGATTAGAGAAAGTGTTTCCGTTTTGCAAGTTGGAAGAATTAAGCTCAGCATAAGATACCGAGATGCAACATATGCAATTGCTTTTCTGTTCCAAACAAAAGAAATGATGAACAGAAAAAATTATGACACCTAACACAGACAACAGGCATGATGCCATCATGCAATCATTTACGTAACACTGCCGATAGCCTAGCACATACAGATAATTTGAATGTAACAAAAACACGGATTTTCCTAGATGAGCCGTGACAATTGAGAGGTACTACTAGTAAAATTCAGGTGCGGCACTAGCTAAATTGAAATTTTCCCAAGTGCTTACACGTCAACGACACGGCACATGCAGCTAAACACACCTAACCCGTGCCTAAGCATAACAAGTGCGAATTGCAGCCAAATTTGCCAAGAATAGGAGGATTCCAACCGACAGCACCGTGACTGGCTGCTTGCACACGATACCCGCACACCAGATCTAGATCTAGACAGCGACAGCTAGTATTCGGAGGTGCAAACCTTTGTACTGCGGAGGAGGAGGCGGCGGGTAACCATAGTGCGGGGGTGGAGGCTGGCGGCGGCGCTTCTTCCGGAGGCAGCAGAGGCACACGAAGGTAGCGAGCAGCAGCAGCACGAAGCCACCCACGGCTACGCCGACGACCACCGACGTGGACACCCCGGAGCCACCGCCACCGCCACCGCCACCGGAGGAATGAGGCGGCGATTTGGGCGACGGGTTGTTGTGGCCTGGCGTGGAAGGCGATCTTCCCCCGCCAGCGGGCGAGGGCGGGGACCTCCCTTCTGGCGAGGGCGAAGAGGGCGTGTCCGAGGGCGGGGAAGGGGTGGCAGGGGGTGACGGAGATGGTGCCGATGGGGTGGCCGGTGTGGAGGACGGCGCGGGAGGGGAGGCCGCGGGCGCTGCCGGCGGCGGGACGGAGACCGGGGGCGGGTTGGCGGGGGCCGGCGGCGAGGGGGAGGGGATCGCCGGGGGAGGTGCCGACGGGGTGGCCGGGGGAGGCGCGGTGGCGTTAGCCGGCGGCGCCGGGGGCGTAGTCGGCGCCGGCGCGGCGGTCGGCGACGACATCTGCCGCGCGGAAGGCGCCCGGCTCCGGGGGCGGAGCTGGAGCTAGGGTTACTCCCGCTTTGCTTAGCGCCTAAGAATGGTGGGAGACGACGCTCCCTTTGCGCCTTTGAGGTGGTGAGATCGGAGAAGAAAAGGGTAGTCAGTAGTAGTAGTAGTAGTGCGCAGTGGAGCGGGGGAGTTAAAAGGAGGAGGAGGGAATTGGAACCTGGAAGGGGAGGGAAGAGATGGCTCGCTCGGAAAGGCCGCGGTGACAGCGGGGCGTGGTCGGCCCCGCCTTAGGTGCGTGCCGGTGGGGCCACCGGATGCGCGGCGGGAATTGTGTTGCTTAACTGACATGTGGAGCGGGCCGGTGCGGGTCAGGTTGTCAGTGGCCCTGGCGATGCCTGCTGGTGGTTGCGTTGGGGTTTTGCCTACTCTATCTGTATGTATGCCGCGTCGCTTTTGAGTTTGACCTCGCCGGTTACACGTCTTTTCCCGTAAGCCCTGCGAGACTGGTTTCACGTTACCGCGGCTTATACTACATGCGGACCCCGCACATCAGAGTAATATCTGCAAGCCAAATACGCTGACGCCAATAGAATGGAGATACTGTTTTTTTTTTCCTTTCGTTGACTGCAACGCGGTGCCGTCGGGTTGTGAATTATGAGTCGCAGTTGGAGAAAACGATAAGAAGGATCGCCGGGCCGAGGTACATCAAAACGCTTCCAAGTGTTTGGGCCACAGGGTTTGAAGTTTTTTCCCTTTCAACGTCATGCATCAAATGTCATCCATGGTCTTATCGTTGTTCAAATTTTCACAAATCGAAAGAAGAGGATTTGCGGTCGTCAGGACCTCCGCCGCATAGGCATCCGACAATTGGGACACACATAGTACACCCACTCCCCGTTCCTCTTCAACCGACACTCTGTTCTCGGTTATGTTAGGTATCATTCCACTTTAATTTATTTTTTGTTTTATCATCTACCTACTCGTGGAAGAATAGAGATTAACTTTGGGATGCTGATACGTCTCAAAAATTATCTACAAACTTTTATTGTTTCATGTTATTATAATATCATTTTTAAAATACTTTTGATAGTAATTTATATTATTTTTGTGGACTAAACTAGTGTCCAGAGTCAATTGTTGTTTTCTGCATGTTTTTGGTTTTACAGAAAATACATATTTACGGAGCTCAAAATAACTAGGATTTTTTTTGAAATTTTTTCGGGCAAAGAAGAATCTAGAAAGCACCGAAATATGCAGGGGCACCTAGGCCCCCAGACGGCCAGGCGACGCGGCCAGGAGGTGGCCCGCGTGGGCCAGCCGTCTGGAGCCCCTAGGCACCGCCTTTCGCCCATTCTTTTCTATGAATTTTTTTTCGAAACTTGACAGTAGGGGGGAAACCCCTACTGTTTTTCATATATCTATATAAATGGGGTGTTTACATAGACATGTCAGCCAGTCAAGTTACAAGGTGCACCTTGCACCTAATGTGCAGCTAGGAAGCTTTTAGACAATGTAAGTTTTGGCTATACAATAGAGTCACAAAAAGTGACAAAGGCAGCTCTACGTGCTGCTTTAACTCTATGTTGGAGAAGTTGGAGGTCCTCTTTAAATCGTGTCAGCCAGGTCTCCACAGCAGGAGCCACCCCTCTGAAATGTTTGTTATTTTGCTCTTTCCAAATGCTCCAAGCCGAGGTAAGGAATGTTTCAAAGAAGAAAGGGTTCGGCCAAGAGTCTCTTGTAGTTTGTAGAAGATCGAGGCGGCTGTCAAAAGGTGCCCAAACAATGTGTAGTTTAGCCCGGCAGCTTTGACTAAAGGGGCAAGTGAAGATCATATGGTCGACGGTCTACTCAACGTGTTGCCCACATAGGATGCAGTCAAAATTTTCACCAATGTTATAATGCCTCCTTTTGAGCATATTGCGCGTGTTGAGTCTGTCAAGGAAGAGTAACCAGCCGAACACTTTGATTTTCATAGTACATCGCGATTTCCACAGATGTTGGAATGCAGGGTGTGCCTCCCCGTCCCTAAAGTAGTTGTTGTAATAGTCCTTTGGCCGGTAGTACGCCGATCCCCAAGAGTAATGCCATACATCGTGCAACGAGGTCGAGGGGGATATCCAATGTGGAGGGGAGTGTACATCTTGGATTTCTTCAAGCGCTTGCGGTGAGACAGGTAGGTGAAAGGTTTCATGCAGATCTATACTGTTCATTGCCTCGGCCATAGAAAGGTCTTCATGAATGGCAAATGAAAATGCACGAGGGTGAGATGTTTGGAGGATTTCCTCCTTCCAAAGATCCTTCCAAAAGAGCATCGTTTTGCCGTTAACCACCTGAACACACGTGATTCCGCGGAAAATGGGTGTGAGTTTTAAGACGTCCTTCCACCAGAACGAGCCAACTGTGTCCACCGCATGAGGTATTTTGTCCACGTAATGGTTGTCCCAGATGAGATTCACCCAAGGAATATCCTCTTTGTTAAAGAATTTGTGCAGGAATTTTAGCAACAGGGCCTCATTATGAATCTTTAAGTTAATCACTCCAAGCCCTCCCTTTTTCTTGGGTTGGCAGACCAAATCCCATGCGGCCAGAGAATTGCATTTGTCACCTTGCTCTGTTTTCTTAGTCCAAAGGCATCTACGTCTAATTTTGTCAAGGATCTCAATAAGTTTAGGAGGAAACTTAAGCGTGCACATGGCAAACACAAGGAGCAACGTGACCGATGCATTTAGACAAGAAAGTTTGCCTCCATACGACATCATTGCAATTGTGGACGTGAGTTGTCTCTCTAATCTGCAGACCAGAGGCATGAGCTCTTGTACGGAGGGTTTTGTCGTGCCTAGTGGGAGGCCAAGGTAGGTGAAGGGCATAGATCCAATTGCACATCCGAAAACTCTGGCCAGATTGTTCGTAGCTTCCAAGTCCAGGTTGATAGGTATTAAAGTGGATTTGTGGAAGTTGATCTTAAGCCCAATAGAAGAGGCATAATCAGAAAGGATATGCTTGATCAATGTGGCTTGATGAATGCATGCAGGGAGGACTATGAGTGTATCGTCCGCATATTGAAGGGCAGGGTAATCGGTTTGTCCTCTACAAGGGAAGGGGAGATGGATTCTGCCTTGTCTGAACATCTCATTAACTGCAGCTTGGAGTAACTCAGCCGCGAGGACAAAGATGAGTGGGGATAGCGGGTCGCCTTGCCGAACCCCACACTTACAGAGGAATTGACGGCCCGGTACTCCATTGAGAAGAACTGAAGATCGACCAGAAGAGAAAAGGCAGTTGATCCATGCAATCCAGCGATCGTTAAACCCCATATGCCGCATTATAGTGATCATGGGCTCGTGAGCAATCGTGTCAAACGCTTTAGCGAAGTCTAGTTTAAGCAGAACAATCTCCTTTCATGAAGTGTGAAATTGATGAATATACTGATAGGCCCACACTAGACAATCTTGTATGGTCCGCCCTTTGAGAAATCTGTATTGATTACGGTGAACCAGTTGAAGGATAACACGTTGGAGGCGGTTAGCTAGCAACTTCGTGATCAACTTTAGGCAACAATTAAGAAGAGTAATCGGTCTGTAATCATTGACTGACTCAGGTGAGTTGACCTTGGGGATTAGTGTAATGAAACCATCGTTGATGCTAGTGATATCGAGAGTGTCTGCATAGAATTGGGAGCAAAGCGCATAGAAGTCATGTTTGATAATGGGCCAGCAAGCTTTAAGAAAATCTCCACTAAATCCATTAGGTCCAGGGGCGCGATCAGGAGGCATTTCTTTTACAATTCCATCAATTTCTTCCTTAGTGAACGGATCAGTAAGATGATCAAGATTACATGCACGCGGAATGATTGCTAGTAGGTCAAATTTCATATCACATGAGGCCGTAGTACTTAACCTAGTTTTATAGGTGGAGTGAAGGAGGGCTTCTTTTCCAGGGTGTTCCTCAATCAAACTACCATCTTCAGTTCTGAATGAAGCAATGTTATTCTTACGAAACCTTTCAGTGGCAATGGCCTGGAAAAATTTGGTATTCTCATCCCCAAACTTGATCCAACGGATGGTGCAATGTTTTTTCCAATATAGCTTCTGATATTTTAGCAACTTGAGCAGATGAGCTTTGAGGATGTTTTTGAAATTAGATTCAGGTATTGTGAGGCATCTCTTGTTTTCTAACTCATCTAAATCAGCCAAGACCTCATTGCAGTTACTGATCGCAATGGATAGTTTTGAGATGTGTTTACTTCAAACTTTTAGTGCGTGTCTGAGAGCCTTAAACTTGTGGGCTAGTGTGGCAGCTGCGTTTTTGTTAAAGACAGGCTTATCCCAAACCTCTTGAACAACATCCATGAACCCAGGGTGCAAAATCCAGTAAGATTCAAAGCGAAAAAGTTTGATGCGAGGGATTTTAGTTTCAATAGTTACCACGCAAGGGATATCGTCAGAGACAGGTTTGCCAAGTGGTTTAGCCAGGGTTTTGGGGTACGTGTTGGTCCAGTGCAGGGAAGTAAGAAACCAATCAATTTGTTCGAGCAGGGGGGCAAGTTGCATATTGCTCCACATGTACATTCTGCCTTGAACCGGAATTTCAATTAGTTGCTACTTGCGGATGATATCGTTGAATGTAATCATATCATTTAAGTTTCCACCCGACTTGTTACGGTTATCAGGGGCCCGCATATAGTTGAAATCGCCTAGAAGAAGCCAGTCCTGTCCATTAGGGATTTGGACATCGTACAACCAAGTGGTAAACGCCTCACAATCATCCCCCGGACAAGGACCGCAAATATTGACAAGAGACCAAGATTGTGAAGATTGTGTGCTGATAAAACTGACAGTTAGCGCAAAAACATCAACAAATATGACGTTACTCGTGAATAAGGCGCTTTTCCATACAGTAAGAAGGCCTCCAGAGGCACCACGCGAGGGGACAAAAGCGTAACGATCAAATTGTTTAGGAAAGTAGGTTTTAATAAACGCAAAAGAGACATCAGGCATTTTGGTCTCCTGCAAACAAACGACCGCACAACCGCTAGAGATAATCACATTATTAAGGGCTAACTGTTTCTTCTCGGAGTTTAAACCCCTGACGTTCCAAGAGAGCACATTCCAATAGCGCAGAAGAGGCATAAAGACCAAAGGGATTACTCTGAAGTAGACGGGGCCAACTCCCCTTGCATATCATCATGTGCTGGTGCAGCCGAGGGTGCAGTCAGTAAAGCTTCGGAAGAGAGCTCACTCGCCGGGATCGCACAGCGGTTGACACCAATTGCTTGCAGAGTGGAGACAGATGTAGGCAGAGGGATGTCACCAGCAGAGCTAGAAGAGCCAATAGAGGGCACAAAACGGGGCTGTACCTTGGAAGTGCTGGTGCGTATATCCTTAACAGCTTGAGACTTGAAGCCATCATATTTGTTGGAGCGTTGACTGAGCCGAACTGCCATGGTGGATATCGGAGCCGCTGCCCTAGGACGTCTGGCCCGAGAATGGGGGACAGGTGGTGCAGGAAGCAAGTCAGTATAGGATTGCTGAAGCTCATCAGTAGCAAGCACCATATTGTCATTAGTGATTTCCTCAATGACCACCGACGAAACAGCTGGAGATTGAAGATGTTGCCCTGGAATATCAGTACTTGGCACCGCACTGTCAGTAGGGAGTTCCTCAATAACCACAGACGAAGCAGCTGGAGGGGCTGAAGTGACAAACTGAACCTGAGAGAAGTTGATACCCTCTGAGTCAACTGAAACTCTGACAGAAATAGTAGCAGAAGCAGTCCTCATGCCATAGCCCTCCTGCCAAGTACCAATAGAAGCAATAACTGGTCTTAAGGCATGAAAAATGAAGGAGTTGAGACGCTGCCGAGGTATTGGCTCATTCATAAGGATAGACAACAGCTCCTCCCCTTGAGCAGACAGACCAAAACGGACACCATGAGCATGTAAATCCATAGTGACAGTCAGAGATTCAGAAGGAGCCGCCCTGCTAGCCACTTCCACATTTGGATCAGACAGCGTAACCAGAGCCACATTCAGATCAGGCAGAACCTCGTCCTCATCCTGGGAGGATCTAGAATTGTCAGACACAGTAATGGAATCATTCAACACCTGGAAAGCATTATCAGTGATGTTATTTTTAGGAACTATGCCGTGCTGGACTGTCAGACCCTGGGATGCAAGCCATGCTTGATAGTTGACAAGGTGGGGCGGCATTGGATGGAGTTGCACAGGCTGTGGAGGAGGCCAGTCACCCCAACCACCTTGATCTTGGGCCTCCTGGACAACATCTTGACCTGCACCCTAACCTGCATTGTTGGCTGCAGGTGGTGCACCATTCTGAACAAGCCAGTTGTGTACCTGTTGCTGGTACAACTCCTCAGCAGTAAGATCAGGCCAAAACAGAGGATGGGGGTTGCCATCAGGTGGCGGCGGTTCCTCCCCAGGCGGCAGCACTTTTGGTAAGAGACCATTCCAGTCATTACTGCGCAAAATGGTCACCTGAACTGTCCAACAGTCGTGAGCGCCCCCTAGTTGCCAAACCACAAAGCTTTTGGGGATTAAATTTAGACGGATCACCCTAGCTTTGAGCAGCACAAAACGATGGGCCTGCCTCGGGTTATACCAGGATACCAATGAACCATACCCCCCGAGCCTTGTTGATGTAATAGTCAGTTTGATAATCATAGGGAAAACCAAAAAACATCAACCAAACTTCGGGCCCAAACGAGGTGGTGCGCCTATTGAGTGCTTCATTGTGTGTGACAAAGGTAATCAGCAGATCCTCTTCCTCTAACTCGATAGGTGTAGCAACCGCCGTGTCTCTCAAGAAGGAGTCAACAAAACCAAAGATTCCAATCCTGAACGGGTGATCACTGACCTATGTGGTGAAGAAATGGAACTCATGCAGCAATGCAGTGATCTGGCCGCGGATGGCAGTACGACGATGAAGAGGAACGTAGTGGCTGGTCTTCGCAATCGCCAGGAAGTCATGGTTGAGCGGCGCAATAGGTCCGACCACCATGCCACTACGAACCAGGCGGTCCGCCGGGCCGGGCTCGATGGTGAACCCCGGCGGGAGGAAAGGGACTGGATTCAAAGGGTAGTTGGCCATTGTCAAGCGGCGCGAGAGAGGGAGTGATTGCAGGGGTGATGGGACAGGGCAGAGCGGGGGCTTGTGTGTTTTCGAGGTGGAAGACGGAGCGTGAGGGGGTGAGCGGGCCGGCTAGATTTTTACAACCCACCTCCACTTGTTCTGAAATTTCAACCCGCGGCAAGATTGTTCCACGTGTCCATAGAATCCACAAACAACACAACGAATGGACGGTTTAGATCTGTGCACGGGCTGCAGAGCAGGAATGGATTGTCCCAAAGATCCGGCCGAATTGATCACAGTGTTGCCAATTAAAGGAACTTGCCCATTATTTTGTGATATGGTGACACGCTTGGGGCAGTCAATGGCTCGATGACCAGGACCGGAGCAAATGAGCCTACCTTCGCAGTGAATCCGGCTGTGCCCCCATTGCGGGCATTTAGAGCATAAAGCAGCCCATTTAGCTGCCAGATCCTCAATTTCCATCTGTGTATATTGGGCCTGGGCAAGGTCCGCTTTGCGTTGGGCTTTAAGCTTAGGAGGCCAAACCACATGAGGAGGCGCATATCTGAAGGCCGAAGTAAAAAAACAGAGAGGCACTGGGGCATATGGCACGGTAAGAGGACATTTAAATGTACCTAATAAAAGGTAATTAATGTCTTGATTCTCCTCAGACTTCGCTTGGGACAAGTAATGATTCATTAAGGCAATATGATTAGAGCCCTGAGCAGAAACCACGCCCAATTTGTCGCATGGGGGAATTGAGGCAATTTGAGTTTGAATTTGCATATGTGGACCCGAGGAAGAAGAAGCTTCATGGGCGTTCTTATTTGAAAAATTCCAATTTTTCAAAGGAATAAGTCCAAATTTACTAAGCTCCTTAGCAGAAGAATGATCAAGATGCTCCTTGTGAGATAAAAATTGCAGAGAAGATTTGACAACAATAGAACGTCTATCTGCAATATCTTGTAGCTCTTGATCCACGTGCCAACGATTGTCAATTGCAAGGGCTTTAGCAAAACGACCATTGAACAAGTGGAAGTGACAAACAAAATCAGGCCAAATACGATCCTTGAGCCCATATATGAAGTGACCCACTTTGTTATTGGCAACCGAAAAACGAAATGAATGATGAGTGATCGGTAGCACATTGAAACCAGAAGAGATCCCTCCAATGCAACATTGTAACGCAACACCCACAGATTCCACCGAAAGAGAGAATGAAGCCGAGGAAAATGAGACCACCAAAAAGAACTCCTTGATGTCTCGAGAAGGGGAGAAATGAATTGTAGAGCCAAATTGTCTTCTCACCTGGTCTGCCAGGGCCAAGACCGGCGCAAAGTCCCAATGTAGCAAGCTTTCCATGGTTGCTAGGGTTAGAGATCGCCATTGTAGGTGGGGGGCAGTGTGGGAGGAGAGGAGAGGAGAGGTGGGGTGGTGGAGAGCCATCATTTCTTTATTCTTTAGTTGTGAAGTAAATATTGGCGATATTTCCCAAAACCCTCATTACGTGGTCGTCCCCTCCCTAGATGTGTCCCGGTGGGGCCATCGGTTGTGCGATGGGAATTGTGTTGTTTAACTGGCATGTGGGGCAGGCCAGCGTAGGTCACATTGTCAGTGACCCTAGCTATACCTGCGGGTAGTTGCATTTAGGTTTTGCCTTCCCTATTTGTATGTCGCGTCACTTTTGAGTTTGACCTCACTGGTTAGGCGTCTTTTCCCATAAGCCCTACGAGACTGATTTCACGTTACCGTGGTGTATACTGGTCCAAGGTAATGGGGCTTCTACTACATGCGGGACTTGCATGTAGGCGTTATCTCTGCAAGCCAAATACGTTGACGCCGGTGGAACAGAGATACTAGTTTCTTTTCCTTTCGTGGATTGACTGCAATGCGGTGTCGTAGGGTTGTGAATTATGAAGGGTCGCGGTTGGAGAAAATGGTAAGAACGATCGCCGGTGCCCAGTGCGAGGGAAAGTCGTACATCAAAACGCCTCCAAATGTTTGAACCACATGGTTTGAACTTTTTTTCTTTTAGCGCCGTGCATCAAACGTCCATGGTCTTATAGTAGTCCAAATTTTCACAAATCTAAAAAAGATTTGTGGTTTTTCGGACCTCCGCCCCATAGGCATTCGACAATTAGGACCGGCATAGAACCTCCACTCTTAGTTATGTTAGATAGCATTCCACATCCAAAAATTATTTTTGTTTTATCATCTGCCTACTCGGGGACAAGTAGAGATTAACCTCGGGGGTGTCATCCATAAGCTTAATCCACGTGTGGAACCATTTTTAATAATAAAATTCATTCTCTCTCAAGATTGTGCAACATGTTCTTGCTCATGTTGTTTAAAATCCATGATTTGATTTCTAAGAGATATTATCTTAGCGGGAGGAAAATACTTAGCAATAAAAGCCTCCGTACATGTGTTCCATGAATCAATACTATTGCGAGGTAAGGATGAAAACTAAGTTTTAGCTCGATCATTTAGTGAGAAGGATAATAATTTTAACTTCATAATATCATTATCCACATATTTTTTCTTTTGCATATCACATAATTCAACGAAAGTATTAAGATGTGATGCATCATCCTCATTGTTCTTTCCTAACAAGATTTAATATTGCAACATTTATATCATATGACTCTGCACTAGTGGCGGGAGGAGAAATTGGTGTACTAATAAAATCATCATTATTATTATTATTATTTCAAAAGTCACACAACTTAGTGTTCTCTTGAGTAAACATAATGGCAATTCAAGCAAGATAGCACACAAGATATTTTTTTTATTTTTTTAATGGAAACAAATGAAGGCAAATAAAAGCGAATAAAAAGTAGAACAAGTAAATGGTAAACATGTGTGGAGGGACCTTTGTTTGTTTGATGAAGTCTCCCAGGCAACGGCATCAGGAATTCTTCTGCTACTTGTGATAGGTGTGTTGGGGAACGTAGCATGCAATTTAAAAAAAATCCCACATTCACGCAAGATCTATCTAGGAGATGCATAGAACAAGAGGGGGAGAGTGTGTCCATGTACCCTCGTAAACCGAAAGTGGAAGCGTTAGGTTAACGTGGTTGATGTAGTCAAACGTCATCACGATCCAACCAATCTTAGTACCGAACATACGACACCTCCGAGTTCTGCACACGTTCAGCTCGATGATGTCCCTCAAACTCTTGATCCAGCAGAGGGTCGAGGGAGAGTTCCGTCAGCATGACGGCGTGGTGATGGTGACGGTGATGTGATCCGCATAGGGCATCACCTAAGCACTACGACGCTATGACCGGAGGAGTAAGCTGTGGAGGGGGGCACCGCACACGGCTAAGAGAACTATTGGTGTGCCTTTGTGGTGCCCCCCGCCCCCGTATATAAAGGAGGGGAGGAGGAGGTGGCTGGCCAAGAGGGGCACGCCATGGGGGGGTCCTACTAGGACTCTTAGTCCTAGTAGGATTCCCCCCCTTTTTCCTTTCTTCACCGGAGGGAAAAGGAAGAGAGGGAGTAGGGGAAGGAAAGGGGGGTGGCTCCCCCTTACCTAAACCAATTCGGCCTCCTCCCTTGTGGGGGGCGCACCAGCCCCTTGTGGGCTGGTTAGCCTCCCTCCTTTGGCCCATATCTTCCCCCGAGGGTTCCGTAACCCCTTGGTACTCCGGTAAAATACCCGAATCACTCGAAACCATTCTGATATCCGAATACTACCTTCCAATATATGAATCTTTACCTATCGACCATTTAGAGACTCCTCGTCATGTCTGTGATCCCATCCGGGACTCCGAAAAACTTCGGTCACCAAAGCACATAACTCATAAGACAAATCATCATAGAAAGTTAAGCGTGCAGACCCTACGGGTTCGAGAACTATGTAGACATGACCGAGACACATCTCCGGTCAATAACCAATAGCGGAACCTGGATGCTCATATTGGTTCCTACATATTCTACGAAGATCTATATCGGTCAAACCCTTTGTCATCAGTATGTTATTTGTCCGAGATTCGATCGTCGGTATCATCATACCTAGTTCAATCTCGTTACCGGCGAGTCTCTTTACTCGTTCTGTAATGCATCATCCCGCAACTAACTCATTAGTTAGATTGCTTGCAAGGCTTATAGTGATGTGCATTATCGGAGGGCCCAGAGATACCTCTTCGATACTCGGAGTGACAAATCCTAATCTTGATCTATGCCAACCCAACAAACACCTTCGGAGACACCTGTAGTGCATATTTATAATCACCCAGTTACGTTGTGACGTTTGATAGCACAAAAGGTGTTCCTCCAGTATTCGGGAGTTGCATAATCTCATAGTCAGAGGAATATGTATAAATCGTGAAGAAAGCAATAGCAATAAAACTTAATGATCATTATGCTAAGCTAATGGATCGGTCTTGTCCATCACATCATTCTCTAATGATGTGATCCCCTTCATCAAATGACAACACATGTCTATGGTTAGGAAACTTAACCATCTTTGATTAACGAGCTAGTCAAGTAGAGGCATACTAGGGACACTCATTTTTGTCTATGTATTCACACATGTACTAGGTTTCCGATTAATAAAATTCTAGCATGAATAATAAACATTTACCATGATATAAGGAAATATAAATAACAACTTTATTATTGCCTCTAGGGCATATTCCTTCAGTCTCCCACTTGCACTAGAGTCAATAATCTAGATTACATAGTAATGATTCTAACACCCATGGAGTCTTGATGTTTATCATGTTTTGCTCATGGAAGAGGCTTAGTCAACGGGTCTGCAACATTAAGATCCGTATGTATTTTTCAAATCTCTATGTCTCCCTCCTTGACTTGATCGCGGATGGAATTGAAGCGTCTCTTGATGTGTTTGGTTCTCTTGTGAAATCTGGATTCCTTCGCCAAGGCAATTGCTCAAGTATTGTCGCAAAAGATTTTCATTGGACCCGATGCACTGGGTATTACACCTAGATCGGATATGAACTCCTTCATCCAGAATCCTTCTTTTTCTGCTTCCGAAGCAACTATTGTTTGGGAACATAGCAGAATTTTAAAATTTTCTACGCATCACCAAGATCAATCTATGGAGTCATCTAGCAACGAGGGAGAGAGGAGTGCATCTACATACCCTTGTAGATCGTGCGCGGAAGTGTTCAAGGGAACGGGGTTGATGGAGTCGTACTCGACATGATCCAAATCACCGATGACCAAGTGCCGAATGGACAGCACCTCCGTGTTCAACACACGTACGGTTGGGAGACGTCTCCTCCTTCTTGATCCAGCAAGGGGGAAGGAGAGGTTGAAGAAGATCCAGCAGCACGACGGCGTGGTGGTGGAAGCAACGGTGATCTCGGCAGGGCTTCGCCAAGCGCTGGGAGACGGAGGAGTGTCACAGGAGGGAGAGGGAGAGGCCAGGGGCTTGGGTGCGCAGCCCTCCCTTCCCCCACTATATATAGGGTGCCTATGGGGGGGGAGCCGGCCCTAGGAGATCCAATCTCCTAGGGGGCGGCGGCCAAGGGGGGTGCCTTGCCCCCCAAGGCAAGGGTGGCGCCCCCACCCCTAGGGTTTCTAACCCTAGGCGCAGGAGAGGCCCAAGGGGGGCGCACAAGCCCACTAGGGGATGGTTCCCCTCCCACTTCAGCCCATGGGGCCCTCCGGGATAGGTGGCCCCACCCGGTGGACCCCCGGGACCCTTTCGGTGGTCCCGGTTCAATACCGGTGACCCCCGAAACCTTCCCGATGGCCGAAACTGGACTTCCTATATATAAATATTTACCTCCGGACCATTCTGGAACTCCTCGTGACGTCCGGGATCTCATCCGGGACTCCAAACAACTTTCGGGTTACCGTGTGCTAATATCTCTACAACCCTAGCGTCACCGAACCTTAAGTGTGTAGACCCTACGGGTTCGGGAGACATGTAGACATGACCGAGAAGCCTCTCCGGTCAATAACCAACAACGGGATCTGGATACCCATGTTGGCTCCCACATGATCCACGATGATCTCATCGGATGAACCACGATGTCGAGGATTCAATCAACCCGTATACAATTCCCTTTGTCAATCGGTACGTTACTTGCCCGAGACTCGATCGTCGGTATCCCAATACCTTGTTCAGTCTCGTTGCCGGCAAGTCACTTTACTTGTACCATAATGCATGATCCCGTGATCAACCACTTGATCACATTGAGCTCATTATGATGATGCATTACCGAGTGGGCCCAGAGATGCCTCTCCGTCATACGGAGTGACAAATTCCAGTCTTGATTCGTGCCAACCCAACAGACACTTTCGGAGATACCTGTAATGTACCTTTATAGTCATCCAGTTACGTTGTGACGTTTGGCACACCCAAGGCGCTCCTACGGTATCCGGGAGTTGCACAATCTCATGGTCTAAGGAAATGATACTTGACATTCAAAAAAGCTACATCAAACGAACTACACGATCTTTGAGCTAAGCTTAGGATTGGGTCTTGTCCATCACATCATTCTCCTAATGATGTGATCCCGTTATTAATGACATCCAATGTCCATAGTCAGGAAACCATGACTATCTTTTGATCAACGAGCTAGTCAACTAGAGGCTCACTAGGGACGTGTTGTGGTCTATGTATTCACACATGTATTACGATTTCCGGATAACACAATTATAGCATGAACAATATACAATTATCATGAACAAAGAAATATAATAATAACCATTTTATTATTACCTCTAGGGCATATTTCCAACAGTCTCCCACTTGCACTAGAGTCAATATTCTAGTTACATTGTGATGAATCGAACACCCATGCAGTTCTGGTGTTGATCATGTTTTGCTCTAGGGAGAGGTTTAGTCAACGGATCTGCTACATTCAGGTCCGTATGTACTTTACAAATCTCTATGTCTCCACTTTGAACACTTTCACGAATGGAGTTGAAGCGACGCTTGATATGCCTGGTCTTCCTGTGAAACCTGGGCTCCTTGGCAAGGGCAATAGCTCCAGTGTTGTCACAGAAGAGAGTCATCGGGCCCGACGCATTGGGTATGACTCCTAGGTCGGTAATGAACTCCTTCACCCAGACTGCTTCTTGTGCTGCCTCCGAGGCTGCCATGTACTCCGCTTCACATGTAGATCCCGCCACAACGCTTTGCTTGCAACTGCACCAGCTTACTGCCCCACCATTCAAAATATACACGTATCCGGTTTGTGACTTAGAGTCATCCAGATCTGTGTCGAAGCTAGCATCGACGTAACCCTTTACGACGAGCTCTTCGTCACCTCCATAAACGAGAAACATTTCCTTAGTCCTTTTAGGTACTTCAGGATATTCTTGACCGCTGTCCAGTGTTCCATGCCGGGATTACTTTGGTACCTTCCTACCAAACTTACGGCAAGGTTTACATCAGGTCTGGTACACAGCATAGCATACATGATAGACCCTATGGCCGAGGCATAGGGGACGACACTCATCTTTTCTCTATCTTCTGCCGTGGTCGGGCATTGAGCCATGCTCAATCTCGTACCTTGCAATACAGGCAAGAACCCCTTCTTTGACTGATCCATTTTGAACTTCTTCAATATCTTGTCAAGGTACGTACTCTGTGAAAGACCAATGAGGCGTCTCGATCTATCTCTATAGATCTTGATGCCTAATATATAAGCAGCTTCTCCAAGGTCCTTCATTGAAAAACACTTGTTCAAGTAGGCCTTTATGCTTTCCAAGAATTCTATATCATTTCCCATCAACAGTATGTCATCCACATACAATATGAGAAATGCTACAGAGCTCCCACTCACTTTCTTGTAAATGCAGGCTTCTCCATAAGTCTGCATAAACCCAAACGCTTTGATCATCTCATCAAAGCGAATGTTCCAACTCCGAGATGCTTGCACCAGCCCATAAATCAAGCGTTGGAGCTTGCACACCTTGTCAGCATTCTTAGGATCGACAAAACCTTCCGGCTGCATCATATACAATTCTTCCTTAAGGAAACCATTAAGGAATGCCGTTTTGACGTCCATTTGCCATATCTCATAATCATAGAATGCGGCAATTGCTAACATGATTCGGACGGACTTCAGCTTCGCTAGGGTGAGAAAGTATCATCATAGTCAACCCCTTGAACTTGTCGATAACCCTTAGCGACAAGCCGAGCTTTATAGATGGTCACATTACCATCCGCGTCTGTCTTCTTCTTAAAGATCCATTTATTTTCTATGGCTTGCCGATCAATGGGCAAGTCAGTCAAAGTCCATACTTCATTTTCATACATGGATCCTATCTCGGATTTCATGGCTTCCAGCCATTTGTCAGAATCCGGGATCGCCATCGCTTCTTCATAGCTTGAAGGTTCACCGTTGTCTAACAACATGATTTCCAAGACAGGGTTGCCGTAGCACTCTGGTGCGGAACGTGTCCTTGTGGACCTACGAAGTTCAGTAGCAACTTGATCTAAAGTTTCATGATCATCATCAACAACTTCCTCTCTAGTCGGTGCAGGCACCTCAGGAACATTTTCTTGAGCTGCGCCACTTACCGGTTCAAGAGGTAATACTTCATCAAGTTCTACCTTCCTCCCACTTATTTCTTTCGAGAGAAACTCTTTCTCTAGAAAGGACCCATTCTTGGCAACAAAGATCTTGCCTTCAGATCTGAGGTAGAAGGTATACCCAACAGTTTCTTTAGGGTATCCTATGAAGACGCATTTTTCGACTTGGGTTCGAGCAGGTTGAAGTTTCTTGACATAAGCATCGCATCCCCAAACTTTTAGAAACGACAGCTTAGGTTTCTTCCCAAACCATAATTCATACGGTGTCGTCTCAACGGATTTCGATGGAGCCCTATTTAAAGTGAATACGACAGTCTCTAAAGCATAGCCCCAAAATGATAGCGGTAAATCGGTAAGAGACATCATAGATCGCACCATATCTAATAGAGTGCGATTACGACGTACGGACACACCATTACGCTGAGGTGTTCCAGGCGGCGTTAGTTGTGAAACTATTCCACATTTTCTTAAGTGTGTGCCAAATTCGTGACTCAAGTATTCTCCCCCACGATCTGATTGCAAGAACTTGATTTTCCTGTCACGTTGATTCTCAACCTCACTCTGAAATTCCTTGAACTTTTTAAAGGTCTCAGACTTGTGTTTCATTAAGTAGACATACCCATATCTACTCAAGTCATCAGTGAGGGTGAGAACATAACGATAGCCACCGCGAGCCTCAACACTCATTGGACCGCACACATCAGTATGTATGATTTCCAATAAGTTGGTTGCTCGCTCCATTGTTCCTGAGAACGGAGTCTTGGTCATTTTACCCATGAGGCATGGTTCGCACGTGTCAAATGATTCGTAATCAAGAGACTCTAAAAGTCCATCTGCATGGAGCTTCTTCATGCGTTTGACACCTATGTGACCAAGGCGGCAGTGCCACAAGTATGTGGGACTATCATTATCAACCTTACATCTTTTGGTATTCACACTATGAATATGTGTAGCATTATGCTCGAGATTCATTAAGAATAAACCATTCACCATCGGAGCATGACCATAAAACATATCTCTCATATAAATAGAACAACCATTATTCTCGGATTTAAATGAGTAGCCATCTCGTATTAAACGAGATCCTGATACAATGTTC
Organism: Triticum aestivum; assembly: GCF_018294505.1. Classification (NCBI taxonomy): domain Eukaryota; kingdom Viridiplantae; phylum Streptophyta; class Magnoliopsida; order Poales; family Poaceae; genus Triticum; species Triticum aestivum. Next base: position 157,715,465 of record NC_057794.1, on the reverse strand, counting down.
ATGCTCAAAGCTGGCACTAAATAACAATTATTGAGGTTTAAAACTAATCCCGTAGGTAAATGTAGAGGTAGCGTGCCGACGGCGATCACATCGACCTTGGAACCATTCCCGACGCGCATCGTCACCTCGTCCTTCGCCAGTCTCCGCTTATTCCGCAGCTCCTGCTTTGAGTTACAAATGTGAGCAACCGCACCGGTATCAAATACCCAGGAGCTACTACGAGTACTGGTAAGGTACACATCAATTACATGTATATCACATATACCTTTAGTGTTGCCGGCCTTCTTATCCGCTAAGTATTTGGGGCAGTTCCGCTTCCAATGACCACCTCCCTTGCAATAAAAACACTCAGTCTCAGGCTTGGGTCCATTCTTTGGCTTCTTCTCGGCAGCTTGCTTACCGGGCGCGGCAACTCCCTTGCCGTCCTTCTTGAAGTTCTTCTTACCCTTGCCTTTCTTGAACTTAGTGGTTTTATTCACCATCAACACTTGATGTTCCTTTTTGACTTCTACCTCTGCTGATTTCAGCATTGCAAATACTTCAGGAATGGTCTTTTCCATCCCCTGCATATTGAAGTTCATCACAAAGCTCTTGTAGCTTGGTGGAAGCGACTGAAGGATTCTGTCAATGACCGCGTCATCCGGGAGATTAACTTCCAGCTGAGTCAAGCGGTTATGCAACCCAGACATTTTGAGTATGTGCTCACTGACAGAACTATTTTCCTCCATCTTACAGCTGAAGAACTTGTAGGAGACTTCATATCTCTCGACCCGGGCATGAGCTTGAAAAACCATTTTCAGCTCTTCGAACATCTCATATGCTCCGTGTCTCTCAAAACGCTTTTGGAGCCCCGGTTCTAAGCTGTAAAGCATGCCGCACTGAACGAGGGAGTAATCATCAGCACGTGACTGCCAAGCGTTCATAAAGTCTTGGTTCTGTGGGACGGGTGCGTCACCTAGCGGTGCTTCTAGGACATAATCTTTCTTGGCAGCTATGAGGATGATCCTCAGGTTCCGGACCCAGTCCATATAGTTGTTGCCATCGTCTTTCAACTTGGTTTTCTCTAGGAACGCGTTGAAGTTGAGGACAACATTGGCCATTTGGTCTACAAGACATATTGTAAATATTTTAGACTAAGTTCATGATAATTAAGTTCATCTAATCAAATTATTCAATGAACTCCCACTCAGATAGACATCCCTCCAGTCATCCAAGTATAACATGATCCGAGTTAACTAGGCCGCGTCCGATCATCACTGAGACGGACTAGTCAACATCGGTGAACATCTTCATGTTGATCGTATCTTCTATACGACTCATGCCCGACCTTTCGCTCTTCTGTGTTCCGAGGCCATGTCTGTACATGCTAGGCTCGTCAAGTCAACCTAAGTGTATTGCATGTGTAAATCTGTCTTACACCCGTTGTATTCGAACGTTAGAATCTATCACACTCGATCATCACGTGGTGCTTCGAAACAACGAACCTTCGCAACGGTGCACAGTTAGGGGGAACACTTTCTTGAAATTTTACGAGGGATAATCTTATTTAAGCTACCGTCATTCTAAGCAAATAAGATGTAAAACATGATAAACATCACATGCAATCAAATAGTGACATGATATGGCCAATATCATTTGGTCCTTTGATCTCCATCTTCGGGGCTCCATGATCATCGTTGTCACCGGCATGACACCATGATCTCCATCATCGTGTCTTCTTGAAGTTGTCACGTCAACTATTACTTCTACTACTATGGCTAACGCTTTACCAATAAAGTAAAGTAATTACATGACGTTTATGTTGACACGCAGGTCATAAATAAATAAAGAGAACTCCTATGGCTCCTACCGGTTGTCATACTCATCGACATGCAAGTCGTGATTCCTATTACAAGAACATGATCATCTCATACATCACATATATCATTCATCACATCCTTTGGCCATATCACATCACAAAACACTTGCTGCAAAAACAAGTTAGACGTCCTCTAATTGTTGCTGCAAGTTTTTACGTGGCTGCTATAGGTTTCTAGCAAGAACGTTTCTTACCTACGCCAAAACCACAACGTGAATTGCCAATTTCTATTTACCCTTCATAAGGACCCTGTTCATCGAATCCGATCCGACTAAAGTGGGAGAGACAGACACCCGCCAGCCACCTTATGCAACTAGTGCATGTCAGTCGGTGGAACCGGTCTCACATAAGCGTACGTGTAAGGTTGGTCCGGGCCGCTTCATCCCACGATGCCGCCAAATCAAGATAAGACTAGTAACGGCAAGATAATTGACAATTTCAATGCCCACAACTACTTTGTGTTCTACTCGTGCATAGTAACTACGCATAGACCTAGCTCTGATACCACTGTTGGGGAACGTAGCAGAATTTTAAAATTTTCTATGCATCACCAAGATCAATATATGGAGTCATTTAGCAACGAGGGAGAGAGGAGTGCATCTACATACCCTTGTAGATCGCGCGCGGAAGCGTTCAAGAGAACGGGGTTGATGGAGTCGTACTCGACGTGATCCAAGTCACCGATGACCAAGTGCCGAACGGACAGCACCTCCGCGTTCAACACACGTACGGTTCGGAGACGTCTCCTCCTTCTTGATCCAGCAAGGGGAAGGAGAGGTTGATGAAGATCCAGCAGCACGACGGCGTGGTGGTGGAAGCAATGGTGATCTCGGCAGGGCTTCGCCAAGCGCTGGGAGACGGAGGAGTGTCACGGGAGGGAGAGGGAGAGGCCAGGGGCTTGGGTGTGCAGCCCTCCCTTCCCCCCACTATATATAGGGTGCCTAGGGGGGGGCACCGGCCCTAGGAGATCCAATCTCCTAGGGGGGCGGCGGCCATGGGGGGTGCCTTGCCCCCCAAGGCAAGGGTGGCGCCCCCACCCCTAGGGTTTCTAACCCTAGGCACAGGAGAGGCCCAAGGGGGGGGGGTGCACCAGCCCACTAGGGGATGGTTCCCCTCCCACTTCAGCCCATGGGGCCCTCCGGGATAGGTGGCCCCACCCGGTGGACCCCCGGGACCCTTCCGGTGGTCCCGGTTCAATACCGGTGACCCCCGAAACCTTCCCGATGGCCGAAACTGGACTTCCTATATATAAATCTTTACCTCCGGACCATTCCGGAACTCCTCGTGACGTCCGAGATCTCATCTGAGACTCCGAACAACTTTCGGGTTACCGTGTGCTAATATCTCTACAACCCTAGCATCACCGAACCTTAAGTGTGTAGACCCTACGGGTTCGGGAGACATGCAGACATGATCGAGAAGCCTCTCCTGTCAATAACCAACAGCGGGATCTGGATACCCATGTTGGCTCCCACATGCTCCACGATGATCTCATCGGATGAACCACGATGTCGAGGATTCAATTAATCCGTATACTATTCCCTTTGTCAATCGGTATGTTACTTGTCCGAGACTCGATCGTCGGTATCCCAATACCTTGTTCAGTCTCGTTGCCGGCAAGTCACTTTACTCGTACCGTAATGCATGATCCCGTGATCAACCACTTGATCACATTGAGCTCATTATGATGATGCATTACCGAGTGGGCCCAGAGATACCTCTTCGTCATACGGAGTGACAAATCCCAGTCTCGATTCGTGCCAACCCAACAGACACTTTCGGAGATACCTGTAATGTACCTTTATAGTCACCCAGTTACGTTGTGACATTTGGCACACCCAAGGCGCTCCTACGGTATCCGGGAGTTGCACAATCTCATTGTCTAAGGAAATGGTACTTGACATTCAGAAAAGCTACAGCAAACGAACTACATGATCTTTGAGCTAAGCTTAGGATTGGGTCTTGTCCATCACATCATTCTCCTAATGATGTGATCCCGTTATCAATGACATCCAATGTCCATAGTCAGGAAACCATGATTATCTTTTGATCAACGAGCTAGTCAACTAGAGGCTCACTAGGGACGTGTTGTGGTCTATGTATTCACACATGTATTACGATTTCCGGATAACACAATTATAGCATGAACAATAGACAATTATCATGAACAAAGAAATATAATAATAACCATTTTATTATTGCCTCTAGGGCATATTTCCAACAACTATGTACTCCGCTTCACATGTAGATCCCGCCACGACGCTCTGCTTGGAACTGCACCAACTTACAACTCCACCATTCAATATAAATATGTATCTGGTGTGCGACTTAGAGTCATCCAGATCAGTGTCAAAGCTTGCATCGACGTAACCATTTACGACAAGCTCTTTGCCACCTCCATAAATGAGAAACATATCCTTAGTCCTTTTCAAGTATTTCAGGATGTTTTTGACCGTCGTCTAGTGATCCACTCCTGGATTACTTTGGTACCTCCCTGCTAAACTTATAGCAAGGCACACTTCAGGTCTGGTACACAACATTGCATACATGATATAACCTATGGCTGAGGCATAGGGAATGACTTTCATTTTCTCTCTATCTTCTGCAGTGGTCAGGCATTGAGTGTGACTCAACTTCACACCTTGTAACACATGCAAGAACCCTTCCTTTGACTGATCCATTTGAACTTCTTCAAAACTTTATCAAGGTATGTGCTTTGTGAAAGTCCAATTAAGCATCTTGATCTATCTCTATAGATCTTGATGCCCAATATATAAGCAGCTTCATCGAGGTCTTTCATTGAAAAATTCTTATTAAAGTATCCTCTTATGCTATCCAGAAATTCCGTATTATTTCCAATCAACAATATGTCATCCTCATATAATATTAGAAATGCTACAGAGCTCCCACTCACTTTCTTGTAAATACACGCTTCTCCAAAAGTCTGTATAAAACCATATGCTTTGATCACACTATCAAAGCATATATTCCAACTCCGAGAGGCTTGCACCAGTCCATAAATGGACCGCTGGAGCTTGCACACTTTGTTAGCACCTTTAGGATCGACAAAACTTTCTGGTTGCATCATATACAACTCTTCTTTAAGAAATCCATTAAGGAATGCAGTTTTGACATCCATTTGCAAATTTCATAATCATGAAATGCGGCAATTGCTAACATGATTCAGACAGACTTAAGCATCGCTACGAGTGAGAAGGTCTCATCATAGTCAACTCCTTGAACTTGTCGAAAAACCTTTCGCAACAAGTCAAGCTTTGTAGACAGTAACATTACAGTCAGCGCCAATCTTCTTCTTGAAGATCCATTTATTCTCTATGGCTTGCCGATCATCGGGAAAGTCAACCAAAGTCCACTTTTTGTTCTGATACATGGATCCCATCTCAGATTTCATGGCCTCAAGCCATTTTGCGGAATCTGGGTTCATCATCGCTTCCTCATAGTTCGTAGGTTCATCATGGTCTAGTAACATGATCTCCAGAACAGGATTACGGTACCACTCTGGTGTGGACCGTACTGTGGTTGACCTACGAGGTTTGGTAGTAACTTGATCTGAAGTTTCATGATCATCATCATTAGCTTCCTCACTAACTGGTGTAGGAATCACCGGAACTAATTTCTGTGATGAACTACTTTCCAATTAAGGAGAAGGTACAATTACCTCATAAAGTTCTACTTTCCTCCCACTCACTTCTTTCGAGAGAAACTCCTTCTCTAGAAAGGATCCATTCTTATAAATGAATATCTTGCCTTTGGATCTATGATAGAAGGTGTATCCAACAGTTTTCTTTGGGTATCCTATGAAGACGCATTTCTCCGATTTGGGTTCAAGCTTATCAGGTTGAAGCTTTTTCACAATTAGCATCACAGCCCCAAACTTTAAGAAACGACAGCTTAGGTTTCTTGCCAAACCACAGTTCATATGGTGTCATCTCAACGGATTTAGATGGTGCCCTATTTAACGTGAATGCAGCCGTCATTAAAGCATAACCCCAAAACAATAGTGGTAAATCGGTAAGAGACATCATAGATCATACCATATCTAATAAAGTACGGTTACGACGTTCGGACACACCATTACGTTGTGGTGTTCCAGGTGGCGTGAGTTGCGAAACTATTCCACATTGTTTCAAATGAAGATCAAACTCATAACACAAATATTCACCTCCATGATCAGATCGTAGAAACTTTATTTTCTTGTTACGATTATTTTCCACTTCACTCTGAAATTCTTTGAACTTTTCAAATGTTTCAGACTTATGTTTCATTAAGTATATATACCCATATCTGGTTAAAGCATCTGTGAAGGTTAGAAAATAACAATACCCGCCGCGAGCCTCAACACTCATCGGGCCGCATACATCAGTATGTATTATTTCCAATAAGTCAGTGGCTCGCTCCATTGTTTCGAAGAATGGAGTCTTAGTCATCTTGCCCATGAGGCATGGTTCGCAAGTATCAAGTGATTCATAATCAAGTGATTCCAAAAGCCCATCAACATGGAGTTTCTTCATGCGCTTTACACCAATATGACCTAAACGGCAGTTCCACAAATAAGTTGCACTATCATTATTAACTTTGCATCTTTTGGCTTCAATATTATGAATATGTTTATCACTATGATCGAGATTCAACAAAAATAGACCACTCATTAAGGATGCATGACCAAAACAGATATTACTCATATAAATAGAACAACTATTATTCTCTGATTTAAATGAATAACCGTCTCGCATCAACCAAGATCAGATATAATGTTCATGCTTAATGCTGGCACCAAATAACAATTATTCAGGTCTGAAACTAACCCAGAAGGTAGATGTAGAGGTAGCGTGCCAACAACGATCACATCGACCTTGGAACCATTTCCGACGCGCATCGTCACCTCGTCCTGAGCCAATCTTCGTTTAATTTGTAGCCCCTGTTTCGAGTTGCAAATATGAGCAACAAAACCAGTATCAAATACCCAAGCGCTACTACGAGCATTAGTAAGGTACACATAAATAACATGTATATCAAATATACCTTCACTTTGCCATCCTTCTTATTCGCCAAATACTTGGGGTAGTTTCGCTTCCAGTGACCAGCCCCTTTGCAGTAGAAGCACTCAGTTTCAGTCTTAGGTCCAGACTTGGGCTTCTTCCATTGAGCAGCAACTGGTTTGCTATTCTTCTTGAAGTTCCCCTTCTTCCCTTTGCCCTTTTCTTGAAAGTAGTGGTCTTGTTAACCATCAACACTTGAATGCTCCTTCTTGATTTCTACCTCCGCAGCCTTTAGCATCGCGAAGAGCTCGGGAAATGTCTTTTCCATCCCTTGCATATTATAGTTCATCACGAAACCTTTATAGCTTGGTGGCAGTGATTGAAGAACTCTGTCAATGACACTATCATCAGGAAGATTAACTCCCGGCTGAGTCAAGTGGTTGTGGTACCTAGACATTCTGAGTATGTGTTCACTGACAGAACTGTTCTCCTCCATTTTGTGGCTATATAACTCGTTGGAGGCTTCATATCTCTCAACTCGTGCATTTGCTTGAAATATTAACTTCAACTCCTAGAACATCTCATATGTTCGATGACATTCAAAACGTCTTTGAAATCCCGATTCTAAGCCGTAAAGCATGGCACACTGAACTATCGAGTAGTCACCAGCTTTAGTCTGCCAAACATTCATAACGTCCGGAGTTGCTCCTGCAGCGGGTCTTGCACCTAGCGGTGCTTTCGGGACGTAATTCTTATGTGCAATAATGAGGATAATACACAAGTTATGGACCCAGTCCGTGTAGTTGCTACCATCATCTTTCAACTTAGCTTTCTCTAGGAATGCATTAAAATTCAAGGGAACGGTAGGATGGGCCATTGATCTACAACAACATAGATATGCAAAAACTATCAGGACTAAGTTCATGATAAATTGAAGTTCAATTAATCATATTACTTAAGAACTCCCACTTAGATAGACATCCCTCTAGTCATCTAAATGATCGCGTGATCCATATCAACTAAACCATGTCCGATCATCACGTGAGATGGAGTAGTTTTCAATGGTGAACATCACTATGTTGATCATATCTACTGTATGATTCACGTTCGACCTTTTGGTCTCAGTGTTCCAAGGCCATATGTGCATATGCTAGGCTCGTAAAGTTTAACCCAAGTATTCTGCATGTGCAAAACTGGCTTGCACCCGTTGTATGTGAACGTAGAGCTTATCACACCCGATCATCACGTGGTGTCTCGGCACGACAAACTGTAGCAACGGTGCATACTCAGGGAGAACACTTATACCTTGAAATGTAGTGAGGGATCATCTTATAATGCTACCACCATACTAAGCAAACTAAGATGCATAAAAGATAAACGTCCCATGCAATCAAAATATGTGACATGATATGGCCATCATCATCTTGTGCCTTTGATCTCCATATCCAAAGCACCGTCATGATCTCCATCGTCACCGGCTTGATACCTTGATCTCCATCGTAGCTTCGTTGTCGTCTCGCCAACTATTGCTTCTACGACTATCGCTATCGCTTAGTGATAAAGTAAAGCAATTACATGGCGATTGCATTTCATACAATAAAGCGACAACCATAAGGCTCCTGCAGTTGCTGATAACTTTTTCAAAACATGATTATCTCATACAAAAATTTATATCTCATCACGTCTTGACCATATCACATCACAACATGCCCTGCAAAAACAAGTTAGACGTCCTCTACTTTGTTGTTACAAGTTTTACGTGGCTGCTACGGGCTTCTAGCAAGAATTGTTCTTACCTACGCATCAAAAGCACAACGAATTTTTGTCAAGTGTGTTGTTTTAACCTTCAACAAGGACCGGCCATAGTCAAATTCGATTCAACTAAAGTTGGAGAAACAGACACCCACCAGCCACCTGTGTGCAAAAGCACATCGGTAGAACCGGTCTCATGAACGTGGTCATGTAATGTTGGTCTGGGCTGCTTCATCCAACAATACTGCCGAATCAAAATAAGATGTTGGTGGTAAGTAATATGACTATTATCGCCCACAACTCATTGTGTTCTACTCGTGCATATCATCTGCGCATAGACTTGGCTCGGATGCCACTGTTGGGTAAAGTAGCATGCAATTTTAAAAAATTCCAACGCTCACGCAAGATCTATCTAGGAGATGCATAGCAACGAGAGGGGGAGAGTGTGTTCACGTACCCTCGTAGACCGAAAGTGAAAGCGTTAGGTTAACGCGGTTGATGTAGTCAAACATCTTCACGATCCAACCGATCTTAGTACCAAACATACAACACCTTAGAGTTCTGCAGAAGTTCAGCTTGATGACGTCCCTCGAACTCTTGATCCAGCAGAGGGTCAAGAGAGAGTTCTGTCAGCACGACAGCGTGATGATGATGATGGTGATCTGATCCGTGTAGGGCTTCGCCTAAGCATTACGACACTATGACCGGAGGAGTAAACTATGGAGGGGGGCACTGAGGGAGTCCTGGACTAAGGGGTCCTCGAGCGTCCGGCCTATTAGCCATGGGTCGGACTGATGGGCTGTGAAGATACGAAGACCGAAGACTGCACCCATGTCCGGATGGGACTCTCCTTGGCGTGGAAGGCAAGCTTGGCGACCAAATATGTAGATTCCTTTCTTTGTAACCGACCTTGTGTAACCCTAGATCCTCCCGGTGTCTATATAAACTGGAGGACTTAGTCCGGAGGAAGGGACACAATATCATAACCATACAAGCTAGGCCTCTAGGGTTTAGCCATTACGATCTCCTGGTAGATCAACTCTTGTAATACTCGTATTCATGAAGATCAATCAAGCAGGACATAGGATATTACCTCCATAGAGAGGGCTCGAACCTGGGTAAAACATTGTGTCCCCTGTCTCCTGTTACCATCGACCTTAGACGCATAGTTCATGACCCCCTACCCGAGATCCGCCGGTATTGACATCGACATTGCTGCTTTCATTGAGAGTTCCACTGTGCTATCGCCAAAAGGTTTGATGGCCCCTTCAATCGTCAATAAAGGTGTTGTTCAAGGATAAACTTTCTCCCTGGACAAATCTTTGTGTTTGGTGGCTTCGCACCGTGGGCCAATTCATTTGGCCATCTGGAGCAGATCGAACGCTACGCCCCTGGTCATCGGGTCAGATTTGGGAGCTTGAACTACGTTGCAGACATCCATGGAGACTTGATCTTCGCCGGATTCGGGACCATGGCTACCACTCCTGGTCACCCCGAGAGACATGCCCTAAATCTGTCATCGGACTGCATCCAGGAGACAGCTCCCGTAACCGCTCTGGCCTTAGATCCAGAGCAGACTGCGCCATCCAAGGACGGGAGGCTCAACCCCACCACGGAGGCCACATATTCCCCAGTGTTGGAGCCGCACATAGACTTGATCTCATATGATACCTGTTCCACCGGAACTCTGAACTCGTCTCCGGCCGTAAGTTTCGAACCATGTGAGCCCATGGACGCCGAACTTGATCGCTTATCGATCTTCGAATTCAGTGCCGCAGAAATCTTCCTGCACTCACCTTTGGGCGACGTGCTAAATGCATTAAAAACCTATCCTTGACGAAGGACTCACAGCCCAACTATATCCGGTCCGAACTAGGGGCTGACGGTGGAGAATTTTGCTTCCCACCCGCCACCCACTTCCTAGCCACGGTCGAGGATTTGACCGACACACTTGATTACGACTCCAAGGACATCGACGGTATGGACGACGATGCCGGAGAAGAAGAGGCCCAGAACCCGCCAGTCACCGGACGCTGGACAACCACTTCGTCGTATGATGTATACATGGTGGATGCACCAAAGGAGAACAACGGCGATGACAAGGAAGATCCAGCTGAGGATAAACCTTTCGAAATACGATCCAAGCGCCGGCGTCCGCGGCGCCGCTCTAAGTCACACCGCAGTAAAGACAGCAACACCGGCACAGGAGAAGATAACACTCCAGAAGGTGCCGAATACAACAAAGACCCCATTGAAACAACTAATGAACAAGAATGGGAAGATGGGCAGGCTAGCCCTGGTAAACAGGCCACGCACGAAGACTCAGAGGACGGAAGTTATCTTCCACTCTCCGAGGATGAGGTGAACCTCGGCACCAACGATTTCATCGTGCCTGAGGAACCTCTTGAGCAGCAGTGCTTCAAGCGCCAGCTAATAGCCACTGCAAGGAGCCTGAAAAAGAAGCAGCAGCAGCTTCAAGCTGACCAAGATCTGCTCAATGATAAATGGACCGATGTCCTAGCAGCCGAAGAATACGGCCTCAAGCGCCCAACCAAAAGCTACCCAAAGTGCAAATTGCTACCTCAGTTTGACGAGAAGGCGCCGGAATACATACCACCATCATACAATGCGGCTGACCAACCACCACGTGGTCGGGACAAAACGGCAACTCACGCCGAACACCAGCCCGCCCTGCCTCATCGCACAGGTAGAGGTAAATTAGCCCACGGCCATACATATGACCTCCGACAAAACCTGAACAATAAAGCAGGAGATACCAGATCAATCTACGGATCGCGAGGACGTGCCTCGACACGCGACGACGGCCACCTATTCAGACGTGACAAACTTAGTCATGCGTGGTCTGAAAACCGCAGACGGACTGCATCAGAGCTACGTCGCGATACGGCCCGATATAGAGGCGCCGCACACCCTCATTGCTTCATTGATGAGGGCATGGATCATGAATTCCCAGAAGAGTTCAAACCCATGAATATAGAATCATACGATGGAACCACAGACCCGTAGTGTGGATCGAAGACTTCATTCTCCACATTCATATGGCCCGCGGCGATGACCTCCACGCCATCAAATACCTCCCTTTAAAACTCAAGGGGCCAGCTCGGCACTGGTTAAACAGCCTGCCTGGAAATTCTATCGGCAGCTGGGAGGACTTGGAAGAAGCCTTCCTCGACAACTTCTAGGTACATATGTCCGGCGACCAGACGCCGATGACATAAGCCACATAGTTCAACAACCTGGAGAGTCCGCCAGGAAACTCTGGACTAGGTTCTTAACTAAAAAGAACCAAATCATCAATTGTCCGGATGCCGAAGCCCTAGCGGCCTTCAAACACAGCATCCGCGGCGAATGGCTCGCTCACCACCTCGGCCAAGAAAAGCCAAAATCCATGGAGGCCCTCACGACACTCATGACCCGCTTTTGTGCGGGCAAAGACAGTTGGTTGGCCCGTAGCAAAAACAATGCAAGCGATGCTGGCACCCCTGAAGTGAAAAATAACAAAGACAAGTCTCGATGCAATAGATACAAGCGTCGAAACAACAATGACAACACCGAGGATAGGCGGTAAATGTCGGATTCAGTGGCTCTAAGTCCGGTCAGCAGAAGAAGCCGTTCCAAAAGAACAATTCAGGCCCATCTAGCTTTGACCGCATACTTGATCGTCCGTGCCAGATTCATGGCACCCCGGACAAACCACCAAATCATACAAATAGAGATTGCTGGGTTTTTAAACAGGCTGGCAAACTAAACGCCGAGAACAGTGATAAGGGATCGCAAAGCAAGGACGATGACGAAGAGCCCCAACAACCGAACACAGGGGGACAGAAGAAGTTTCCCCCTCAGGTCAAAACGCTGAACATGATATACACTACCCACATCCCCAAGAGGGAGCGCAAGCGTGCGCTCAGGGACGTCTACGCGATAGAGCCAGTCGCCCCAAAATTTAATCCATGGTCGTCATGCCCGATCACTGTTGATCGCCGGGATCATCCGACCAATATCCATCACGGTGGCTCAGCTGCACTGGTCCTAGACCCAATAATTGATTGGTTCCACCTGACTCGCGTCCTTATGGATGAAGGTAGTAGCCTCAATCTGCTCTATCAGGATACAACACGAAAAATGGGCATTAACCCATCATGGATCAAGCCCACCAGGACTACCTTCAAAGGAGTCATACTAGGTGTAGAGGCCCGCTGTACATGCTCAATCACACTAGAGGCTGTCTTCGGATCTCTGGACAACTTCCGAAGCGAGGAGTTAATCTTCGAAATCACCCCCTTCCGCAGCGGCTATCACGCACTGCTCGGACGAACCGCGTTTGCTCGATTCAACGCAGTACCACACTATGCTTATCTCACGCTCAAGATGCCTGGTCCATGCGGCGTCATAACGGTCAATGGAAATCCGGAATGCTCCCTCCGTACAGAATAGTACACAGCTGCCTTAGCAGCAGAAGTGCAGAGCGGCCTTCTCAAGCAGAACCTTAATTCGGCTGCGGAGCCCACGGACACCGTTAAGAGGGTCCGAACTACTCTTCAGCAGGAGAGCTCGGCTCGTCAGGAGCTCGATTAGCAATCCGTCCTCCGTATCAGTCCTGATCAAGTGGTGGCATTCGTGCCGCGCATACATAACTACGCACTCAAAATCCCATGGGCATCGATGAAGGCATAGCTAGCTTGTGGTCCACAGTACGGTTCAACCAACATCGGATACACACATACTTTCACTTTTACTCGTTTCCTTTTCAGGTCTCAATCCCACATGCCCCATCTGGTGGACTGGTCATCGGTCCTCTTGAAGGATAAACACACCAAGACAGCGAGAAACGCAGACATATGAGGGACTTTTTAGGTGATTCCGTTAACAATAACTCTACCTGTTTTTCAGGACCCAAATGCAGCTCTCCCTTGGTTTCGGCATGTGAAATAGCCTGTTGCTTATCGCACTACCCGTATCAAATCGCCTTGACGTACTAATTAAATTACAATGAGAATAGTTTGCGGCTAGAGTTTTAGGACCCCAGCTTTTTACCTTTGCACCTTTTCTGTTTTCTTTCTCTTTTTTCTCTCAGCTTCCCCATGGATAACCCTATCAGGTAGCACCCATACACTTTGGTACGTGTGATGTTTGCCAGGGGCTTCATAGCACCCCACATTGTGGCAACAAAAGTCCAAACACTTTTTATAAGTATAGTTCGGCACCCCGAATTTAGCATTATATGCATTGGCTCCGAATCATGTCTTTGGTCAATAGTTGGGTTGCCCGGCTCCTATGCTTGCTACCTTACGTTCCGCTATATCAGCTAAGGTAGTAAAGGGAGAACTACTGCAATTGTGCCTTGGTTTATCCAAAGGAGCACCTCAGTAGAGAAAGCCGAAAACTGACTGTCATGATGCGGTGAGAGTCGGCAGCTGTTCAGAGGTTACAAATCGTTGGATATTTCTTCCGCATTACGCGAAGGATTGGTACTCCCCGATCAGACGCTTACAGCACTCTAGTTCGGATACTAGGGGCTGCGCCCATGTTTTTATTGTCGAACTCCTATGGCTAAATGAGGGCGTTACAGCCGCATAGTCTGGTTGCCTGGTTCGTTGCGCTAAACAACTCCTTCAAGGACCATCTAATTGGATCAAGATTGTTTAGATTCCATCCTGAACACCCCCCGTACTACCTACGTGGGGGCAGAAGCCGATGCTGGTTAACCCTTAGATTTCATACAACACAGCCGCACAGGAAGTAAAAATTTAAAAACATAACCAACATTATATTGCACAATCACTTTGTTTTATCATACAAGGTAGAGGGAGCTCGAATACATTCATTCAAAGATAGTGTCTTTCGCATAATGATCCGCAACAATGCAGGACCCCTCCAAGACATCGCCGAAGTATCGCTCGGGTGTGCGGTGCTCCTTGCCCTCCGGCGGCCCCTTGGTCGCTAATTTGACAGCGTCCAGCTTCACCCACTAGACCTTGCAATAGGAGAAGGCCAGACGTGCGCCCTCAATGCAGACGGACCGCTTGACGACGTCCATCCGAGGACAGGCATCCACCAGTCACTTCATGAGGCCGAAGTAACTGCCGGGTATAGCTTTGGTTGGCCACAACCAGATTATTAAGTCCTTCATGGATAGTGTGGCCATCCTATCCAGCTCGACCAGCTGTTTTAGCTGATCACTGAAGGGCACCAGATGTTCTGGCGCGAGATATTGCAACCAGAACAACTTCTCCGTGGAGCTCCCTTCTTCGGCTCAGAAGAACTCTGCGGCGTCAGCCACACTGTGTGGCAAATCAGTAAAGGCCCTTGGAGAACTCCGAATCCAGGTTAGTAAATGATATTTCATCTTCACATTCTTGCTTTGCATATTGAATGTCTTACCTGCCGTGATCTTCCTGGCCTCCTGGATCTCCTGGAGGGCACCCTGGGCCTCATTCCGGGCTTCCTCCGCACTCTGACGAGCCTTGGCGAGTTCGGTCTCTTGAACCGACGCATCGTGCTCCAAGGCCTCGCACTTGTTCACCACGTCCTCGAGCTCCTGCTGGACCTCGTTGACCCGGGCCTTGAGCTTCTTCCGAGCGGCCTGCTCCTTGACAGCCTTCCCTTCGGCTTCGACCAGGGCCGTTTTCAGGGCCTCGACCTCGTCCGTCGCCTCTGTACACATCATGGCATTTCAGTCATTGCATATCAATTTCCTTTTTCTGAATACATAACAGGTTATTACTTACCTTGTTTTTCCGGAAGCTGCCTCTTCACCTGGCCCAGCTCCTCCTCGGCCTCCGCCAGTTTCTGCTTCAGTCCGGAGACTTCGGCAGTATGTGAGGCCGCGACCAACAGTGACACCTGTGCATACATTCCAGACAAATTTAGTTAGTTTCCTGCAATAGGAGATTGATCCTCTGTCAGATTTTTTCTTTCCAAACACAGGACAGTGTCTCAGGGGCTACTGTCTATATTGGGATTTTCTCCTTTTTGCGCCGCTTACCTCAAAACCTGTCAATAGGCTGCTGCAGGCTTCGATTAGTCCGCTCCTGGCAGACTGAACCCTTTCAATTACCATGCCCATAAGGACACGGTGCTCATCCACAATGGAAGCGCCTCGCAGCGCTTCCAGCAGATTATCCGGTGCCCCTGGTTGGACAGGGGTCACCGGGGGAACAGACATCCCCCTTCTTTTGAAGGAGGTTGCGTGCCGGATTCCGGAGCCGCATCGGACTCCAGAATCGAGTCCGGCCGAGGGCCAAATTGAATACGGCCCTCCCCACCAGTCTCCATGGGGATTGATCCCCCTGGTGTCCGGCGATAGTGGTTTCGCCTTCTGGCGCCTCCTGAGCCTCTCCCCCGCCTAGAACAATCCTTCGGGACAACACCTCTACATCATCCTTGGCCTTGGGGGAGTGAGTGGCTGGCGGTGAATTGCTGGCCATCGCCTTTGAGTCCAGCGAACCTCGTGATGAGGATCGCTGGGAGCTGTCGTGGGCTGGACTGCAATAGCATAACTAACTATATCAATACAACGAAGAGGAAAGACTTGGTTTATGGGCGGATATGGGTTTTAGCACTTACGATGCGGCCCGAGGCTTAGTGCGGGGGCATCTCTCCGGACTGCTGTCGACATTCCATGCGGTGTTATCCGCAAGGGAGCTCTTCCCTTTCTCGGACGTCTCCGCCTCCAGATTCGCTGAAGCCGCCCTCTTCTTCCTCCCCTCATCAGGGGGAGGGCTGTTCTCCTCCTCCTCTTCATCGTCGTCATCTTCGGCGGCAGAGGAGCGGGTCTTATCTTCGGACGTCACGTCCGGAGCGCCCTTGCGGCGGGGGCCACTCCGGACCCCCTTGGCCTTTCCTGTGGCCTTCTTCTCCGGCTCCTTATAGGGCGCCGGCACCATCATCTTCGCTAAATGCGGGATGACTGGATCTTCAGGCAGCGGAGCCGGACATTGGATCCGCTTCACCCTCTCCATCCAGTCCTGAAGAATCGATGACGATAAAAGCTTAGACATCATCCTTGAAACAAGCAAGTAAGGGATGCAGTAAGAATAATATACCTCGTTGGCGAGGTGGTTGATGTCATGCCCGCGGTCCGAATCTGTGGCCGACGGTGTTTCGTTGCCCTTAAAAAGCAACCTCCAGGCATCTTCGTGAGTGGTTTCGAAGAGCCTCTTCAGGGTATGGTGCTTCTTCGGATTGAACTCCCATAGAGGGCGGCTTCGGCTTTGGCATGGAAGAATCCGGCGAACTAACATCACCTGGATTATATCGATGAGTTTGATATCCTTATCCACCATGCTTTGAATGCGCGTTTGCAGCGCTGTCAGCTCGTATTGCGAACACCAGTTCGGGCCCTTCTCGACCCAGAAAGTGAGTCGCATGGGAGCGCTAGAGTTGAATTCGGCAGTTGCGTCCCAGATGGTGCCGTGGGGCTCTGTAATATAGAACCAATGTTTCTGCCATTCTTTTATAGTCTCCACGAAAGTGCCTTTCAGCCAGGAGACATTGTCCAGCTTGCTCACCATGGCGCCTCCACACTCCACATGCTGGCCATCCACCACCTTCGGCTCCACATTGAAGACCTTGAGCCATAGCCTGAAGTGTGGTTGGATGCAAAGGAAGGCCTCACACACGACGATGAATGCCGAGATGTTGAGGTGGGAGTTCGGGGATAGATCATGGAAGTCTATCCTGTAGTAGAACATCAGCCCGCGGACGAAGGGGTGGAGTGGAAATCCTAACCCGTGGAGGAAATAAGGGATGCATACTACCCTCTCGTTGGGCTTCGGCGTGGGAATGATTTGTCCTTGGGCCGGAAGGCGGTGGGCGATTCCCTTCACCAGGTACCCGGCCACCTGAAGCTAGGTGATGTCCTCCTCCTGGACGGAGGAGGCCATCCACTTGCCTTGACCTCCGGATCCGGACATGGTTGAGTGCTTGCTTGAGACGGAGAAGATGAGAACTTGGGCGCTGGAGCTCAAGAGTGGAAGGGGAGATGAAGAGAGAAGGCGTGTGTGAAGAAAAGGGATTCTTATCTCCTTATAAGGGCAGTAAATATTGAACGCCTCTCCACTCGACTTAAAATTCGCCTACTCCCAAGGGCTGTGTAAATGGCACGGTTGGGTTACCCACGCCCGTATTGATGAGAATCCCGCAAAAAGGGGACATGATCTCTGCTTTGACAAGACGTGCCAATAGAAATCGCATCTCGAAACACGGGATGGCAGACAAAACAGTTCGATATAGTGACCGGGAAGACGTGATGTCATGTTGTAAAAAGTTGTTAGTGGGTGTGACTCGTGGAATATTATATTCTCTCTATGGTTGTGTGTGGTGTGTGTTACAGGTACGGACACGTTCAATACATCCGAAGACTATTTTGGAGTTCGGAAGGAGGAACCCACCTTGCAATGCCGAAGACAGATCTATGTGCCGGATACATTGTCATTGAAGCCAGGTTCAGGGGCTACTGAGGAAGTCCTAGACTAAGGGGTCCTCGGGCGTCTGGCCTATTAGCCATGGGCCGGACTAATGGGCTGTGAAGATACAAACACCGAAGACTGGACCCGTGTCCGGATGGGACTCTCCTTGGCGTGGAAGGCAAGCTTGGTGACCAAATATGTAGATTCCTTTCTTTGTAACCGACCTTGTGTAACCCTAGATCCTCCCGGTGTTTATATAAACCGGAGGACTTAGTCCGGAGGAAGGGACACATTATCATAACCATACAAGCTAGGCCTCTAGGGTTTAGCCATTACGATCTCGTGGTAGACCAACTCTTGTAATACTCATATTCATCAAGATCAATCAAGCAGGACGGAGGGTATTACCTCCATAGAGAGGGCCCGAACCTGGGTAAAACATTGTGTCCCTTGTCTCCTGTTACCATCGACCTTAGATGCACAGTTCGGGACCCCCTACCCGAGATCCGCCAGTTCTGACACCGACAGGCACCGCACACGGCTAAGAGAACTATTGGTGTGCCTTTGGGGTGCCCCCACCCCCGTATATAAAGGAGGGGATGAGGGGGTGGCCGGCTAAGAGGGGCGCGCCATGGGGGGGGGGAGTCCTACTAGGACTCCTAGTCCTAGTAGGATTCGCCCCCCTTTTTTCCTTTCTTCACTGGAGGGAAAAGGAAGGAGAGGGAGTAGGAGAAGAAAAGGGGGTGGTGCCCCCTTCCCTAAACCAATTCGGCCTCCTCCCTTGTGGAGGGTGCACCAGCCCCTTGTGGGTTGGTTAGCCTCCCTCCTATGGCCCATATGGCCCATATCTTCCTACGGGGGGTTCCGGTAACCCCTCGGTACTCCGGTAAAATACCCGAATCACTCGAAACCATTTGAATGTCCGAATACTACCTTCCAATATATGAATCTTTACCTCTCAGCCATTTTGAGACTCCTCGTCATGTCCATGATCTCATCCGGGACTCCGAACAAACTTCGGTCACCAAAACACATAACTCATAATACAAATCGTCATCTAACGTTAAGCATGCGGACCCTACGTGTTCGAGAACTATGTAGACATGACCGAGACACATCTCCAGTCAATGACCAACAACAGAACTTGGATGCTCATATTGGTTCCTGAAAGTGCGTTATATCGACTAGAGGGGGGGGTGAAAAGGCGATTTTTACAAATTCTTCACTAAGGAATTTTAGGGTGAAGAAATTCCTAAGCAACAAACTACTTAGCAGCGGAATAAGTACTGAGATGCAAGCATAACAGAGTAGTAGCACAGTCATCATGATGAAATGAAAACAAGCACAAAGTACAAGTAGCGTAAACATAGGATAAGCAGGCTAAAGACAAACTGACTGAACAAATAGGATTGAGGAAATTGAGAAAGTCTTTAGTCAAAGTCTTCAAATAATAACGATCAAGTACTTCTACACAGAAATGAGGAAATGAAAGGGTTGAGGAAATAGAACCAGTAGCTCGGTGAAGACAATGATTTGCTAGACCAGTTCCAACAGTTGTGGCGGTCGTACGTCTGGCTAGAGTGGCTAGGTATTTAAACCCGAGGACGCACAGTCCCGGACACACAGTCCTCACCGTATTCTCCTTCAGCTGAGGTCACACAGACCTCGTCCAATCACTCGTGGTAAGTCTTCAGGTGACTTCCAAACCTTCACAGACTCGGTCACTCGGCGATCCACAATTCCTCTTGGATGCTCTAGACCATGACGCCTAACCATATAGAGGATGCACAGTCCTCAAAGGTAACAAGTGTCGGTTCCACACAGGAACAATCTCTTCAGTGATGCTCAATCACTTTGGGTTTGTAGGTGTTTGGGTTTTCCTCACTTGATGATTTTTGCTCAAAGTCCTCGGAGGATGGGATGCTCTCAATGACAAGTGTCAGTTTCTCGTGGAGCAGCCAACACTACAAAAAAAGACACATCCGTGACATTTTGGGCCGAATGAATTTTTTGTCATACATATGACACTTCTATGATGATAATTGTGACAAAACCTGGTATCATCATATATGTGGTGGGCTCCTACTTCTATGACAAAAAGTCATGATAGAAAATGGGCTTTTCGTCCTGGGCGGGCTGGAGACGCAGCTGCATGACATTCTTTGGGCTGTCCACGACGGAAAAAACCATGGTAGAAGCGAGGGGGAGGAAAATTTTGGGGAGTTCCTGGTTACGGTGGGAGGTCGGGGGCCGAGCAATGCGCGTTTCTCTCGTACACGTACGCGCATGTGTGCGAGGCGTTGGCTCTAACTGAACCCGAGCGAGGCGTTGGGCTCTAACTGAACCCGAGCGATTGCACTGCATGCTATGCGTTACTGAACCTGAGCGATCGATCGATGGCTGTTAACTGAACCCAATCGAGCGATTCCTTCACTACTGCTGCTTACTGAAGCCGATCGATTGGATGAACAGTGAGCGTTGGGGGGGGGGGTGGATGAACAGTGAGCGGTGGCGTTGCCTCTGGATGAATAGGACCCCATGGTGTGGTGGAGGGCTGGATGAATAGTAGATGATTGAGGGGTGCCCGTGGTGGGGTGGTTGAACAGGACCCCGTGGTGTGGAGGGCTGGATGAACAGTAGACAGTGGAGGGGTGCCCGTGGAGGGGTGGTTGAACAGTAGCCGGTGGAGTAGCGCGCGGTGGAGGATGGATGAACATGAGCCCATGGAGGCTGGAGGAGGTCGACGGTAGTCTGTGGAGGCTGGAGGAGGTCGACGGTGGAGATAAATAGTATCCCGTGGAGTCCCGTTTTGCGGTACGCCACACCCCTCCCGATCAACAGGACCCCCGTTTCGACCGTAGCGCTCCAACACAAGTCCGTTTCCTCTGTTTTGCGGTACGCCACACCCCTCCCGATCAACAGGACCCCCGTTTCGACCGTAGGAGGTCGTTTCCTCCGTTTTGCGGTACGCCAGACCCCTTCCGATGAACAGGATCCCATTTCGAACTTGGCTAGTCGAACACAAGGCCGTTTCCTCCGTTTTGCAGTACGCCAGGCCTCGTTTCCATCGCCTGTTCCGTCCAAGCCCTCCCAATGAACACAACCACGCATTTCGTTCCGACTCAGCCGGTTGCCTCCCACGCGTTCTGTTGCCTCCCGATGAACACGACGCATTCCGTTGCCTCCCGATGAACACGACGCATTCTGTTGCCTCCCCATGAACACGATGCATTCCGTTGCCTCCCCATGAACACGATGACGACGCTGTTTCTCCGTTCCGACCCAGCCATGTGCACGAGCCCTGGCCGTACGTATGCGCGAGTAGGCGTTCGAGACCCTGCCCGTATGTACATACATGGCCGTATTTTCTTTCTTGCACCCTGGCCGCTGTACGTACGTGTACATGCTACGTGCACGCGTCTACTACGACACGTACGCGCCTCTACTATGACACGTGCGCGCCTCTACATCAACCAGTATATATGTACGTACACGTTCGCGACCAGAATGACAATGCTACGTATGCTTCGACCAGGTGGGTCCCGACTGTCAGGCACTTCCTTGCCCGCGAAGATGTAGCTGGTGGGTCCCAGCAGTTAGGGGGGCGAATTGTTTTGTTTTTTTTGCCCGAATGCACTTCCTTGCGTGCGAAGGTGTAGCTGCTGGGTCCTAGTAGTCAGGGGGGGAATCGTTTTTCCCCAGACGCACTTCCTTGCGTGCGAAGATGTAGCTGGTGGGTCCCAGCAGTCAGGGGGGTGAATCGTTTTTTTCGGACGCACTTCCTTGCATGCGAAGATATAGCTGGTGGGTCCCAGCAGTCAGGGGGAAATGTTTTTTTCACGAAATACGGTGGCCCGTTCGGTGGGTCCCTGCTATCAGGTGGATGAATAATTATTTTGCGCGTAATAAGGAGGCACTTCCTTGCTGCGGCCGTGGACTCAGCTGTCAGCCTCTCCACGTACAGTCCATGTCCGATGGAAGCCATTCCTTGACCACATTGACCACGCCGCGCCAAGAGCACCAGGGCGGTGGATGACGGCGAGGCCTAGGAAGGGGACGACGTAGAGCCGGGGAAGACGCGGCAGTGGATGCCCACGCGTAGAGGAGTATGAGGGTTCACTCGTTCGGCTACGGTGTGAGGCTGCCGTCGCCGCAGAATAACATGGGGTGTGGGTGCGTAGAGGGATGGCCTAGCTAGCGATGGGAGTAGTAGGAGGCAGTGAGGCCTCCGCGGCATCACAGCCGGCCACGGGCAGCAGGAGCAAGCGGCACGACCGGCGCTGCTTTGGGCAGCTGGAGCAAGAAGGCCAGAGGTTGAAGAAGCACTACGGCCGTTGGATGGACATCGTACGGTCACTGGAGCTAGAATCGTTCATATATTGACTAAAGTTGACAAAGGCCTCCGTCCCAGTCAACTTAGTAGGCCCACAAGTCAGCCTCCCACCAAGGTGGGTCCCAGTTAGCAGGGGGTATTCATTTTTGTGTGCGTAATAAGGAGGCACTTCCGGTGGGTCCGAGCTGACAGCGGGGGGAACATTTTTTTCACGAAATACGGTGGCCCGTCCTGTGGGTCCCAGCAGTCAGGGGAAATAGTTTTTTCACGAAATACTGGTGGCCTGTCCGGTGGGTCCCTGCTGTCAGGTGGAGGAATAAATATTTTCCGCGTAATAAGGAGGCACTTCCTTGCGGCTGCCGTGGACCTAGCTGTCAGCCTCTCCACGTACAGTACTCTTCTGATGGAAGTCGGTCATTGACCACATTGACCACGCCGTGCCGAGAGCACCACGGTGGTGGCGACGGCGAGGCCTAGGAAGGGGACGATGCAGAGCCGGGGAAGACGCGGCAGTGGAAGCCTGTGCGGAGAGGAGTACAAGGGTTCACCGGTTCGGCTGCGGTGTGAGGCTGCCATCGCCGCAGAATAACAGGGGGTGCGGGTGAGTAGAGGGATGCCCTAGCCAGCGGTGGGAGTAGTAGGGGGCGCTGAGGCTTGCATGGCAGCACAGCCGGCCACGGGAGGTGGGAGTAGGCGGTCCCGCCGGCGCTGCTTTGGCGGCTGGAGTAAGAAGATCAAAGATTGAAGAAACACGACAGCCGTTGGATTGACATCCAACGGTTACGTCTGCTATAATCGTTTGTTGACGTATATAATAACTAAAAAAATCTTGCATACGCGTCAACTAAATAGGCGAGAGGGCGGCGCCGCGGCGAGTGCACCAAAGCGCGTGGAGGACGTCGGCGTTAACGATTTAGGAGACGATGGGGCGACGATGCGTGCGCTGACGCGTAGCCAGCCATGGGAGGCGGAAGCAGGCGGCCCCGCCGGCGCTGGTTTGGTTTTGGCGGCTGGAGGAAGACATGACTGAAGAAACACGACAGACTGTAAAAGCAGCATGAGTACTTAACAACCTTAACTGAAACCAGCAGGGGCACTTAACAACCAAAGCTGAAAGCAGTATGAGTACTTATATAGGTTCAACCGTACAAAGCACGCCTCGAACAGTGCTACTTTGCCTACAGTTAACCAAGGGTGAGGCTACCAAGCCCCAGGACAAGGCCCATGTGCCACCCCGCGCATCCACAACCTTCTGAAAGCGGCTTCATCTCGCAACATGGTCAATAAACAGGATATTTGCTTTAGAGCCATGGAAAGGCATGAACATAATCTTCTGTCCTATTCTCCAAGATGGACGGGCCTTCATTATTTGAGACCACCCATGAATAAGTATCTTTTCACCTCCAAGGGGAATTGAGTAGGTCGACATAAACATCATGTTGTGACCAAGCGCAAGTCTGACCCGACCATGGTCAGGCATCTGTATAGGAACAATAGAACTCGCCAGTTCCTGTTTCAAGAAGATCACAGTTGTAAAACTGTGTATAAGCAATAGTTTATGAACAACATATATAACATAAAACAACTCGTACCATAAGTTTCTCAACACAGTTGGACCTGTTCAACGAGTGCAGCAGTGGCACACATATCCCACGTGGCCTTCCACCATTCAAACGCCCCACAAGGACCTCAAGACGATCAATAAAGTGTAGGAACTTGGGATGTCGATCCAGTCAACTTTAGTGCCATTAGTAACCGCCGAGTTATTACAGAGTAACAAACGAGCAGACTGCTTAACTCTGAAAAAACCTACACGTGCCACCAATTATAAGAAAATATTAGTTAGACGTAGCATCTTCGTGAGAGAATTGTTGCTACTTCTAAAGTTAAATTGTGATTAGTTAGACAGAATAGATGGATTAAGAAGTAATCGAGGCAACAAGCAAGAACCAGATACAAAACTAACATGGATGAATAATTGGAACAACGTCGGGGTGGAAGATCGCAGTGAAGATGAGACCAAGTTCTACTATTTCCATCAACATTCGTGCGCCAACTTTTAGTCCGTAACTCTTGAGAAAGTTTATCCAAGTTCGGCCATAAAAAAAGCAGCGATCTTCTTGGTTCATGAACCCAACTTGGAACTTATATCCATGGCTTGTCTTCACTGTGACCATTAAACTAGTGTATTCAGTTATGGCAAGGCCGAGCATCTTGAGTACATGTGTTCTGGCAGAGCAAATAATACACTGCAGGAAAAATAATATGAGAACACAGCATGTTAAAAAAACCCCACCCTCCCGGATAGAAAAGAGGATTCTAGGAACATACTGTGCACATTTCAAAATGCTGTGTTAGGATGAGAAGGAACAAGTGTGGCATCTCACCGAGGGTGCAGAAACTTGTAGGGTACTCGCACTTTGGGCACTGCAAATGAAACACACTAGATTCAATAGGAAGAAAAATGCATCAACGGCGGCTGTTGCCATCCTTGGATTACCTGCGACCAATGGACTTGGATTTATCGGGGATGGATGAAGAATTCGTACCTGGTTCTCCATGAGAAAACCCTATGCAATCGCCGAGAGGGGGTTTTCTCTGAACAAGCAGGCGAGGGAGAAGGGGATTCATGCCCAGTGAAATATTGCCGCTTCGTCCGTCCAGCTTACTGCTAAAGCTGGAAGGGGGGGTTGTGATTTGACGGCTCATTGGGCATTACTACGGCACTACGATCAGGGTGTGTCTACCGTGAAGTTGTGCACTCTAATTTGTGCATATGGCACATGGACCCCGTTGCCGGTTGCCCCACATATCAGCGAAAGGAAGTAGAAAGACAGGAGTAACTAGTTACACATAAATATATTTTTTGACAGAGAGATACTCCCTCTGTAAAGAAATATACAATTCTTTTATATCACAGGCTCACCTTGTCGAGAAATATACTCCCTCTGCAATGCACGGGCATTATGGGGGTTCAACTTTTTTTATGGGGGTTCAGCTGAGAATATAATACTCAGATTTTTTTTAGGGATAAAAGCTGCTTTATTGAAGATTAACAGTCATAGGTATACAAATAATTTCGGGGGTTCCTGTGAGCCAAAGATGGCGTCCACAGGGCAAAGAAGTAGCAGCTTTTGTGAGCACATGCGCTTCAACATTACACTCGTGTTTTTCATGTATGATCTTCATGGTTTGGAACATATTCTTCTTCATATTGATCTCGTCCATAATAACTTTGTTGGGCCCCAAGTATGCCTCTCCGATAGGCTTGACTGTTGCTGAACAATCGGTGCTAATCTGAACTTGTTGCAGGTTTAAGTCAAGAGCCAGAGATAGCCCCTCGCAACATGCCATTGCCTCTAGGATCTCTGGATCAGTAACACTTTCGCACACCAGTGCCGATGCTCTAAGGAAGAAGCTTGTATGATCCCGGCTCACAACTGCCAGGGCTCCCCTTTCACCATTGCGAGATAATGCAACATCAACATTCATCTTCTCCCAACCCACAGCAGGAGGTGGACGCCACTTCTGCACTGAGCTAGTGCTTCTCGAAACCAGGTTCTGGACTTTGGGCCGCAGGCCGACCCTGCATGTTTGGGGGCCCATGTGTTCTTTTCATATTGCAAGCGATCGGTACAGCGCTGGTTTTAGATGTTGTCGCAAGGCGAATACACAAAATTGAATAAAGCACGGCAGCTGTTGGAATGAATCGAACGACAGTTCCTAACCAGCAATCAGAGTTGCAATTCTATGAACGATATACCATGTGATAAATAATATTGTCGTACTACTTATACACACAGGACACTTGTTTCACCATGCCCGATTATTACATGAAAATCTCTCGGAGGATAGATCAGTTCGGCAGTTGCGTGCTGCTACTGAAGAATTTCAAAGTTGATTTGGACCAGCTCTCCTTGCCGAGAAAGTTCGATTTTGACATCATCCCCTACCACAAGATATGATTTAGATTTGAACCTTGACCATCCTTTAGCATCAATCATCATGCGACCATCCTTTGTACTTACGGTATATTGAGCAGGTTCATTCACACCAAGGCTGCGCATGGTAAGAGAAACTTGGCCGCGGTCGCCCGGATTGTTGAACGACTCCCTCGTTGCTCTAGGAATTCTCTGTTTGCAAACAAGAAGACATACCCAAACAGTTAGATCAACATAGTGAATCATGTGAAACAACATGGAAGAAAAAAGAATGAAGCACTTGGGCGGCCAATGCTTACCAAGAAGGTGGACATGTCGGTTTTTGTAAGGACTTTGGTATATGAAGTGCGAACTGCAGCCCAGTCTGTTCCGGTGCAACTGCACGGGCCGGAGCAGATGCAAGTGCAAGTGTTGGTGCAGGTGCCGAAGCCGCTGCTGCTGCCGGAGATGGTGCTCCTTGTAGAGCTGGTGCGGTGTCGAGCAGGTGCCGGTGTCGATGCCCGATCCTCCGGTAGATCAGACTGATCCGCTGACGCGGTCGGTGCCCAATCCTCAGCTGGATCAGACTGAGCTGCTGCCGCTGTCAGTGCTAGAGCAACTGTCGGTGCTCGATCTGTGCGAGACAGCGGCGATCGTGTCTGGTCTGCTATGATCAGCTTTCTAACTTGACTAGGATCCATGACCGTGATCCAGTTTTTTTCTTCATTTCTTTTAAACGCGAGAAGGACTAATTGTGGCGTTTTTGTTAAACCAAACTGCAGTTCATCATAGGGATTCAGCTTGTACTCAGACAACAGACTGATCCAATTTTTTCCAGTAATATAAGTGATGGACAGTGCCTTCATTACTGACACGACATAAGAAGTGAAACCTGCAAAAATAGCCATCGTAGAGCAAACCAAACGGTTTATTCTGTGATGAATGTCACATGGCAAAACCTGCATCGTAAAATTGCAGGAAAAGAAAGAAAACATGACATTAAATCAATAAGATTTAGACAGTAAATCAATAAGATTTACTTGATGTGACACGAGTGAATCCTTACCAGGAAATCACTATGTTGAAGTACTAAACAGAAGATTGATCGTCCAACTACGCGTGGCATGCAGGGGCCCCGCCTACTCCCACAAGCAGGACAGTCCAAAGGTCGTGACAAATCGTATGGACCGAACATCCATGGGACTGGAAATCCTGGTGGGTGCGATAAACCCTGCAATGCATACAGATATTGGAGTGTAACCATAATTGATAAACCGTCCTCACAAAAATATGATCTGGATACTTCAAAATATACATACTGAATTGAGTGGACAGACATTAACATAGACCGTTCTCAGGACTGACCACACACCAAAAGCGGCAGTACTAATAAACAATACAGGGTTCACAAACACAAATCAAGTACTGAACAATAGTACTTACTACAGACAAGCAAAGTTGCACTAACTAAACTCTGCAGACTATTTCTTGCCACCGACCTACGGGATGAACCCCGCATAACTGACTAGGCCATGGACTTCGTGTGAGATGTCTACATGCACCATCACCATCTTGTCAACCTTGGAGAACCTAACAGAGTGGTCTTTCCACTCATAAACATGATGATGAAGACAGGCCGCATCAGATTTGTTGGGAAGCTTTACAAGAACCACACCCTTCGTAATCGAAGGCACAGCCAGGAAATTGTTGTGGTCAAGTACAGCCTCGAGAACACGCCTGACAACAATGCTACAGGAAAACACTAGTTCAGGACACGTGGCGACAAGGACACATCAGCTGGATAGTTCAGCAGTAGAACTCATCATCAGGTCTTCCAGTTCACATGGCATGACTTTGAGAACTTCATCTCCACCGCGGACCTGGTTCTAATTCAAACAGAAACCATATTTTATTACTACCTCCGTTCAGAAATATAAGATGATTTTCGATATTATACTCCATATATGACTACATATACGCACAGAAATGAGTGAACAAAGACACTAGAACATGTCTTCAAAGGCATGAGAGCAGAGGGATTACATGCAATATCCATAACACAAGTTACTGAGGCAAATATACCCTCTTAAAAGGTAGCATTGATGTTCATAAAGTACTCCCTCCGTCCCAAAATTCTTGTCTTAGATTTGTCTAGATACGGATGTATCAAGTCACATTTTAGTATTAGATACATCCGTATCTAGACAAATCTAAGACAAGAAATTTGGGACAGAGGGAGTAGTTGAAAGTAATCTATAAGAAATCAGTGTCAACCTCTCGCATGTTTTGGTCAAAAGAGGAATTTAGAACCGTCATTTGGCACACTAAAATCACATGCAAGATCACCCAGAAAGTTGTACTACCAGTACTAGTACTGCGTGTTAGATGAAAAAACACGATCAAGATCGAGAAAAAGATCGTCAACAAGAGACATTACCTGGACTTGCTTAATGAGGGATCCCGAAGAGGGGGGCTTGGACAGGGCGATGGCTTTGAGCTTGTCTGCGGTAGTCTCGGCGGGGTGCTTGCGCTTCTTCGTACCATGAGCCTCGACGGTTTTGGCCAGAGCCATAGACATCACGTCGGCCGGTGCTCCGGCGTCCATCCAAGAGAGGAAGCTGAGAGAGAAGAGTGAAAGGAGGAACGAGATGAGGGAGAAGCGAAGCGAGTGGGGGTTTTCTTCAAGAGAGGAAGCTGAGAGAGAAGAGTGAAATGATGGTTGCTTCGTCCGTCCAACTTACTGCTGGAAAGGAGGGGGTTTTGTGATTTGACGGCTCATTGGGCATTACTGCGGCGGTTCGATCGGGGTAGTCTACCGTCACTCTACTACGGAGTAATTTAGTGCATGGCTGGTGGACCCAGGTGCTGGCTGTCCCACACGTCGGCGAAAGTGAGTAATTTAGTGCATGGCTGGAGGAGGATCCGCACGGTAGAGCGTGTCCACTGTTTTTCTGAAGAAAAAAATGATTACAGCAAGCGTTTCCACTCTTACGACGGAGGAGTGCGAAACACGGCAGCCACTTGAACATACACAGTGCTCCTACTACTAGGCATGTGCAGTGGTTCATACGTCAGTACTACACAATCTTGTTGCTAGTGTAGTAAGATATGACGATAACAAATGATGTTGTGCGCATGTCAACTACTCCTATATGTAACATAGTACCGCTTTTTCGACTGTCCGGTCGAGAATGAACGGTGAGATCAATGTTAACAGAACTAGGTCCACATCGCACGGAGAGTACGGTGCTACAGTACTCCATGAAACATGAACCATATGAAGCACGAATAGTGTTAGGCAGGGTGTATGAAGGGTGCACGGGATGGGAGCAAAAGTTCCCTTCTCGACCCACTTTTGGGTGTTTGGCAGAGTGCATGAAGGGTGCATGAGTCCACACTAGTAGGTTGACAAAAATACACGAAGAGGAAACAACTATATTGAGATGAGAATGCAACCAAACACACCCACACGCTTTGTGCTACAGTGACTGATCTGCACCGTCTGAGTTTGATCCAACGGTCATGTTGCGCCGAGACATGGACATGCCCATGCAGAGGGCGCCTAAACACCACCGAAGTCCCTCTGCTTCTCGAGGCGCATGACGTTGGTGATGCAGGGTGCAACCGCCCGCAGAGCCCTGCTCCCGGTCGACGGGAGCCAGCTCGTCAAAGACGACGTCCAATGGCACGAATGGATTCCGGTGACGGAGCCCTGAAAGGATTCGCCCGGCAACGGCGACGGCAGCCCGCAACCCCTCCTTGTCCAGCTCAGCCCCCACCATCGCGCGGAGACGGCTCAGCTCCTCGGAGATATAGGTGAAGAAGGAGACCAGGTCAGGAAGCCGCAGCTCGTTGAAGTCGACCGGGTGGTCGAACGGGTTTAGCCCGACAGCCGGCATCGTCGCGCTGGCACGACGGTAGGCATCGCGCAGCCGCAACACGTGCGTGGCAACTTGGTTCACCAAGTGGCTGAGGCGATCCTGGACCTCGTCACGATCGGCCCGCTCGCGCTCCAGCCGGCTCCCCTGACGGCCTATCATATCTCCCGCTTTCTGCAGCAACGCCGCCGACGCCTCGAGCATCTTTGTGGTGGACGCCTGCCGCTTTTGAAGCTCCGTGAACTCCCGCACATAACGGAGGAGCATGGCACTCCTCTCCTCCTTGAGCTCACGGAGCTCCACGTCCTTGGCCCTGAGCTCCGCATCCTTGGCATGGAGCTCCTGTGTCAGGCGCCTCACCTTGGACTCCGTGATCTGCTGCACCGCCATGGCACCAGGTAGAAGCAATGGGGAGAGGAAGCAAAGGGGGCGAAACGGCTGAAAGGCAATGCAATCTACGGGAAGGCGGAGGGAGCGGGGGAATCTTTTGGTTTTCACCACGGTAAAACACCAGTCGACGACTTCTCACATCAGGGAGCAGTGGGTTTTACAGGCGGAGTCATCGTGACTAATTGCTGCCGCGCCTGCTCCCGTCAATCAAAAAATTAAAAATCCTGCCGCGCCTGCTCCCGTCAATCAAAAAATTAAAAATCCTGCCGCACCCAAACACCAGAGCAACGCCGCGGTGGATATTTAAATTTACCTGCCGGCAAGTAGATAAAAAAGGGGTGAAAAAACAAATGTGGCGGCGGCCTAGCTAATCGGTCGAACTAGCCCAACTAGCTAGCCACCGTGCTTCACTGATGTACTCGGCGGGAAAGGTGGTCTTTCGTGATTTGACGACTCATTTACTTGCTTCGGCGCTACGACCGAGGAGGACCCAGAAAACGCGCGGTAGGGCGTCCCACGTCAGGAAGAATATATGCGTGCACCACCCGGGAGGACCCCGAAACCGCGCGGTAGGGTGTGCCACGTCTCGGCACGGAGGAAAAATGTGCGTGTAAAAATATACTGTATCAGACGTAGTACCTATGGTTCGACCTCGGGACCCAGCCAGTCGGTCGAAAACACCCCACTAGCCACACAGCTTCATCATGCAAACGTGGCACGGAGGATAGATGTGGTTAGCTCCGTCTCGACCAGCCACAACGTCTCTTGTTCTAGGCGATTCTTCTATTTTCCAAGCTTTTTTAGTTGTAATAACACCACGGCAAGCTAGCGCCGCTCTTCGTGTGTGCCCGTGCAAAGGTTAGACGATGGAGAGAAGAGAGATTGAGATCGCAGACCTGGGACCCACCAGTAAGTGAGACAACGGTCATGCACGTGTTGACGAGGCACTCCCTCTACTCTACTCAACGCAAGTACTGTATAAAAATCAAGTTATGGGACAAAGCCAACAACCGTTCGTTTTTTCAGGCTATCGACTTACGCTTTGTAGTCCAGGTTGCCAGTTCGAATCTCGTCTTTCAGATTTGTTAGTTTTAGGTCCAAATTTGATTAATGACAAGTGGGACCCCCGTGTGTTGTTCCGATATTTCAGTGTAGGATGGTTTTTTTGAACAAACACTTTGCACGGTTAGACAAGTAACGGCACGAGTTACATGTATTTTGCAAGTTTACAAACAAAAATGACAGCGGCATAGAATATCACATCCACCCCGCAGCTTAGATACTATGGTGATACGAGTTTTTACACCGTTGGAAGTGAGATCCAATGGCTTGGGAGTAGTCTTTGTAATTATGCGTAATTTCCAAACTCTCCAAAGGTTTTTTTTGCAAATAAAACATTCAGGCCTCGTGTGTGCCGCTGCATCTTCGATCCAACGGCTCCCCGGTGCTCATATTAGGTGCTCCCCGTAGCTTAATTACCCGCTACGGTGATATGAGCATCTAGGTCGTATGATCAGTGATCAGATGGCACATGCGTAGTACTTGTACTTTCTATGCATTTCCCAAACTCTATCAGCCGTATATTGCAAAAAACATTCAAACCTCCTACTGTTGGCCGTTAGATCTCAGTGAACTCGTATCACCATAGAATCTATGGTGCGGGAGCACCTCATACTCTCCCGTGCGAGAAAACATAAGGTGCTATCGCAGCTTGGATGCTACGGTGATACGAGCTTGGAGGTTGTTTGATCTGAGATCCAATGGCATCTGAGCAGTCTTTGTGCTTGTAAGCAGTGGCCGAACTCTTTTGGGGCTTTTCTGCAAAAAACCATTCGAACCACCGAGGAGGTGTTGGGTCACAAATCCAACGCCTCCGAAGAGCTTGTATCACCAAAGCATCTAAGGTGTGGTAGCACATGATATTCTTACATACAGGAGAATATGATGTCCTCCTTCATCTTAGATGCTACGGTGATACGAGCTTCGAGGTCGTTGGATATGGGATCAAAGGGCATCTAAGTAGTTTTTGTACAAATTGTGTGCAATTCTCAAACTCATCAAGGTTTCCTGCAAAAATATTAAGACACATCATGTGAGCTGCTATATCTCAGATCTACAAGCTCCAAGCAACTCGTATCGGCATATAGCATCTAAGGTATGGGGGCACATGATATTCTCCCGGGGAGGAGGGGTGGGGGGTGCACAACCAATCGGTGGTTGGGAGGGTGGGGACAAATATAATCTAAACAACCCTAAACAGAGCTCCACAATTTTTATCTAAGGTCGAGGGGTTGACCCCCTGACAATCATAGCTCCGCCTAAACACAACATTTGCATGTACTGTAGTACTAGACTTAATATTCATGTTTCAGTTTCATGTTCATTTAAATATTGAACTGAGGACCATGGATGTCTTACATTTTACTCCCTTCGTTCCTAAATATTAGTCTTTTTAGAGGCTTCAAATGGACTGGCACATACGGATGTATATAGACATATTTTAGAGTCTAGATTCACTCATTTTGCTCCGTATGTAGTCACTTGTGAACTCTCTAAAAGACTAATATTTAGGAATAGAAGGAGTATTTTTGAATTCGTGTTCATACATGCATGGTTTGGAAAATAGATGCACTATACTTATTGGATTGTTGTTGTGTTCGTGCGTGTCGTGCTCTGTGTGTGTGTTGTGTGGTCATATGCTTGATACATACAAAGTTTTCTCACCTCCATATTGTTCATCTTTTAAATTTGAATTTGCATTGGAAAACTTACTAGGGATACCATGAAATGTGAAATCCACGTTGAGATCACTATATCACAAACTCACTCTAATTCAACAACTCTCATAAATCAATTACCACGTTGAGATTAGTATTTGCAAGGAAAATACGGGTATTGTAATACACATAGATTCGTTCGGCAATTTAAAAGGTTCCTTTCGTATTCTCGAATGGTAGGACCCAACGGCGTACCAGCCAGACCTTGGCTCGTGTTGATCCTAAAAAAACCGGGCTCGTGTCCTTCGGTGGCGTGCGTGGTACGCACATTAGGCAACCCCAACCAGTCGAGCCTCAGCGTTTCAAGTCGAAATATCTGGCGGCCAGAATTCCAGCCCTAGGAAATTCCCCTCATGTCCCCGGTCCATAATGACTACCGATGAACAACGGAGGGATGCTTTAGTAACTAGACAACGTTACCTACCGTGCCGAGCACGGTTCAATTCCCTCCGCTCGGTCGTCCGCTCGTCAACACACCCACAACTGCATTCTACTACTACTACTACTACTACTACACCAGGATGAGCACAGAATTGAGCCCTTTGTTCGTGCCTAGTACTTGAGTTAATATATCAGGCAATGCACTGGTACGGAGGGATTATCCTTTTACTCTGCATATATAACTTGTCTGAAGTCTAACTAAGCAAAATGTTTGACCAAATCCTTTCTTAAGAAATACAACAGGACAGATGTACGGCTTGAAAATTTATTGCATGATGCAGGTTATGATATTGTTTCGAATCCTGGATCTTAAATTTCAGAAAATCCAAAAGTGAGCATAAATTCTAGAAACTAAGCATGGTCACGTGATATGGCACAAATATTACTTCGTAAGTTTTTTCTTCAATTTGAGACAAGCTGCTTATGACAAGTTGCACAAATGAAGAGCCAAGGTATTTTGGAACAAAGACCTGTCACGTTAAGGCGAACGCTTTCACTATTGAAACCGTGGGCGTTTACGTGCCGCCACGAGTCCCCGCTTCTCATTGGCAGGTGCTGTCCGAGCAAGCGTGTGAGTCGACGGGAGGCGTGCGAGCAGACCGCTGCGCCGGCTGTCAGGGAGGAATGCGAGCAGACCGCTATGCAGGCTCACCGGGAGGCGAGCCCTTTGACCAGGCTCCGCCGCCCACTATCGTCCCAACTGCTCCCACTTTTAATGTCGCCGGCGCCGCAGTTTAAAATCAACCCCGCACTACCCGGTATCGCTACAATCCTCTCTTTTCCTCTCCGATTCTCCTGTCGTCTACCTCCAACTAGCCTGACCTAAACGTACGCCATGCCGCATCACAATGGTCTGCCCTTAGTGTTCCAGTTTCCTGAGGAAGACACCCAGCTGGAGTCTCAAGAACATAAGGCGCTTTGGGATGAGCTTGAACTGGCCTTGCGAGAAGACGCCACGCCTGTCCCCGCTCCCGTTCCGGCTCCCATCGCCCCGACTGTGCCAGCGCCAATCCCCGTGGCATTGATGGGCTGGGAGCCGCACATTGTCGCCGAGCTTGATCCCACGGGGTTCCACGAGGTCCCCGCCGACTTTCACGCACCCGTGCACCTGCCAGCGCATGCGCCTGCGAGTGCACTGACACGGACACCCGTGCTGGTGCCCGTGCACTGCCAACGCATGCGCCTGCGCGTGCACTGACGTGCGATCCCGTGCCGGTGCCCGTGCACACGATTGTCTCTGCCGCGCCGTTCACAACACCTGTCCCCGCACGGGTCCCAGTGCCCCCCTCAGCGGCATGGATGGCCGCCATCGACCGCTTCCTTGCACCAACGCCAGTCGCCTCCTTCCGC
The DNA here is from genome assembly GCF_018294505.1 of Triticum aestivum. Classification (NCBI taxonomy): domain Eukaryota; kingdom Viridiplantae; phylum Streptophyta; class Magnoliopsida; order Poales; family Poaceae; genus Triticum; species Triticum aestivum. The sequence goes on along the minus strand of NC_057794.1, from coordinate 157,680,335 downwards.
CAGTTGACTCGCTCCAAAGTCCAGAACATCTTGGCCTTCCTTAAAGCTAGGCCAACGTCTAGGAGTACGCCAACAACGGCGCAAGACGCCGTCGTCGCCGTCGGTCAGTGGCCCGACGACACACAGAGCACGGCAGAGGAGCCGCTTCCCACCGTGAGACGCCCCCGCCTGCGCCGCGTAATCTAATTTTGCCATGAAAAACGTTCGGATTGCCATGCTTAAAATCCGAACGTTTATCATTTCCGTTTATTTTATATCGATCGTCGTATAATTTAAAGTCGGAGTCAGACTGAATGAAATGTATGGTTTGATCGATTGAATGTTCTGCTAGAGCCGTATCAAATTAAATATAAAACGTCATCAAGCCACATGTATTCCTTGTCATCCAACGATCTAGGCTGCTTCAATGTCGAGCGCTCAACACGTTTAGCGTGCAGTTAATTTCATGCCAAAAATAGTGCTAATCACATGACAACACGCAAATAATATCCTAGTAGTTAATATCCGCATGCACTTAATATACTTCCAAATTAACGTGCATTGCACGTACACACTGACTAGTGCTGCTAGTACGTGAAACTGGTACCGTGACTTGTGAACGCGTCCAGATATGGTCAACGGCAACATCGCCCGTGAGTTCTTCCTGTTTGCCGGTGCGTCTAAACACAGAAGGGGAGGAGAGAGAGAGCACACATGGAACCCACCAGTAAGTGAAGGCGAATAGTACTAAAAATAATATTACATGTTGTCCATTAATTAGGCTGTGGTAATATAAAAACATTATGTGAACAAAGGGGGTACAACAAACATTGCTATTCTATGTATGTTGCCTATTGATGTGCGGCTTGAAGGCCCGGTCGCATGTTCGATCCTTGTCCTTTATTTTTTAATTTGTATATGGGTCCAAATTTGTTTCATGAAATGTGGGCCCCTCAGTGTGTAGTTTGTAGCACTTTAATTTGTGGATCGAAATTTGTTCCATTCCAAGTGGACTATCGGTGTGTAGTTTTGTAGATTATTTATAATAATTAAAGAGAACAACATAGTTTTTTTAATAATACCATGGTGCGACGTTGAAGGTGAGAAAGGACGTGCGAGAGAGCAATGACCGAGCCAGAGGGAAATCAACTAGGGGAGTTGCGTGGGTTGCAACGGTGTTTGGAGTAGTTGTGGGCCGAATGCTACGAAAATATAATCTAAACCGACCGGAATAAATGCCTACACAAATTAATCCAAGGTTAGAGTGCCCCTCGCAATGTAAATAGCTCCGGCTTCGCGAGGGATGGAGAGGTAGTAGCTTCAACGCGTGGAAGATACGGTGTGAGAAAGCGAGGTCAATCGAGAGACATATAGATAGAGAGACAAAGTGAGTGTGGTCCAACATTCATTGAACAAATATATATGCTCTGGAGAGATATTGTCCGATTGAGCTTTTTGGAAAGGGTGAGGGCTGTAAGATAGAGCTTGAGAGATGATCCAGTCACAGACGTGTAGATATATTTTGTGCGTGGGAGGAATCAAGGTCAACCGATCACATAGGGTCGCCGTGCGATCGAAAGAGTGAGACGGGTTGGAGAGAGTGACCTAGGTAGACGATGTGCATGAGAGAGTATACAATGTGAATAGGTCGAATTGGGCTCAAACATGGTGATATATCGTTTTTGTCTGAGAAAGAGTGAGGTCAATCGAGACATAGGGAGAGAGAGAGATTGAGTGAGCGTGGCCCACCATGAGGTCGAAAGAGTGGCGGCGGCTTGGATGGACTGACCTAGATAGACAATCTTTGTGAGATAGTATAGAGTGTGTCGATCGAGGCCCAAACAGGGAGATATATCATTTGTGTGTGAAAGAAAATGAGGTTAAATGAGACTCAGATAAAGAGAGCGGATTGAGCGAGTGTGGCCCACCGTGCGGAAGAAAGAGTGAGACAGTCTCGAGGGAGTGACCCAGATATACAACGTGTGTGCGTGCGCACGAGAGGTTGGGGGGCTAGATAGGCAATGCATGTATTTAGCGCGAGAGGGTGAGAGGGAGAGAGGGAGAGAGAGAGCTCGACATGGGGTGCAATGGCGGGTGTGTGAGGTAAATACATTTGGTAACAGAGTGGAAAAAGGGATTGTGTAGTTGAGAGACTTAGAGATCGAAACATGGAGAGAAAGAATGAACGTGTGATGGAAACCGATAGCTTCCTAAGGTGATTAGGAGAGGAAGATTGACCGATACAGGAAGTATGTAGCGTTTGTGTGTGTGGGGGGGGGGGAGCTAAAAACAACATTTGAATGTACATAGTACAAGACTTAATATCGATGTTTCAATTCGGTGTACATTGTAAGATTTGAACCGAGGACCAGGCATACAAGTAATTATTTCGAATTCATGCCATACTAAGTTTCGAAAAGTTGACATTGACTCAGTTTGTTGTGCTATTTTTTAGGTCATATGCTTGAATCCATCCAAAAGTTTTCTCACTACCATGGTGTTCATCATATACATATGAATTTGTATTAAAAAGAAGCGTGGATATAATGAAATGCGAAATCCACGTGAGAATTGGAGATCGCTACGTGACACACACTCTAATTCAAATAACTAACTATGTGACACACACTCTAATTCAAATAACTAATTATGTGACACACTCTCTAATCCACGTTAGCGTGGGTACTGTTTCAATTTTTTTCAAATAACTCCTCATTAATTATTTTATAGTACTCCCACTGTTCACTTTTATAAGACCTTGAAGACATTTCAGACAATGTGCAAAACGGTTCATTTTAAGTTGTTTGAAAGGACTTACAAAAGTGAATGGATGGAGTATCTCGTTTGGAATGACTAATTATTGAAAGGAAAACACGGGCATGGTAATACATACAGATTCATCTACAAATGAAAGAAGATTCATTTGCATTCTCAAATGTAGGCGCACCAGGCGGACCAGGGTCGTGTCGGGGTGGACGCTGCTTCGGTGCCTTAAAGGCAACTTCCTTTGGGTCACTGACATGTGGGCTAGCCACCAATTGGGACCACGTGTCATGGACACAAAGGCAGGTGCCTTAAGGCACCAAAGCATAGTCTTGTCGGGGTGGTCGCGTGTGTCGGACGGACGCGTAGCACCCAGCCACCCACCCCCGTCCCCCCCAAAAAGGACGACGACAATATAAGTTCGCGCTTCCACATTTCGGATTGAAATATCTGGCGGCCCCAATTCCAGCCCTGCAAAATCTCTCTTCTCCACCGCCCCTTCCGTGCCCAGATTGCTCAAATCCCTAATTCGCCGCCAACCCTCGAATCGCCCCTCGTCTCGTCTCTTTCCCCACCGTTCCCCACCTCTGTGCCGAACGATGACGACGAAGACGACAGTCGCGCTTCACCACCGCACCGGAGCTACCTCATCTACGCACTCGTCCACCGCACCGGGCGGTCCATCGACAATGTCGGCCGCTGCAACCGACGTGCCTCACAGACACCGAGTTCCACCGCATCAGGTGCGCTTCACCGACGCCGTCTCCCAGCTCACCGGGGCTACTTCATCGAGCCCATCATCGCACCTCCACCCCCCCGAGGCTGTTGGGGCTTCACCAATGGTCTCGTCCACCGCATCGTAGCGCTCCGCTGCCACTCAAGATTTGCATCCCTGCGTGGCCAGCCAACACCGGCGCATCACCCTCAACGGCTCTGAAGTGACCCGCACTCTAGCTAGGCGAGCATGCCCAAACGCCGGCCCGAACTAGGTATCCACACATCACTCCCTAGTGCACTGTTCTGACGATGTTTGGACATCCTTTTACTGCTCTCTTATCTTACACACCTATGCAACTCTGACTTTAACTCTTATTTCTTCTGGAGATATCATCTGAAACAAGCAAATCCATTTTTAGCGAAGCATGATGGCGCTACGGGATCTGGTACACATCCTGCACACCCGTATAACCTTGTAAGTATCTGTCCTCCGGTACAACATCAAGGTCGATTCCTCTTATTTGATCAACCATTCGCCGTGTTAAAAATGCAGAGGGGGATGCAAGGAGCACAAGGCCTGGACATCCAAGCAAGTGGCAACATGGACTTGTACATGGAACATCCCAAGCGCAAACAGAGCTGCAGTGAGCCTGTACAACGAGCTAGCATAAGTCCATGCATTTCATTTAATTCGTACTGGCATTCGTGTATGATTTGTGTGAAGTGGCTGATCCACGAATTCAAGTTACTAGGGGCGAACATTTAACTTAAAAAATACGAAGGCACTTGCACTCTGGAAATCAACATAACTTGAGAAATGTGAAGCTACATGCACTTTGAAAACCAGCTAATGATCCAAAGTAGTTCAGATTATAAACACTAAATGATGCAAGCACCAAAAAACACAAAATGCAACATGGTGTACAAGGACTACAAACATGGTCTGCACCTGCTTGAATTATTCGTTCTCTGGCTGAAAATATCGAAGTGTAATTGCACGTATAACCAGTGCGCAAACTGCATATCAATATATCTATCCTGCACAAGTATGCCAATAGTTTCAAACAATAGATTAGAAAAGTATTTATGCTATGTTGTCATGATACGGGGACTTTCTGGTAGATGGCCTTGATGTTTCCTCAAGCTATGAAAATGCACTATAATTTGCTTGTCATCAATGCCTGCAAATCTCTGTCTCTCTCAACATAGTAGATCATCATTAGACACTAAATCCTTCAACGAGCTTGCAAAATGCTTGCATTAGAGCCCTCATTAGACACTATATGTTCATCATCAGGAGCATGTAAAATGTTTGCATCAAATCCTTCATTAGCAGTCTGTTCATTAGACACTTCAGGCTCAAGAACAACATGAGCTTGTATGTTTGCAGCGGAAACTTGATTAGATACATCAGATTCAGCCAGTTCAGTATTGATTGGGGGAGTTATAAAATAAGTAGAAATTGGTTTCATTTTCTCATAGATTCCCTACATACAAGAAGTTTTACAACACCTTCAGGTTTAACTATTGGCTAGAAATTGAAGAGTTGAATTAGATATAATCAGGGATGTGATGTACCTGCTCATTGCACGTGCTACTCTTGCAAGCTGCGACTATCCATTTACGCAAGCTCGATGCCATGCCCGTGCTGCCGCTGCTCCCTCCCACGCAGGCTACACCCAGGGTTGGATCTTCATCTTCTTGTCCTTCCGTTTGCTTGAAGCCCGGCGACCGCCCTCCAACGAGGGTGCGAGGAAGTGCTGTGTCGGTCTGTCCAGCGGCGGCTAGGTTAGGAGCGAACCAGACTGGAGGCTGGAGCGAATGAATTGGGATTTTTCCTGCTGTCGATCAATATGGGAGGCGCTCATTTGGGCCGCGAGCCTGCTATAGGGCCTACCTTGCACTTATGTTATTGGCCCATCCAAATTGAAACATTTTTCTTCATTTTTTACATTGCCTGCTCGTGCGTTGGGACGAAACAAAACTAGCGTGGGCCAACCTGGACGACTTAAACTAGGTGCATAGTTTCCAGCCACCTGAGGCGGCCGCCTATACCAGCCCCTATGGTGGCGTCGCCCCTTTTTGCGTGTATGATTGGATAGTGAAAAATATTCCAGTGGCGCTTTTGATTTACCCACAGAATGGTTGAATTGCTTGTTTCTATGAACTGAGTTCGCCAATAATGTGAAGGATGCCAGTCTTTTCATCCTATTGTAGATTGCTTAGATCTCGATATGCCAAAAGTAATCGCATGAAATATACAGTAAAAGCCAGTGTGATGTGTTTGGCTACAACTAGTCTGACTACATGTCTCATATAACATATCAAGGATGCACCATCTTACCAGATTAACCATTCGACTTACCCATGCAGTGTGGGAAGAAAGAAGTATTGGGACTGCGTATCCAAGCAATTGATGCCATGGACTCCTTCGTACAACCTGGTAAGCAAAAAAGAACTTGCAGTGTGCCTGTACAAAGAACTGGCGTAAGTTCAGTTACCTGCTTCTCGGAATTTTACTTAGCCACTTATTGCAAAACTGTTCAATTACGTTGCTTGGCTTAATTTAGTTTACTACCGATTACATAATGGCACATCCTGTTAATCATATTGTAGACTGCGCCTATCTATGTGTTTGATACTTACTGTTAAGAATTACCTGTTTGCCTTAACTTAACTATCTACTTGTTTGTTTAACTGCTTTGCTGCTGCAACAATGGGTTGCAATGATGTTAATAACTGCTTTTTAGCATCCAATTGAAACTCTTTAATTCCTTGTTTGTTTAACTGGTTTGCTGTTATAACTCCCAGTTGAGATGTTTTGCTAACTTCAACTTTTCTGAATCCAATTGGAACTTTAATGGGAAAACAGGTTAGCCCAAGATCAAAGAGCGAGGTCCCCATGGATGTTGCATCATCCCACAGCAATGGCACCGGCCCAATCGTGCATTGTGAATTGCCAACTGCTGATGCTCTAGAAGCTAAACTAGTGGTAGAAAGAGATTATGCTTCTGCACTAAGAGATGAAGTTGACATGTTGAGGAAGCAAATAGCACAATCACAAGCAGTACTCAAGACAACCATTAAATATTTGGTGGATTTCAAAACGAAGCAAGCTGAGACTGACCAGATTGTTAAGGTCCTAAAGGAAAAAAGGAAATTAAATTCCTACTTGGTAAATCATAGGTGAAATGTTCTTTCCATAGTTGAATAACCTTTGTGTTGTCTGTTCATGTAATCAATCAAACCATTTGTTTTGGAGATCATGTAATAATTTTTTTTTGTTTTTTTGGTTTGTAATTTTATTTGAGCACAAGTCTGTATTAATTGATAAGACTCGGAGACATTTCATTTGGATTGCTGTGCCAGACCTACAAATATGCCAATCGGGCTGAATGTGCATTCAACAATAGTAGTAGTATAGATGGACCATAAGTGGCACGCATGGGAAAGAGCCAAGATGCTGGCTAAAAAAGGATGTTGTTGTAGCAAAAAAAAAGTACAGCGGCCTGGCTTATGTGTGTTAGTTGATATTATTGATCCATATACTCTATAAGTGTTTACATGTCTGTTAGTTCTGTACATTCTTGGTTGATTGACTCGCTATTTGAATCTTGATACATCGCTTGTGTACATATCTAAATGGGAGTACACATTATGCTGCTGTGACATTTGAGTTGGACATGAAGTGCTCCAAATATTTGAATTCACCTTAAACTGGATTCTAGTTTCTGAATTTGAGTATCGGCATTTGTAAACCATATTCATATATGACAGTGGAATACATCTTTGTTTTCCTTTTGAAGATATATAAAAACACATAGAATGATCTATAAAGATTCATATATGAATACAAAATGGATTCGAATTTAGTTGCCAGGGTAAACGTGGATGCTTATTGTCCCAAAATTCGAAAGAAGGAGCAAAGTGTTTGGGAGATGGAAATTACTGTCTACCCATTACACGGACAATCCATCGGCCCGATTTCCACTGCTCTAAATAGGGGTAGGTTAGTAACTTCAATTAGACATGACACGACCGCCTCTGAGCCCATTCTGACACGGTGGGCGTCAAACATGGGCGGCAAAACACATTTGATTCAAGCTCGTCCGAAAGACCTCTGTTTCTCCCTCCATTGCCCATTCATACACGGTGGGCGGCAAAAAAAACTCGACTCGGCCGAAATCGATGTAGGCAAATATTTTCAATAGGGGCAGGTTTGTAACTTCACCCAGACGTGACACAACCGCCCTACCTGTTAGCCCCGTTCATACACCGTGTGCGCCAACCACCCTCTCCTCGCCCAAAATCGCTCTGGGCAAATATTGGCGAGATGCGAGATTACCGTCCTATCCCCAACCGACAAGACGTCCAAATTTTAAATGGGGTCTAAGTTCGTAACTTTCCCATATTTCAGACAGGCGCGTCCCAAAAACATGGTTCCCCGTACCTCGCCCTCCATTTTCCCATTCATACACCGTCCGCGCTAGAACACCCCATCCCCACACCAGCCTCCGTCCGCCACCTCATCCATCGCCGCCGTCCTCCACCACATCCATCGCCACCGTCCTCCACCATGCCGGAGCGCCTACCAAGACCGCGTCATCCACTGCTAGAGATGGACGTTTCTCATCCACGACGACAGACCAATAGCCTTGCATCGCGTCCTCTCGCTTCATCGGCGCCATCGTCCTCTTTGCCGGGGCCGCTCACATAACCTTCTCTTCCACCGCAATGGAACTTATCCCCCGATGCACCCGTCTACCGTCGCAGATCTGCTTCAACGCCACCGACAGCCATCGCACCCCCGATGCCCACACGGCGCCGCAAGAGAGGTGGTACTTCATATCTCCTCAACTTTTTGATCTCAACCAGAAAATAGATCTTAACTTGGTTACTCTACTTTCTTTTTAGCTCTTAGAATTTAGTTCTTAGTTCGAAGCAAACAATGGATGGTAAATATCATTTCTCCGGTTTGCAGCTTCAAATCTGCCATGGCACAGCCATAATACAGTTTAATTGATCATGCTTAGGGTTTAATTGATCATGTTGGTTCCGTGGTGGTTTATTTAACAGAAATCGGAGGGGAAACCCTCTTTTGCTAAAAAAATATGCTTATAGTTTCCCCCTTTTATGATCACTATACGACCAGAATACGTGCTTCGTGTCATAATAACACTGCTCCACTCATCAAGCTAAACAAGCTTAGTTGTTCAAATATGAATATGATATTATTAAAATAGAGTTGTTTAATTGGTCAGCTAAATGTTCCTAAATTAGTTTCGAAAATGCATGTTCGCAGCTCGGGTGTGTATCTCTACAGGGTGCCCACGGTGGGCCGGCCCACCCTGGGATTTTGGGTCGTACCATGCCCCGATTCCCCTTTGTTCTGCTGTGCACTTTCGATCTCTACTCGCCCCCAGCCGCCTGCCTCGCCGGCGACTTGCCATCCCCGAATGGCATGTCTCTAGGAGGAGATGCCGGACTAACAGGAGGCCAGGAGCCACTCGCCTAACAGCGTCACCGCTGCCCGAGCGCGCCACCGTGCCTACCTTCCCAGTCCGTACAGGGCTCAGGCGTGCAGCACCCACCAAGCCAACCCGATTTATCCTGAGATACGTCCTTAACACTCAGCAGCCACTCCTCATCACCCATTTTCTAATTGATTCATTACTCATTAGGCAGGATTGTCATTAGGGTTTGTTGTATGCCTAGTGCTACCTACACTTAATGGTTCAGATGTATTTCGATAATCTTTAGTACCTCTAAAGTTCACAGGGTTTTCAAAATTCCGGCCCTCGGAACAGAAACTAGTCATTTTGGATTGTTTGTCGTAGTGACATTGACCCAGATTACTACTGCAAGCCAGGTTTGTTGACAATTTTACTTGTCTTTCTTACTCATTCAATATAATATCCAATTATTCATGTCGATTAGTTGCAAACAATAAGTGCTAGACAAACTTCTTCATTTAGATTTTGGACGGTCTCTTACTGCAGTTACAATTCTACATACTTGTCCTAGTAAGCTCATAAGTAAATGATTGATTCACTACATCTATGCTTGCCTTGTCATATTTGTTGTCAATATTCTTTTAGGGTGGACCACCCTGTTTCTAAATACTGGAACCGTAGACATGAGTGAATAGTATTTCTCTATATGATCTCTTCCATCATGTGTGGGTAACGAACACTGCATTGTATAGAAAGAAAGTGTCATTTCTAGCTTTTACATAGGTTTCGATCTTTTACATGGAATACAATCTGCCTACTTGCTTTGTGTCGCACTACCAACACTCCACCCTTGAAGCTAAACATTACGCCACTAATAATTGCTTAGTTTATTTGTTCAAATACGAATTCCATATTATTCTAATGTTCCTACTTCAGTTTTGAAATGTGTGCCTGCCTGTTATAGAGACATAAGGGGTTTGTATTTCCTTGTGTGGTCTGGTCAGCACGGTTGGGGAGGTGAACTTTGCATATGCAGGGGTTTATAGGGAGACACTCTCCGAGTTGAATCCGCAATGCATTCCATAGATAATCTGACTACTTTTTATGTTTTCATGAATCTCAGATTCTGAACAACATCATAATGATTATGAGCTTGCACGCATGAAAAGAATAAAGCAGAACAATGCCATGGCTGTCAAACTTGGCATTAAGGGATTAAAATCAAGTCTGGATGCAATGCAATGCAAACGCTCTCCACCTATAGATTCATGCTCAGAATATGATCCTAACCGTGATTCTGAGCTAGAGGGAGACCTAAGTCAATGTAGCTCCCTAGTGGAGGAGTCAGAGGAAGATGCCCTATCTTATTCACCCATCAAGGTAATTGCTCTAACTTTCCAAGGTTACATTGCTCGCACATATCTTGCAATTTATGCTTTGCATTGCTTCTAATTTGTTGAACTACCATTAGCTTAGTTTACACATCGTGTATGTGAATACTTCCTGCCTATCCATTTTCAGTACATATTCCATCTGTCATCATACCATATTTATCCATTCAAATGTTGTTCTTGTGTATCAGACGTTCAAAAGGAAGAGGGCGATTGCTGATCATGGAGGAGCACAAGCAAAGTATTTGGAAAAGGTAGTGGCACCTCATAAATCAAATAGCCCATTAGGTGTAGTTGCAATATCACCTGACCCACAAAATACCCCAACTCTAGCAGACTCTAGCCCTACTACACTGGTCATTTCTGATGCCCCAACTCAGCAAACCCCAACTGGAGCAAACAATATGATTATGCCAGTTGACATAGCACCAGCTGTATGACGCAAACCCCCCATTCCAGCAATGAGTACACCAAATCCAGTTGCCAAATCCCTTTTCGAACCAGAGAGAGCCCCAATTGCAGCAAATAGGACCCCTGTTCCATTTCTTCCCAGTTTAGAAGACGAAGCTTATGTTGTTGTCAGGAACTTTGTGGGAATCTTTCCTTCATGGAAAGATTATACCGCAGACACAGAACAATTTCTAGTCTTCCTCTGCAACTTACGCGTAAGTAATGTACTAATGTTATTCATGGTCATTACTGCATATGTTTCTGCTGACAGAAGACACAAGATTTCAGTCTTTTAAATAGGCGAGGAGCAAACTGGATTGTGATGACGAGCAAGAGTTGGTTGCACTTTTCAAGCACTCGTTGATGAAGTATTGTTCCTACCTGAGGCAAGCGCACTTCGATGGCAAGCCTCTGAACAAAAATTCTGTAAAGTCTCCGGTGCTACATTTATCCGGCGGTGACTGGAATAATCTTGTTACACATTGGTCTCGGCTGCAGCGTAAGGTACTGTCTATGATATCACATCACAATTTGAACTACATTTGTGCATTTGCCTTAATGTCTCACTTGTACGAAAACTGTTAGCAGAAGAACATTCGTTCTCAAGGGACCATATAATCTTGCAACTATACTGCACACTGCATTGCTCTTGTGAGTACCTCTTGCCCTGTATGACCATACTTACTTTCATAGCTGTTTGATTATGTAGCATCACTGCACATGTTAGCCTCGTAATCGTCCATTTGGTGGACATTATAATATCTGTATGGACTCTTACATAAATTTAGAATCAACCCAATGCTTTTGAAGAGGTTTAGCTCTACAGTCCTCTTGTAAGGACTGAACGTGGTCTATCACTGTACTCACATTAACAGCTACTCCCTCCGTCCCATAATATAAGAACATTTTGTATAGTACACTAGTGTTCAAAACACTCTTGTATTATGGGAAGATGGATTGGTTCATTTTGTAGCATTCTGCATCTTATCTCCCTCGCCCACCATTTACTAAAAAAGATCTGATCTATATTTAATCTTACCAACAAGTAGAATACACAGACAATGCCAGTGCAGAAGTGTAGCCCATTCCTCTTGTCAGTACATTTTGTCATGTCGCTTGTACTTCCAGGGATTGGTAGTTTATTATGTAGCATCAATCTGCATCTTATCTTCATTATCCTCTATCCCTTCTAGTATTATCATATCTATAATTACTCTCTACAAAATGTAGAGTACAAGCAATGCTTATGAAGAAGATTCTGTGCTGAAATTCTTGAGTTATCCTTCCCTTGACATGGAGAAGGGCATTATAAAGCCGGTGTTAACTGTTAATGTAAGTCAGTCCTTCTAAAGCCTTTATCCTCAGCTGCTGTTTAATTTGCTCATACTCCCTATCGTTTACTGCTGTTTAGTTTGTTGTTTCTACCAAAATGCATGTTCGTAAGAACTGTAAGTTCTAAGTTTTACTTGTAAACCAAATTCCTTATTTATACCATGCACATTACTTAATACTCCCTACATGTATGCTTGTTTTTGTGGATCTATAATCCAGTGTGTGTTGAAGCAGCCCACGTTTGCACCTTGTCATCTCCTGTTTTATCTTACTGATGTGGCTGATGATATGAACAACATGCCATGCACATTATCCAAAATAGATACAATGATTTTATTTGCCCTTCATCTATGTTTGTTATGTTGACATGGTAATCCAGTAGTGTGGTGAAGCTCCCCGCATTATGAACAATGCCAAATTATGCTATTGATATTTTGAACTTACTCTTTATTTTCTAATTTGAAATTGGATAGAATTGACAGAACAGTTATCATCTTTGTTTATACACGTGCAAAACCTGTCATCTCTCTGCTTTGTTTCAGGGTGATATGCCTGATGGCATGCACAAGTCTGCTGAAGGCCGTGAGACAAACCCAACATATATTGCAGCAAAGAAGGCAAAACATCTTGAAGATAGCGAGACAACCCCAAAGTCTTGTCTTGATGCAGTGTTCAAGTTACTTGAGACTAACAGTCAGACAAGCTCATAGAATTCGTTGTCTGAATCAGTTCGACTTCTTCAGTCCCAAGTTCTAGCAAAAAGGCATTCTGCACCTCAACTTCGACTTGAAGTCCTATCTCTAGGAAAGATTGCGGAGAACACCAATGAGAACCTCATCGCTAAACAGCTACACCTGGAAGGTATGACCGACATGCTAGGCCGGCCTCACAGCCTTGCTCAACAACTTGCACAATAGTTCCCCCGCAAGTCTAACCTTTCTTGAACTGTCTTGGAAGTGGTCTTGGTTCAGTATTATTTTGTTACGCTGCAATGGTGCCCAATTTTTGTAATCTTCTTCTTCGTTGCGCTTTATGATCACTCGTGGCGAACTTCGATGCCCAGTGGATGTAATATACCTTAAATCCTTTATTATATAGTGTAGGTTTATTCTTAGTTACTATGCCGTAATTTCTTTATTGTATAGAGTAGGTTTGTTCTTAATTCCTACTAGTTACTGCCATCATTCGCTATCTGAAAAAAATCAGATGTAGTCGACCGGACCGAAACATTCGACTCTAACGGGCCACAATTGGGCGGGCCTGCATCTTTCTTGGGCATGAATAATTGGGGCCTTCACACATTGCGCCAGACCCAAACTTACACGGGCCTATATTTTAGTTAGGCCTTTTGTCGACCCAGCGCTTAGTTTGGCCCAGGTAGCGTTGGGCCATTAACAGGCTGAATATTGTACTAGCCTGTTACGGCCGAGATGAAACCACGGGCCTTTAGCAGGCCAAAATGCATGTTGGGCCTCAATTTTCACTAGTCGCCGATGGGCCTTCAGCAGTCCGAAATGTAGACCGGGCCGTTTTGGGCCCAGTTAGCTCAGGGCCGTTACCAGGCCAAAACATATCTCGGGTCTTAGTTGGCCCACTGATATCATGGGCCTTTAAGAGGCTGAAAGCTTAGCACAGGCATCAATGGGCCGAAATACGCGACAGGCCTTTAACAGGCCCAAAGTCACGTTGGGCTTAACTGTTGCCACCTTTAGCACGGGCCGTTAGTGGGCCCGATGTCCTGTCAGACCATATATGGTCCATGGGCAACACGGGCCATTCCCAGGCCAAAAGTCACACCGGGCTGAAATGGGCCCATGCCTACATCAGGCCTCTAATAGGCCGAATGTCACTGGGCTGTAGTTGGGCCCAAATATTTGGCGAACAATTAATGGGCTAGATCTGGCTTCGGGCCGCAAATGGGCCCAAATATTGGGCGAACAATTAATGGGCCAGATCTGGCTTCATGCGTAAATGGGCCCAAATATTGGGCGAACAATTAACGGGCCAGATCTGGCTTCGGGTCGTAAATGGGCCTTTATTAAGAAGGCCGTTATTGGGCCGGCCCACTAGTACCTGATTAAGTTCTACGGGCCTTTGACTGGGCTGGCCTTTTTAACCTATATGGGCCTCTGTTGGGCCCAGCCATGTGTTGACGTATCATAGGCATGTCTCCTCCAATGGACGGGCGACATCTGGCCCACTAACGAGCTGACAGGTGTTCCCTTCGGTCAATCGGAATTTTACACGTGGAAATTTCCCATTGGTCAGGGCTATTAACGGGTTATCGGATCCAAAATCCGACCCGATAGCTTTACGGCGTTCCGTTACGGTGGATGCCACGTGTCGGTCACCCTTGATGAAAGCACTTCTGTGACGCGCGATTTATCATCATGGAAGTGGACACTTCCGTGATGATAATTTTGGTAATGTCATGGAACACTTCTACGACAACAGAGGTATGACTATCTTGATTCTGTCATAAAATCGTCATGGATGTACATGCATGACACAAAACGTGACCTACTATGACAAACACGTATCATCACGGAAGTGTATTTTTTTTGTAGTGCAACCAGCTAGTGGTTGTAGGGGCGGCTATTTATAGCCTAGGGAGCAGCCCGACATGATAAGACATAAATGCCCTTCAATATTAGGACTGTTAGGTGGGTAGATATTTTGGGACAGCTGGCGCGTAGCACAACAACGGTTGGAAATTTGGCTATCAAATTCCTCAGGGCTATCATGTTCCTCACTTGTAGGCAATCCGCACTGGCGAATTCCTAACTCCTCAGTCAGAACAAATTCCTGAGAGACCAGAAGATCTTCATCTCTGTCACTGAAGAAATTGACTGAACTGTAGGAGATTTCCAATGGCTTCACTCAAAAGGATTGGTAGGTGTAGGATTTTGAGATGAGCATCACTTGGAAACTTTTCCTTAGTTTTACCTCGACCCCCTTTAACAGTATGGTGTTTCCTATGACCCCAAAAAGAGGAAACGAAACTCCGAAAACAAAAGTCTTCAAGCTTCATATTCCTCGCATGAATATCAAGTTTTCAGGATCACACCAATTTCTTCACTTTCAAAGTCTTCAGAAAGCCAAAGTCTTCAGGTGAAGACATTCATTTTTAGGGGTCGACTTTCTTTGTAAATATCAAACTCCGCATAGACTTATAGACATGTGTACACTCACAAATGCATTAGTCCCTTAACCTATAAGTCTTCAATACACCAAAATCACTAAGGGGCACTAGATTCACTTACAATCTCCCCCTTTTTTGTGATTGATGACAACATAGGTTAATTTTTCAACAGGGATAAACATATGAAGTGTAAATACTGATGTTGAGGAATTTGATTGCAAGATATAGAAGAACTCCCCCTGAAGATGTGCATATGTGAGGATTTTGCTTTGAAGAGCAAATGCACATTGTAGAATAGAATCATGGAGATCTCCCCCTATATCTTGTAATTCATACACGCATTTAACATATGATATGAAGAATTTGAAATGCATGCTGAAATATGGTGACTGATGTAATTCAGCATGTGTGTAACATATATGAGGAAATAGCATGCAGAAAAACATAGCAAAGTATCAGACCACCATTGAACTCAAGTTTACAACTCGATCCAACAAATACTTCAGAAGAACGACAGTTGTAACTTAGCAAAAAAACGCCCATATATAGAGACCCGCTTGAAGACTAACTCAAATCCCCCCTTTGTCATCGAATGACCAAAAGGGATGAAAAATGAGGACTAACGCCCTTGAAGAATATCATCATGAAGTTGATGGAGGAGCGCCAGCATTGTTGGGGTCGTCTGTTGATGTAGGGCCTGCTGCAGTGTCGTTCAAATCTTCATACTCATCAGTCTCACGCGATGAAGAATATGAGCTGGCCACCAAGTGAGGAACTTTGACCTTCTTGAATTTCTTTGAAGGCGGCTAAGACCAGTCAAAGTCCTGCTTGAAGCCCATCTGCTTGAGATCTTCATCACCATAGAGGTGAGACAGTATAGCCCAAGTGCGATCAAACACTTCATGCAGATAGTAATGGTTCTTCACAGTGTTTTGTGTGATTGTCATATTCTGAAGAATTGAACCAAACTGTCGCTTGACCCACTTGTGATTACGATCGACCCTTTGATGAAGACTGAGGAGAAGCTCATGATCAGTCATCACCCTTGGAGCAGTGGCTTGAGGATATTGCTTTGAAGCATTTGCGGCAGTGTCATGGGTGGCAGAGTCATCATTGGTGGAGTAGGATGCTGCTTTGCGAAGCTGTCCATCCAATGGACGAGTGCCTTCATCGACAACAGCAGCCTCACCCTTCTCATCAGCTAAGGAAATAGTCCATGTGAGAACTTCAATTGGGGGCAAATAGCTGAGATGGCATTGACAATCAGCCTCGTAATGAATTGAAGACCTTGATCTGATGAATCTCATGATCCAGGGAGCGTAAGGCTTCAATTCAAACGGTGACAGAGCGACATTGGCCAAAGTCCTCATGAAGAAATCGTGGTAGTTGATAGTAATACCATGTATGATGTTGAAAAGCAGATTCTTTATGATGCCAACAACTTCTTCATCATCAGAGTTGTGGCCCTTGATTGGACTGAGGGTTTTGGTCAACATCATGTATATTGTCCTTGGCACATAGAGCAGTTCCTTGACGAGGAATTTGGTTCTTAGAGCTTGACCTGGCTTCAAAGGCTTCATCAACACTTGCATCAGATGATTGGAGAGCTCAGGTTCATCATAGAGGCGCCTTGCACCTTCAGTGGGCGGACTGACTGGGATGGCGTGAAGTAATTCAGAGGCCGGTGCTTTGTAGTGAGTATTTTCTGTCATCCAGTCCAACACCCATGAGTTCACATCTTCGACGTTGCCAGTGATGTGCAACGTGGCATAGAACTGAAGAATGAGTCCTTCATTCCAGTCGCAGATGTCGGTGCAGAGGTTTAGCAGTCCAGCGTCATGAAGAGCACTGAGGACTAGGGTGAAGCAGGGCAGCGACTCCATATCCACATGAGGCATTTGCTCATGGTCAAAGATCTTGTCTTTATTAAACAACAGTGAGGAATAGAAATTCATTTGACTCGTTGTCCAGAAGCGCTTGCGTCTAAGTCTTGCAGAGTCATATGGATTGTAATCCGTGAAGAAAATGTGCTCAACAAATAAGTCATCAGCCTTGAACTTCTACTTCTTGGAGTTAGGATTCCGAGGATTGGGCTGAAGATTAACTATTGAAGTCATCACAGCCTCTTGAATCACAGTCTCTGGAGCCACAGGTTGAGGAATTTCAATGGCAATCTCTTCAGCAGCCTTGGCCTCCATTTCTATAGCAACATTTTCATCAGTGCTAGTGGTTGGAACTTCTTCAAGAATAGTGAGGAGAGATGCCTGGTGTTCTTCAGAGCCCGTGTGGATTTCTTCAGTCTGGACAGGGGACTAAGGAACCTGTTGCAGAGGTGTGAACAATGGTGAATTGGGGTGATGACTTTCCCAGTAGTCATCATTCAGAATTGGAGTGGTACACCCGATGTCCACATCTTCATATTCCTCATCTATTTCTTCAACGCCGGCCTCTTCAACTATGAACTGAGGCATGGGCGAAGAAACCAGTGGAGTTGAAGGGATGTTATCCACTTAAATTTCTTCATCCAACTACTCTGTCGAAGTAGCAGAAGGATCTTCTTCATCTGATTCATTGGGAATCACATATTCCTCAGCAAAGGGAATAATCTCCTTTGATGGCATGCTTGATATAGGAACATCATCTATGGGATTTCCGTAGGATCTTATGAAAGTCTTCACTTTCTTCGGAGCTAAAGACTCCGAGGAAGCACATGCTTTCCTTTTCTTCACACCTGCTCGCTCCGCAGCCTTCACTTTCTTCACTTCTGATGTAGAAGGAAGGTTGATGCTTGTCGTTGGTGCCGGAGGAGCACATGAAATTGCTTCAGTTTCTTCAAGCACAACTGATGCAGTTGTCCTGACTTGGTCCGTTTCTTCAGGCGCTGTGGCAGATGTGTCAACAGGCCTGGCTTGTTCTTCAGGCGCAACACTAGAGGTTGCCCTCGCAGTTTCTTCAGCGGCTGGAATATCTTCATCAGCCCTAGTGCTCTCATTTTCTTCAGCAACCCGATTTTCATTAGTGGTGCTGGCATATTCTTCGGTAGGTTGAGCAAATGCTTCAGCTTGAGGAATTTCATGTTGCGCTGGGCGACAACATTTGAGGTGAATCCCATCGCCATGTTGACGAATCTGACCTTGGCTCCCAGCCAATCTGCACGGTATATGTCAAATTCATCACTAAGTGCTTTGATCTCAGCTTGCATGGTCACAAGTTCATCAATTGTCATTTTTACAATGTTCTTCTTCAGAAGATGCTCCTTCTTGTACTGAGCCTTCTTTAGCTTCCTGGCCTTCTCAAACTTCCATTTTTCTTCGCCCATGAAGGATGTCAACATGTGATTCTGGCCAGGTGTGAGTTTGAAATCAGGCATAGGAGCGCTGGGGTCCTTGTGCCAGAGATCAATGAAGTCTAGGATTAACTTGGGATCCAGCAGAAGAGGCACATTGGTGCCTTTGTCTCTAGCGGCCTGTTGTTGTCTGTCTCTGATGATTGCTTCTAATTCCTCATCATCAGCTTCGTCTTCACTAGACGATACATGGAAGGCAACCTGCTTCTTGTGAGGACCTGGCCTTGTGCCTCGTCCAGCAGTGGCCTTTGTCTTCAGCAAAGTTGGGCCTGTTGAGGACTACGGAGGAGCTGAAGAACTTGCAGATGCTCCTGAAGCAATTGAGATACCAGTTGTCCTTTGGCACGAGGTGAGGTGCGCAGCTGCTGAGGACTTTGCAGCAGCAGCTGAAGGTTTTATAAAAGTGGGGACTAGAGCTGCTTGAGGAATATGCCATGAGGGCTTTGACGAGTTTGGCCGTGAGGGCAGTGTAGCCGAGGAACTGGGTTTGTGCGCAGGCTTCTTGGGCATAGCCTTCTCAGGCTTGCTAGCAGAGGCCTCAGCAGCAGCAGTAGCAGAGTCTTCATTGAATTTCATCACTGCTTCCTTGGCCATTTTGGCCAACTTGGCTTGCCACTTGGCCCATTCATCTAGATAGTCCTCACCACGCTTGAGGCTAGTGGGATGAACAATTTGGCCAGGTGCCAGCGGAGGGCTTGGGCAAGAAGAGTGTAAAGTGAATTTCTTCATGTACTTAGGAGTGACATATCTGTACTCCCTCCATTCCCGTGCCCATCTCCTCTCTATCCTCTGAATGCGCACCTTTCGCTGATTTTTATTCTCCTTGCCATGTTTGGCTTCATCAGGAGTGCAATATTCCACATAAATGTCATCAGGGATCTCAAACGCAGTGTTTACTTCCAATTTCTTCCCAACCTTCTGGGATCTCTTTCCATCAGCCATTTTCTTCAGCTAAGGAATTTGAACAACAAAGTTCTGTGAAGAGGTATGCAATTTGTCTTTGAGGAATGCTGCAAATGAGTTAAGTTGATGAGAACCTAGTGATTCAGCAGCGGACATGTGTACATGTGAATAGAGTATAGGTGCGAAGTATTTGGAGAGGTCACATGCGTTCTTAGAAGTTTTTCAAAAAGAACACGTTTGAGGAATTTGACCAGGAGTGTCTTGAGGAATTTCACTAAGCGGTCTTTTACTTAGGTTCTAGAGTTGTATAGATTGAAAATCCATACAATTGAGGAATCTTGAAGAAAAACATTGCTTAGAGAAATAGATCAAGAACACATGCATGTGAGGTGTTTAACTAGTGGGGAAGTTGAAGAATAAACACCTTTTGAAGATTTTGTGAAAAACATCAGAATCAACAAGGGCAGTAAAAATAGATTTTATTTACCCTTGACGAAGAACATGACGAACTATGAGTTGTAGATGGGAAGTTCTTTCATTCATATCTTCCATGCCCTAACTTGGCGGTGGAAGATAGCTACGGCGATGGCGGAGTGAAGATTTCCGTGGCCGGCACGAGTACGACGGCGACGAGGTCGAGGCAGTGAAGCTCTTCCTCAACAGCGATGATGTAAGTAGTGGCATCACTAGGTCTGAGAGCTCGAGCGAGGGGAGTGAGGTCAAGCGGGGTAAATTAAGTCTAAGGAGGGTGAGGGGTATTTATAGCTGAGGTGAAAAACCGCTCGCCCGAGGAAGTAGGACGAACGTGTCCCTGACCCTTCTCATCTTAGCAACATGTGTCACCCACGTATCTAAGCGACATATGGCAGGTAGGGATACTGTTGTTCGAATTGAAAAAAAGATACCTTTCCCCATAGAGATAGGATTCTAAAACAAGTGAGGTGGAGTTCGTGTGAGATTGTGGGTGAATAGAATAATCATATCATGGGATGTGGAACGGTTTGAGCGGCAAAAGCTAAAAATGGAGATATAATTTTTTTAATATTTCATTCACAAATTCTTCAGCTGACAAGGACACAATGAATATTTTGAATGGGTTTCAAATAGAACGCATATGAAGAATTTGTGAACATACTGGGTTGAGTTTAGCGTTGAGGGGGAAGGGTCCGATCACATTCACTTAGCAAAAAAGTCAACTTGAATAATTAGCAATAAGTGAATGTTGTAGAGGACTAAAAACTCAAATATATATATATATATATATATATATATATATATATATATATAGCCAAAGAAGAACACATACCAAAAGAGTGAAGACTAAGCAAATTTTAAGAATTTGAACAATTGAGGAATTTCAAAAATGAAGAAAAACTCAAATTGAAAATTTTCAACTTCTTTTGGTGGCGTGACCCATCGTATAAGAATGATGATTTCAGACGCCGCATACAATTTTCGTAGGGCTTTGAGAATCAAATTCTTCATTAATTTCTTCACACTTAGAGGATTAGTCTTCATTGATTGAAGAAAAACGTTACTTCCGGTGTTGCACATCTAAGTCATCAATTTGCATAAGTGTTAGGATGTGTGTCCTTCTCAATGAACATTCGAAGATTCTAAGATATTTAGCTCACACCGCAACTTGCTAAATCTCTTCTCATCCAAGGGCTTTGTGACGATATTGGCTAGCTGTTCTTCAGTCTTCACGTGGTCGATAGAGATGTCGCCCTTCAACACATGATCTCGAAGAAAATGATGACGAATCTGGATGTGCTTTGTCTTCGAGTGCTGAACTTGGTTATGAGCAATCTTGTTGGCACTCTCGTTGTCACAGTAGACTGGCACATTCTTAACATTGATGCCGTAATCCTTGAGGTTTCGCTTCATCCATAGCAATTGAGCACAACATGAACCAGTGGCAATGTACTCAACTTCAGCAGTAGAGAGTGATACACAGTTCTGCTTCTTCGAGGACCAACATACTAAGGATCGTCCGAGGAAATGGCATGTGTCTGATGTTGACTTGCGGACCACATGATCACCAACATAGTCAGAGTCAGAATATCCAATGAGATCAAATTTCGAGCCCTTGGGATACGATAATCCAAGTGTTGGTGTGTGAGCTAGATATTGAAGAATATGCTTCACAGCCTTATGGTGTGATTCCTTCGGTGTAGCATGAAATCGGGCACACATGCAAACACTAAGCATAATATCTGGTCTAGATGCACATATATACAATAAAGAGACAATCATGGAGCGATATACCTTTTGATCGAAGTCTATACCATTTTCATCAGTGCATAGATGGCCATTTGTGGGCATAGGAATTTTGACGCCTTTGCAATCATGCATGCTGAATTTCCTCAACACATCCTTGAGGTATTTCTCCTCAGATATGAAGATATCGTTGCGTTGTTGACGAATTTGTAGACCTAAGAAGAATTTCAATTCTCCCAGCATAGACATTTGATATTCCTCACTGAGGGAGTCCTGGATTAGGGGGTCTCCGGACAGCCGGACTATATCCTTTGGCCGGACTATTGGACTATTGTCACATCCCTAGCTGCTGGTAGTGCTCTAGGCTAGCTCATGTGTGCATCATATTTAAATTCTGAAAATTTGAACTGAGGGAATTATTGGAAGCCTCAAAACCCTAAATAAAAGAGGGGCAAAAACCCTAGAAATCTTATTCATTGCTCCAAATGGCTCTTCTTAAATGTTTGATAATTTTGGTAAGGGTTCTGGTCCCAACCAAAATATTGAACATTTTTAAGGATTTATTTTTGGGACTTTGAATTTAAATCATAGCTATTTGAATTGGACTTATATCTACTGTTAAATAAATATAGGTCCAATAATTCTAAAATATTTTGTGGAGCATTGTTTTAATTCTTTTAGCTCCTAAAAATATTGTCAGAAGCAAAATAAATTGAATTGGTTTCAAAACCAAATTCAAAACAAACCTGCAAAATAGAAAACAGAGTTAAAACAAAGCAGAGAGGAAAAAAAATAAAAGGAGTGAAGTCTACCTGGCCTCACCCGTCCAGCCCACCAGCCGGCCCAGCTCCCCCCCCTGGCCGGCCCAGCCCACCCGCGCCTTCCCTGTCGTCTTCCTCCTCGGACAGAAGGACGAGGGCGTGTGCCCGACGCTCGCCGGCACGCGCGCGCGCCACCTCCCCCCTGCTGGCCACCTCCTGCTTCCCTCGGACTCCCTCGATGCCCCGGACGAAGCCACGCAGCTGCCCCGCACCGCTCTCACTCTCCCTCGCCCTCCTCTTCTCCCCCTGCTCTCTCTCCCTCTCACCCGAGAACCACCGCCGCCGCCGACGGGCATCACCGTAGCCACTGGCCTCCCCTCGCCTCCCCGACCCGCTTCCGAGCTCCGCCACAACCCCCTCCACCTCCTCGTTGAGCTACGGACCTCCCGGACGTGCTGCAACGCCGCCACCATCGCCGTTTCCGTCGCCGGCCACCGAAGTTCGCCGCGGTCAATTCGCCGCCTCTGCCGCCTCCCCGAGACCACCGAGCTGCTCATCGACCTCGCTCTGAGCTCCTCTTCCATTTCCCCTTCTCCCCGCGCTCGTTCCCGCATTCCAGCCGCCTTCTCACCGGAGCCGATTGCTCCTCGCCGCCGGCCATGGCGCTGCCGTGGCCAGGGTCACCCCAGCTAGCGCCCGAGCACGTTACCGAGTTCGCAGCCCTCCCAGGAGCCCACATAGCCTTTCCGTTTCCCCTTTAGTGCACCGCAGCGCCGCGTTCGACCTTGGCCGAACTCCGGCGGCCACCTAGGTCGACGCCGGCGCCGATTCCGGCCGCCCCGACCCCAACCGACTCCACAGGAAGACGCGGCGCCCTCCCAGCTACCCGTAGAGCCTCTCCGCCGCCCGAATGGTCGCCGGAGGAGCGACCCCGAAGCCCTCCGCCGTGCCTGTTGCCGCCGGCGTTGAGCCGCCGGCCTGTTTGGGCCATTTGACCGGGGTTTGACCTCCCCTGGGTCAATGACATGTGGGCCCGGCCCTGACTAATTCTAGTTTAGGATTAGTTTAAATTTAATCAACTCTGTTAATTAATCCTGACACTGACCAGTGGGCCCGACCCCCCTAACCTTTTAATTAAATCAAATTAACCCCGGTTAACCCCCCCTGTCACAGACGTGTGGACCCCACACGTCAGGTTTGACCTGGACCGCCCGTTGACCTGCTGAGGTCAGCATGAGGTCATGCTGACGCCATAATTCATTTTCTGGAATTATTTTATTTCTAAATATTCAGGAAATTCCAGAAAATGCCTAAAACTTCAATAAATCATAGAAAATTAACCGTAACTCCAAATTAAATAAATTATATATGAAAAATTATCAGAAAAATTCAAGGAATCCATCTGTACCATTTTCATGCATGTTAGAACAACTTATAGCTGCTGTTTAGCACAAATCAATTAAAGGGCATTTAAATAATCACATATGGAGTTTGAATTTGGATCTTGTATTCAAACCAACTTCATTTAATCTATTGCTAGTTGCATTAGCTCATAACACATTCATTTTGCCATGTCATGATCATGCATCATATTGTGCATTGCATTGATTGTGTTCCCTTCTGTGTTGCCGGTATTTGTCCCCTCTCGGTAGACGTGATACCGATGATGTGATCGTTGACACTGATGAAGACTCAATGTTATCTTCAGAAGTGCCAGGCAAGCAAAACCCCCTTGTTCATTCCGATAAAATCCCACCCTCTCGCTCCTGCTCTCTTTTACTGCATTAGGACAACATCGATTCATCTGCTACTTGCTGCGGTAGCTGAACCCCTTTATCCTCTACATGACCTGTCATTCCACAGTAAATAGATGAAACCCACTAGCATGAGTAGGAGTTGTTTGAGCCCTGTTGTGCCTACTCATTCATGTTTGTTTGTCATGCCTGCTACTGCTTAGAGTTGAGTCAGGTCTGATTCATCGGGGATGAATCAGAGGCGTGTGAACCTGTCCTACTGTGTGTGAGCTAAGTGTGTGAACACGATTTGGTAAAGGTAGCGGTGAGAGGCCATGTAGGAGTACATGGTGGGTTGTCTCATTGCAGCCGTCCTCAGGAACTGAGTTCTGTGTTTGTGATCCATGATTCAGCTACTACCACGCATTGGGCCCGAAACCAATGGACCCTCTCGGCTTCTCGATCACCCTTGTCCTCTGTCCAGGAGTTGCAAGTAGTTTCTGGTGTTTGTAGTATGCTGGAGGCCGTGGGCAGCGCTGACCGTAGGGGTGGGCTGTGATGCGGTAGGCACGTGGCACGGTGTACCGGGCGCCCGTTTGGTGTCTTGGGAACCCTGTTCACATCGTTTGGGGCTGTGAGCGAAACTCCGGCCGGATCTCCTCATGGATGGAACCCGAATAGGCGATAAACCTGGACTAGAGACTTAGGTGATTAGGTAGGTCGTGGCCGACACCCACGTTGGGCTTCCGCTTGATGGTTGCCGAGTACATGTCGT
This sequence comes from Triticum aestivum, assembly GCF_018294505.1. Lineage (NCBI taxonomy): Eukaryota > Viridiplantae > Streptophyta > Magnoliopsida > Poales > Poaceae > Triticum > Triticum aestivum. The sequence continues at coordinate 157,655,370 of NC_057794.1, read as the reverse complement.
GTAAACGGCGGTAAGTGGTGAGAGCGTGTGTGAAGAAGTACCCCCTGCAGGGTTAACCTAATCTATTCGAATAGCCGTGTCCGCGGAAAAGGACTTCTGGGTTGCTTATATCAGTTCATAGACAAGTGAAAGTGGATACTCTAAAATACGCAAGATAAGCGTGAGTGCTATGGATGGCGTTCTCGTAGGGAGACGGGAGCGGATTCATAGTGGTGTATTGATATGGTGAAATTGTGGACTCGTGTGCGCCACCTCAAAAGAGTTACTTGCAGTCATAGTTCAGGATAGCCACCGAGTCAAAGCTGGCTTGCTGCAGTCAAACTCCACCATCCCCTTTGTTGATAATGATGCATGTGTAGATAGATCTGATGTAAGTCTTGCTGGGTACATTTGTACTCACGTTTGCCTATTTTATGTTTTTGCAGAGAGACTTCAGTCTCACTAGTAGTTCCGCTTGGACTTCGACGTTTAGCTTGATACCTCAGCTACGATCTTGTGCCCTCGGCAGGATCTGATAGATAGTCAGGCTTCTCAGCCTTTTTCATTTATAGTTGTCTGTACTCAGACATGATAGCTTCCGCTTGTGCTTTGACTTGTATGCTCTGAGTGTTGGGTCATGAGACCCATGTTTGTAATATCTCGCTCCTCGGAGCCTGTTGAATAAATTACTTGAGTCGTAGAGTCATTTTGTGATGCCATGTTGTATTGCACATATCGAGCATATTGTGTGTATGTTATTGAAATGCTTGGTATGTGTGGGATCTGACCATCTAGTTGTTTATCTTTAGTAGCCTCTCTTACCGGGAAATGTCTCCTAGTGTTTCCACTGAGCCATGGTAGCTTGCTACTGCTCCGGAACACTTAGGCTGGCCGGCATGTGTCCTTCTTCGTTCCTGTGTCTGTCCCTTCGGGGAAATGTCACGCGATGAATACCGGAGTCCTGTTAGCCCGCTACAGCCCGGTTCACCGGAGTCCTGCTAGCCCAGTGCTACAGCCTGGTTTCACTCGCTGATGACCGACACGTTCGATGCTGGGTCATGGATGCCTGTCCCTGTAAGTCTGTGCCACTTTGGGTTTACGACTAGCCATGTCAGCCCGGGCTCCTTATCATATGGATGCTAGCGACACTGTCATATACGTGTGCCAAAAGACGCAAACGGTCCCGGGCTAAGGTAAGGCGACACCCGTGGAATACCGTGCGTGAGGCCGCAAAGTGATATGAGGTGTTACATGCTAGATCGATGTGGCATTGAGTCGGGGTCCTGACAGCGTTGCTATCAGAGCTTGACTGCCTGTAGGATTACCAAGCCAAATTGGTCGAAGTTGAGTCTAGAAATGCTTTAGTTATATAAGGGAATTGATTGTGGGATGGAACATAAGGCTCTTTTACTCCTTATACCTCATGCCTTCTGATTTGAGTCATCATCTTCTCTTCTACGGGGATTAAGAACTAGGTCTTCTCATCTATCTATCAGGATCACGTGTTACTAATCCGTAGACTTATAGATTGTTGGACTTAAGCCTCGTTTCAGTTTCTACTACTTCTGTATGTTAATTGTTGATCTCGAAATCTTGATATTGTGCTTCTGAGTGGTTATGCCACCATTTTTGTGAATGTCTCAAATCTTTTCTGAGCATTTACAGCCGTTATGCTGTCCGAGTCATTCCAGGTTTCTAAATAGTCTGATGCATTTGCAAAATCCTTTTCCTCTGGTTTCGATGCTCCTTTATGCCAGCTCAATCACACTAATTGTTGAGTTGAGGTATTCTATTGCCTTGACATTATGTTGGAGTTACTATTATGGCCCTAGGTGTTTAGGGAGTCACCTAGTAATCTAGCAATGTTTTGTGATCCCAGTGTGATGATCCTGGCTTTTATTCTCGAAAGCATCCCGTGATGCTACTTAGTAGTAGGTATTCTACTCCTTGGGCTTTGAACCCGAGATTCACCCTACTTACTTCATGTTGATAGTAATTGCTAGTTCCTATAGGATATTAGTAACTTTGCGATAGTCCTCGAGGTCCGTGGTATTTCCTTCTTCCAAATACTATGAACCGCTTATGGCAGATGTTTATTGGATCAAAAGATCACAATTAGAGTACTCTTGAGGAGTTCTCCATTCATAAATCGTGACTCTGCCAGTTCTACCTTTCTGCATGGGTTATCCGGAAGAAATATGTTGAACTTGGTTCGACATACTAATCTATGCATCCACAACTCAGAAAATTATATGTTCCTTTGAGTTGTTCTCTTTAGTTGCATTCTGACCCTCGTCTATCAATTGATAGTCAAGAGTATGCATGCATTCGTTCATCGATGTCTATTACTCTTGTGGTCCGTCAAGCCATTCTGTCCTGAATGACTTGGGGAAACAAACTCCAGTACCTCTTCCATATCCAGGATTGGGTCAAAGAAGTTGTGCTCCGCAGATCAAATTGCTAATCCAGCTTTTGGTTCTGTTCTACCTTGGAGTATTACCTTATTCTATATCGAGATTGTTATAGGAATTGCACACCATCCTATGAACTCTTGGTACAGTGATACCTCTCACCATCATTAGTCATTCCTCGGCCCTCGTGTTGATGCAACCGGAATACCGACAAATGAGTTGTGATGTGTGAGATCAATACTCCCAGCAACCTCGTTGCTTGGTAGTTAAAGGATAATAATATCATTCTTAGTATGTTGGTTTTTGAATCATCCTTCTAGGACTGATCGTGCTACCTAGTCCTTATTTCGGTGCACCCTTCGATTGATGAGTTAGGATCTTGTCAAGTCCTCACTCATTTGATCATATCGTCTTGCCCTCAAAAGCGAGATTGTTCTCGAGCTTAGTAACATACCGGTGGTTCATGATTTTCTGAATATCTTCTCGGAAGTATTACCAGGTTGTCACCTGACCGCTATGTTGAGCTCGTGATCAAGTTGGTTTTTTGTGAACCATCCTTCTCCAAGAATCTGTGTTGGATATCCCTGAGCTAGTTGGTTAAGTTAGACAACAACTTGGAGAGTTGGAAGATAAAAGCTTGCCTGACTTAGTTCGTTCCAAAGGGATATTCTTGTGTAGTGTGTGTTGAAGAAAGATGATATCTTCATCGATTGGTCCCTGTGATCAGTTGCTGGATCTATTGTCTTATCAATCCTTTGATTTGAGTGTGGGCTATCGTCAAATCAAATCAGAACCAGCGATATTCGTAATGTTGTCTTACTCGTGGTTGATTCCTCGAGCATACACCATTATATCTTTAGTCTGACCAATGCTATCACCGTGTTCACTTAACTATGGAATTCCTTTTAAAAGGAAACTTAGATGAATTGTTGTTGAGCCCATTGACAACATCCTTATCTCCTCCATAATTTTGTTGAACATTAAGCTAGTGTTGGAAACTTTTGAAAGCATTTCTTCATGCTAGTTCATGGAGCAAATGTTCGGATGTAAGAAGTGACTTCCTCCAGTCCATGTGCATTTGATGCAAGTTGCCGCCGTGGATTCGAGAAAGTCAATGTTGTTTCCTTTGGAATCATTCCAAATCAGTCATGCACACGTGCGAAGAATGCTGTGGTTTGAAGACTTGCAACCTTCAATCTATATGTGTCCCTAGCACACCAAGCCACTGATTGAATTGTCCAAGGAGAAGAAGTTCCTTCTTAAGAGTATACCTTAGGCAAGGACTTCGATATCCTCGATGATGGTTCCCCTCCTGAACTCGGTAGTGTTTTATTATAAGACTACTTTGTGGTCATGCTTGTCTTGGACAACGTGTTCACATGTTTGTAGCAGAACCAACTCATGTTTTGGAGCTTGCTATCGTAGTTCATTTCCCGAGAATCTCGCAACGTCATCTCGTCGAATTGTGTTGCAAACTTTCATTTTTCTTCCTAGATTCGATGAGTCTGGAATATCCTAACACCAACCAGATCTGAATCTCAGGCAGATATGATGGTTGGAACATTTCCCAAGAACTATAATATTGGTCTCTCGATAACCGGTAAGGTGGATGTCGTGGCCAACACACCCATCCGGTAGACCTATTATTGTAGTATCTTGATTGAGGAAGTTGGCCACCTCCCCATAAGGATTTCGTAGGATTTACCTCCCTAATTGTTCCTTATGGATTCTTGTGCTCCCAAAGTCCGACCTTTTTACTTGATGTTCTAGATATCAAACCATTTCTATGAATGGGTTACACTAGCACATCAAGGAGAACATTAGAAGCGGAGTGCTAAATGTCTCTCGGTCGATCGTCCAGATTTTGTTTCCTTGGCCTCGCTAAGGTGAAATCTGAGAAAGTGTTATCTTCCTTTGCATCTGCGTCATCCTTCCTCATTCAACATGGTAGTAAGTTGTGTTGCCAAAATCCTAGACACGGATATTGGTAAAATCTTGATGAATATGGAAATGCTCAAGTTCTTGAGAGCACGCACAAGCGTTAGGTGTTACCGTCGACACTAACTAGGTTTGCTCTCAACTTCCTCGGTTATGCTATAACCATTCCAATAGTGGAATAACTCTCTATTGTTGAGCCTCTCCCCAGTTACTAGAATCATTCCCAGCATTTGCATTTTGTTCCCAGCTTGCACCGCCAATGTGTCATTCCACCATGGGTCCCTTCCATTTCCGGTGATAAGCAAAAATCATCCATTACGTTGTCTTCAACAAGGTAATCCACATCATCCAAGTTTGAGTATGCCATTCTGCCGACCCCCTCCAAACGATCGCTCGAGAATTGTCTTAGGCTGGTTTAAAGAGTTTCAATGATCTCTGAATCAAAGGTAATTCTTTTTGCCACTTAAGGGGAGATATCTACGAATCACCCCCCTCCAGGATGTTTCGTCGTGGTATCATGGCAACTTAACTCCTCGCTATGTGGACAATCGTTTACCACCCTCTTAAGTGTGGAATTGTTGTCTACCTAGTGAACCTCGTCACCTGCTCCACTCCATTCCTCTAGAGGTGTGCTTCGTCTCTCAGCTCGAGAGATGTTGCTATGTTCCATTCCGTGGGTTAATCCTGAGTGGTTCGATCTTCGAAAGATCAGTCCTTCTAAAGTCTCCTTCTTCCCTCCATGTCATGTTGACAGGAATTCTCAGAGCAAGACGACAAGACAAAGATGGTGTTCAAATCAACGTTCAACTGAAGTGCACCCTGGATCGTGAAGATTATACTAGTTGCGTTTCCCCTTCACCTTACCCTACGCTTGAATCTCGAGACGAGATTCTTGTTTAGTGGGGGTGAGTTGTCACATCCCTAGCTGCTGGTAGTGCTCTAGGCTAGCTCATGTGTGCATCATATTTAAATTCTGAAAATTTGAACTGAGGGAATTATTGGAAGCCTCAAAACCCTAAATAAAAGAGGGGCAAAAACCCTAGAAATCTTATTCATTGCTCCAAATGGCTCTTCTTAAATGTTTGATAATTTTGGTAAGGGTTCTGGTCCCAACCAAAATATTGAACATTTTTAAGGATTTATTTTTGGGACTTTGAATTTAAATCATAGCTATTTGAATTGGACTTATATCTACTGTTAAATAAATATAGGTCCAATAATTCTGAAATATTTTGTGGAGCATTGTTTTAATTCTTTTAGCTCCTAAAAATATTGTCAGAAGCAAAATAAATTGAATTGGTTTCAAAACCAAATTCAAAACAAACCTGCAAAATAGAAAACAGAGTTAAAACAAAGCAGAGAGGAAAAAAATAAAAGGAGTGAAGTCTACCTGGCCTCACCCGTGCAGCCCACCAGCCGGCCCAGCTCCCCCCCCCTGGCCGGCCCAGCCCACCCGCGCCTTCCCTGTCGTCTTCCTCCTCGGACAGAAGGACGAGGGCGTGTGCCCGACGCTCGCCGGCACGCGCGCGCGCCACCTCCCCCCCCTGCTGGCCACCTCCTGCTTCCCCCAGACTCCCTCGATGCCCCGGACGAAGCCACGCAGCTGCCCCGCACCGCTCTCACTCTCCCTCGCCCTCCTCTTCTCCCCCTGCTCTCTCTCCCTCTCACCCGAGAACCACCGCCGCCGCCGACGGGCATCACCGTAGCCACTGGCCTCCCCTCGCCTCCCCGACCCGCTTCCGAGCTCCGCCACAACCCCCTCCACCTCCTCGTTGAGCTACGGACCTCCCGGACGTGCTGCAACGCCGCCACCATCGCCGTTTCCGTCGCCGGCCACCGAAGTTCGCGGCGGTCAATTCGCCGCCTCCGCCGCCTCCCCGAGACCACCGAGCTGCTCATCGACCTCGCTGTGAGCTCCTCTTCCATTTCCCCTTCTCCCCGCACTCGTTCCCGCATTCCAGCCGCCTTCTCACCCGAGCCGATTGCTCCTCGCCGCCGGCCATGGCGCTCCGTGGCCAGGGTCACCCCAGCTAGCGCCCGAGCACGTTACCGAGTTCGCAGCCCTCCCAGGAGCCCACAGAGCCTTTCCGTTTCCCCTCTAGTGCACCGCAGCGCCGCGTTCGACCTTGGCCGAACTCCGGCGGCCACCTAGGTCGACGCCGGCGCTGATTCCGGCCGCCCCGACCCCAACCGACTCCACAGGAAGACGCGGCGCCCTCCCAGCTACCCGTAGAGCCTCTCCGCCGCCCGAATGGTCGCCGGAGGAGCGATCCCGAAGCCCTCCGCCGTGCCTGTTGCCGCCGGCGTTGAGCCGCCGGCCTGTTTGGGCCATTTGACCGGGGTTTGACCTCCCCTGGGTCAATGACATGTGGGCCCGGCCCTGACTAATTCTAGTTTAGGATTAGTTTAAATTTAATCAACTCTGTTAATTAATCCTGACACTGACCAGTGGGCCCGACCCCCCCCCTAACCTTTTAATTAAATCAAATTAACCCCGGTTAACCCCCCCTGTCACTGACGTGTGGACCCCACACGTCAGGTTTGACCTGGACCGCCCGTTGACCTGCTGAGGTCAGCATGAGGTCATGCTGACGCCATAATTCATTTTCTGGAATTATTTTATTTCTAAATATTCAGGAAATTCCAGAAAATGCCTAAAACTTCAATAAATCATAGAAAATTAACCGTAACTCCAAATTAAATAAATTATATATGAAAAATTATCAGAAAAATTCAAGGAATCCATCTGTACCATTTTCATGCATGTTAGAACAACTTATAGCTGCTGTTTAGCACAAATCAATTAAAGGGCATTTAAATAATCACATATGGAGTTTGAATTTGAATCTTGTATTCAAACCAACTTCATTTAATCTATTGCTAGTTGCATTAGCTCATAACACATTCATTTTGCCATGTCATGATCATGCATAATATTGTGCATTGCATTGATTGTGTTCCCTTCTGTGTTGCCGGTATTTGTCCCCTCTCGGTAGACGTGATACCGATGATGTGATCGTTGACACTGATGAAGACTCAATGTTATCTTCAGAAGTGCCAGGCAAGCAAAACCCCCTTGTTCATTCCGATAAAATCCCACCCTCTCGCTCCTGCTCTCTTTTACTGCATTAGGACAACATCGATTCATCTGTTACTTGCTGCGGTAGCTGAACCCCTTTATCCTCTACATGACCTGTCATTCCACAGTAAATAGATGAAACCCACTAGCATGAGTAGGAGTTGTTTGAGCCCTGTTGTGCCTACTCATTCATGTTTGTTTGTCATGCCTGCTACTGCTTAGAGTTGAGTCAGGTCTGATTCATCGGGGATGAATCAGAGGCGTGTGAACCTGTCCTACTGTGTGTGAGCTAAGTGTGTGAACACGATTTGGTAAAGGTAGCGGTGAGAGGCCATGTAGGAGTACATGGTGGGTTGTCTCATTGCAGCCGTCCTCAGGAACTGAGTTCTGTGTTTGTGATCCATGATTCAGCTACTACCACGCATTGGGCCCGAAACCAATGGACCCTCTCGGCTTCTCGATCACCCTTGTCCTCTGTCCAGGAGTTGCAAGTAGTTTCTGGTGTTTGTAGTATGCTGGAGGCCGTGGGCAGCGCTGACCGTAGGGGTGGGCTGTGATGCGGTAGGCACGTGGCACGGTGTACCGGGCGCCCGTTTGGTGTCTCGGGAACCCTGTTCACATCGTTTGGGGCTGTGAGCGAAACTCCGGCCGGATCTCCTCATGGATGGAACCCGAATAGGCGATAAACCTGGACTAGAGACTTAGCTGATTAGGTAGGTCGTGGCCGACACCCATGTTGGGCTTCCGATTGAAGGTTGCCGAGTACATGTCGTGTAAACGGCGGTAAGTGGTGAGAGCGTGTGTGAAGAAGTACCCCCTGCAGGGTTAACCTAATCTATTCGAATAGCCGTGTCCGCGGAAAAGGACTTCTGGGTTGCTTATATCAGTTCATAGACAAGTGAAAGTGGATACTCTAAAATACGCAAGATAAGCGTGAGTGCTATGGATGGCGTTCTCGTAGGGAGACGGGAGCGGATTCATAGTGGTGTATTGATATGGTGAAATTGTGGACTCGTGTGCGCCACCTCAAAAGAGTTACTTGCAGTCGTAGTTCAGGATAGCCACCGAGTCAAAGCTGGCTTGCTGCAGTCAAACTCCACCATCCCCTTTGTTGATAATGATGCATGTGTAGATAGATCTGATGTAAGTCTTGCTGGGTACATTTGTACTCACGTTTGCCTATTTTATGTTTTTGCAGAGAGACTTCAGTCTCACTAGTAGTTCCGCTTGGACTTCGACGTTTAGCTTGATACCTCAGCTACGATCTTGTGCCCTCGGCAGGATCTGATAGATAGTCAGGCTTCTCAGCCTTTTTCATTTATAGTTGTCTGTACTCAGACATGATAGCTTCCGCTTGTGCTTTGACTTGTATGCTCTGAGTGTTGGGTCATGAGACCCATGTTTGTAATATCTCGCTCCTCGGAGCCTATTGAATAAATTACTTGAGTCGTAGAGTCATTTTGTGATGCCATGTTGTATTGCACATATCGAGCATATTGTGTGGATGTTATTGAAATGCTTGGTATGTGTGGGATCTGACCATCTAGTTGTTTATCTTTAGTAGCCTCTCTTACCGGGAAATGTCTCCTAGTGTTTCCACTGAGCCATGGTAGCTTGCTACTGCTCCGGAACACTTAGGCTGGCCGGCATGTGTCCTTCTTCGTTCCTGTGTCTGTCCCTTCGGGGAAATGTCACGCGATGAATACCGGAGTCCTGTTAGCCCGCTACAGCCCGGTTCACCGGAGTCCTGCTAGCCCAGTGCTACAGCCTGGTTTCACTCGCTGATGACCGACACGTTCGATGCTGGGTCATGGATGCCTGTCCCTGTAAGTCTGTGCCACTTTGGGTTTACGACTAGCCATGTCAGCCCGGGCTCCTTATCATATGGATGCTAGCGACACTGTCATATACGTGTGCCAAAAGACGCAAACGGTCCCGGGCTAAGGTAAGGCGACACCCGTGGAATACCGTGCGTGAGGCCGCAAAGTGATATGAGGTGTTACATGCTAGATCGATGTGGCATTGAGTCGGGGTCCTGACAACTATGAAGATACAAGATTGAAGACTTCGTCCCGTGTCCGGATGGGACTCTCCTTGGCGCGGAAGGCAAGCTAGGAAATACAGATATGAAGATCTCCTCCCTTGTAACCGACTCTATGTAACCCTAGCCCCCTCCAGTGTCTATATAAACCTGAGGGTTTAGTCCGCAGGACAACAAACAATCATACCATAGGCTAGCTTCTAGGGTTTAGCCTCTATGATCTTGTGGTAGATCAACTCTTGTAATACTCATATCATCAAGAACAATCAAGCAGGACGTAGGGTATTACCTCCATCAAGAGGGCCTGAACCTGGGTAAACACCGTGTCCCCTGCCTCCTGTTACCATCCGCCTTAGACGCACAGTTCGGGACCCCCTTCCCGAGATCCGCCGGTTTTGACAACGACATTGGTGCTTTCATTGAGAGTTCCACTGTGTCGTGACGATAAGGCTTGATGACTCCTTCGATCATCGATAGCGATGTGGTCCAGGGTGAGGTTTTCCTCCCCGAACAGATCTTTGTATTCGGCGGCTTCGCACTATGGGCCAACTCGCTTGGCCATCTAGAGCAGGTCGAGAGCTACGCCCCTAGCCATCAGGTCAGATTCGGAAACTTAAACTACACTGCCGACATCCACGGAGACTTGATCTTCGACAGATTCGAGCCCGTGTCAGGTGCGCCGCACAGTCATGATGAGCACAACGTAACTCTGCCGTCGGACAGTGTTCGGGAGATCGCATCTGCAACTACTCCGGCCTTCAATCCGGAGCAAATTGGGCCATCCAAGGATGGAGGGATAGACCCCTCCATGGAGGCCGCACTCTCAGCGGCGATGGAGCCAGATACTGACTTTGCCCCTTACGAGAGCCGTGTCGCCGAACCACTGGATTCATATCCGGCCACGGACACCGAGCCGCCTGCATCCGCGCCCATCGAATCCAACTGGGCGCCAATCATGGAGTTCACCTCCGCGAATATCTTTCGGCACTCGCCTTTCGGCGAAGTGCTAAATTCATTAATGTCTCTCTCCTTGTCAGGAGAACCTTGGACGAACTATGTCCGGCTAGAATGGGATACGAACAACGAAGAAATTCGCTGCGCGCCCACCACCCACTTAGTGGCCACTGTCGACGACTTAACCGACATGCTCAACTTCGACTCCGAAGACATCGACGGCATGGACGAAGATGCAGGAGACGAATAGGATCCAGCGCCCACAGGGCGCCGGACAACCACTTCATCACATGACATATACATGGTGGATACACCCAAAGAAGGTAATGGCGAAGAGACAATGGAGGATGGCCCCTCCAAGAAGCAACCCAAGCGCCAACGTCAGCGGCGCCGCTCTAAGTCCCGCCATAGCAAAAACAGCGATAACAACGCAAGAGAAAACAACACTCCAGTCGACTCCAGAGGAAACGACGACCACATTGCCCCTGCGGCAGAGCACGATGAAGCTGCAAGCAGCAAACATAGTACGGATCTGACGTCTGAACACGGTGACATCGAGGATAACCCTCATCAAACCCCATCGGGGGAGGAAAACAGTCCGGACGAAGATGCACACATCATCCTAGAAACGCACTTGGAGCAAGAGAACCTCCACAGAAGGCTTATTGCCACAGTGAGGAGTCTGAAGAAGCAGAAGCAAAGGCTTAAGGCCGCACAAAACACACTCAACAGCAGGTGGAACAAAGTGCTCGACAGCGAAGCAAAGTATGGTGGAAGTTACCACACAAAGAGCTATCCAAAGCGCAAGCTGTTACCCAAATTTGATGACGAGGCCTTAGAGTCCGCACAACCAAATAATGAAACGGCCAACCAGCCGGATCCACCACCTCGTGACCGTGATAGAGCGGATAACAAATACGCACATAAGTCAACACACGATGTACGTGAGGACTTGCGCCAAAGATCCGGTGCGACCAGATCCATCTATGGATCTAGGAAGCGTGCTCCGGCACAAAATCAACACCAAATACCACAACCGTCCGAACGCCATGGTACATCCAAGTATAGGGGTGCTGCACACCCCCTATGTTTCACCAATGAGGTGCTGGACCATGAATTCCCAGAAGGATTCAAACCAGTGAACATAGAAGCGTACGACGGGACCACAAACCCTGGGGTCTGGATTGAGGACTTTATCCTCCATATCCATATGGCTCGCGGAGACGATCTCCATGCCATTAAATACTTGCCCCTCAAGCTTAAAGGACCAGCTCGGCAATGGCTGAAAAGCCTCCCCGAAAACTCAATTGGAAGTTGGGAGGAGCTTGAGGACGCTTTTCGGGCTAATTTTCAAGGGACCTACCTCCGACCTCCGGATGCAGACGATTTAAGTCATATAATTCAACAGTCCGGAGAGTCCGCCCGAAAGCTTTGGAACAGGTTTCTCACCAAGAAGAACCAAATCGTCGACTCTCCGGACGCCGAAGCCTTAACAGCTTTCAAACACAGCGTTCGAGATGAATGGCTCACCAGACACCTCGGCCAAGAAAAACCGAGAACAATGGCAGCTCTAACAAGTCTCATGACCCGCTTTTGTGTGGGCGAAGACAGCTGGTTAGCCTGCAGCAGCACTAGCGACCCAAGCACATCCGAAGTCAGGGATGGCAATGGAAAACCATGACGCAATAAAAGCAAGCATCGAAATATAGAGGATAGCCCGGATAATACGGCGGTAAATGCCGGATTCAGGGGCTCTCGACCAGGTCAGCGGAAAAAGCCTTTCAAAGGCAGCAGAGACGGACCGTCTGGCCTAAACAAGATTCTTGACAAACTATGTCAGATTCATGGCACCCCCGATAAACCTGCAAATCACACCCACAGAGAATGTTGGGTCTTCAAGCAGGCCGGTACACTAAACGCCAAACGCAAGGGGGGGGGGGAGACACCAAGCGAAGACGAGGACGAACCTCGCCAGCAAAGCACTGGAGGACAGAAAAAATCCCCTCCAGAGGTTAAAACAGTCAACATGATCCATGTAACGAAGAGGAAAAGCAAACATGCACTCCGAGACACACACGCCATAGAGCCCGTCACCCCTAGGTTCAACCCCTGGTTGGACTGCCCGATCACCTTTGATCGCAGGGATCACACGACAAGCATCCGTCACGAAGGATTGGCTGCCTTGGTGTTAGACCCAATAATAAACGGATACCATCTCACACGAGTCCTCATGGACGGCGGCAGTGGTCTAAACGTGATATATCAGGACACAGTCCGCAAAATGGGGATAGACCCATCAAAAATAAGCCACCGTACTACTACCTTCAAGGGAGTAATACCAGGCCTAGAGGCCCGCTGCACGGGCTCTCTATTACTAGAGGTTGTATTCGATTCTTTCGACAACTTCTGAAGCGAAAGGTTAAATTTCTACATCGCTCCATTCCAAAGTGGCTATCAGGCACTACTCGGAAGAGCGACTTTCGCTCGTTTTAATGTAATCCCGCATTACGCTTCTCGCAAGCTTAAGATGCCCGGTCCACGGGGCACCATCACAGTTAGCAGAAATACTGAGCGTGCTCTATGCGCGGAAGAATGTGCGGCAGCTAAAGACGGCCTCACCAACCAGAAAAAATGACAGGTCGTCAAGACCACGGACACGGTTAGACGAGTCCGGTGCACCACTACATATACATGAGATTGGTTTGATAATCAAGCCCTCCTAGACGGTACCAGGGGCTTCCCGCGTGTAATCAGGGCTAGTCCGGCTCAACTTTACTTATCTTAAATTTTAATGGTTTATTGACAATAACCAATTTTCTGGCACGACAACTTTTCACCTAAGTTCTTCTCTTTTACAGATGACAATCGTGCTACACCCGTCCAGGACACGGCATAATGGAGACACATGCGCAGGCGTGCAACAGGGACCCGCTCAAAGGTTTCTTTTTAGATTAAGACCCCGCGTCAACCTTTTTTACTGTCTCTTGTTGCCCACATCCTTCGGATACTCAATACAACCGAGAAGGATGCTGACGTATTGGCATGTGGCCACGTCAGGATATTGCACGTAACTAGACACCCGGGGTTTATTATTAAGGTCATTGTTCAGCCCGGCATATGTTATAAAGACCGAATACCTTAGGGAGTGTTCGGCGTCGCGAGTTTGGCCTTATATGCATCAGCTCCGAATCATGTCTTTGGTCAAATGTTGGGTTTGCCCGGCTCCCATGTTTTGGTACCTTACGTTCCGCTATATCGGCTAAGGTAGCACTGGGAGAACTACTGTGATTGTGCCTTGGTTCATCCGGATGAGCACTTCAGTAGAGAAAGCCGAAAACTGACTGTAATGATATAGCACGAGACTGGTCAACCACTCGATGACCCAGCGGAATCTTCGGGATTCCTCCGCATTAACGAAGGGCCGTTTCCCGGTCATGTACATATGCGCCCCGTATTCGGACGAGCGCAGAAGTACCAGGGGCTATATAGTAGCCCCACCGTCAAACTCCTATGGCTAAGTGAAAGTGTTAAAGAAATATAGTCTGATTGCCTCGTTCGTTGCGCTACCACCTCCTTAATGGACCAAGACATTGGATCAAGTGTGAATACGCGTTTTTTGTGAACACCCCCGCATTATATACGTGGGGGCGGAAGCCGATGACTACAAACTTTCACGTTATATACATATATACATAAACAGCCGCACAGGAGGCATCATAATACTTTCTGGCAAAAGTATAAACACAGCCTTCATAACTCAATAAAACATTGTTTTTACAATGGGAGTACATGTCACTAGAACATAATATTCTTCGAGCACTGAGCCTCTATCGAATGAGCACCTTCAAGAACTTCTTCAAAGTAGTGCTCGGCAGCCACTCGGCCCACGACCGAACCCTGTGTTGCAACAGTGGTGGCCTCCATCTCTGCCCACTATGTGTTGACACGGGCAAAGACCATCCGCGCACCCTCTATGCACGCCGAGCTCTTCATAGCATCAATGTGCGGCACAACACCAAGAAATTGTTGCACCAAACTAAAGTAACTATCGGCCTTGGCCCTCTCGGCCACAGATGATCCACAACGGACCTCATGGCGAGTCCGGACAACCTATGGAGCTCGGCCCACTCAGCCATTTGCTCATTCAGCAGCAGCGGACGCACTGGAGCATGGAACTGTGACCAGAACAGCTTTTCCACTTCGCGATCTCCTTGATCCTTGAAGTACTCGGCCGCATCAGCAGCAGTTGCCCCCAAATCCACATAGGCGTCCGCAGAACTCCATAGTTGATCAAGAGAAGCATACTTCGGATCTCCGAACTTAGTCCGCAACAAGAAGGGCTTCCCAGCCACGATATCTGCAGCTTGATGCAGCTCCTCCTTTGTCGCTCTGATTTTAGAGCGGGCTTCCTTGGCGGCTACCATGGCCTTCTCTAGGTCCATCGCCCTCGCTCGGCTATCTTCTTCAAGAAGCTGGTTACGGCCAGTGACATCTTTCAACTTAATGGAAATCTGGGCTATCCTTTCCTTGCTTTGGCGATGCATGGACTGTTCGGCCCGCAGCTGTTCGACCGCCCTTAGAGAAGCCGCATTGCTATTCCTTGCTTGTTCCTTGGCCCGGGCAAGCTCTGCCCGAAGGGTCTCCACGGTGGCAGCTCTATCTGCAGTCACAACATATTAAAGATATTGGCATCCTGCTCCTCTTGCTATACGTTGATCACTAGAGAAATCACTTACCCTGTGCCTCGTCAAGCCGCTTGTTGACAAGCACGATGTCGGCATCTCCCGCATCAAGTTGCCGCTTTAGCTCAGCAAACCCATCAGTCCGGCTAGCCACCGAAGCTTCAGCCACCTGCACATAAAGGCGGTCTGGTCAATACCTGGGACTATGATCCTCTGCTTGCCGCCGTTTCCGACGACAACCAGAGTCTCAGGGGCTACTATCTGCATAGGGCACACCTAATGTGTGCGGTACTATCAAAAACATCCACTATGTCACGTACCTCAAAGCCTTTCAGCAGACTCATAAAAGCTTCATGCAATTTGCTTTCAGCGGATGAAATCCTTTCAACTACCATACTCATTAGCGTACGATGCGCTTCTGAGATGGCCGCTTGCTCCAGAAGATCCTTCAGTGCGTCCGACCGCACACTATACAATTCCGGACTCTTTCTGTTGCTCTCTTTAGGAGCCGAATACTGAGGACTCCGGGTGGTCAAGGGATTACCCCCTGGCCTTGGCGGATCAGGAGAAACCCTCCGTGACGGCACTTCTGGGTCACCCGCCTCATAAGGCGGGGTGTCAGGGGGAGGTGTTTCGCTCTCCATCATCTCTGGAAGAAGATCCCCTAAAGACGAACTCTGTCGAGAAAGGCTATGATCCAAACTACAAGATATAAGCTTCGGTTATTGTCTTCAGAAGTAAGGTAGGATATTATCACTACTAAGTACTTTTTGATTACTTACATCTCGGTCGAGGGCTGATTCCCTTGCGGACACTATGCAGCAAGGGTATCCCCTGGGGTAGGACCCTCTGGCGAAGACTTCTTCCCTCGTTTGGAAACCTCTATTTCCGGATCTTCAGAGGTGGTCCTCTTCCTTCCCCGGGGAGAGGGGATGTCAGATTCTTCTCCCTGGTTGTCCTCCTTCACGGAGGCGCTTGTCCCCCTGGTTGGGATGAGTAGTGAGTGAGGCTCGCTTTCGGCCTCTTTATCCCCCCTTCATCTTCCTTCGAGGGCACCTAATAAGGCGCCAACTCCAGCATTCTGTCTAGTACTGGATCGGCCAAGCCCTCAGGAAGGGGGGCCGGACACCTGATCATCTTCGCCTTTGTTATCCAGTCCTGGTCAAAGAGCGACTTTTCAGCATGATGATGTGATAAATAAGAGAAACAGTGTGTTCGGCCATGGGATTACTTACTTGGGTATCCGGGCGATTATAGCTCAGACCCGCATCCTCGGTGGTGTCCGGACACTTCATTTGTGATCCGAAGAACAACTTGTACATCTCCTCGAGCGTCATGCCGAGGAAGTGATGAATGATTCGCGGTCCCTCTGGGTTGAACTCCCACAAACGGAGAGGTCTACGTTTGCAAGGCGGGACTTGGCGAACTAGCATGACCTGCATCACCGTGACCAGGTTGACGTCTCTCTCAACGAGATCTCGGATGCGACTCTGCCATATCGGCACATCCTTTATTGGACCCCAGTTTAGCCCCTCGCTGATCCATGACGTCAGTTGTGGTGGGGGGCCCGAGCGAAAGGCAGGCATGGCTGTCCACTTGGCACTTCGGGGAGCTGTGATATAAAACCACTCCCGCTGCCACAAATTGGATACCTCTGGGAAGGAACCCTCTGGCCATGGAGCATTAGCGCTTTTGCTTATTACGGCACCTCCGCACTCTACGTGACGTCCCTCGGTCATCTTCGGCTTCATGTTGAAGGTCTTTAGCCACAGGCCGAAGTGAGGGGTAATGCGGAGGAAGGCCTCACATACGATGATGAACGACGAGATGTGAAGGAGGGAATCCGGGGCCAGATCGTGGAAATCCAGCCCATAGTAGAACATGAGTCCCCTAACAAAGGGATCCAGAGTGAGGCCTAGTCCTCGGAGGAAGTGAGAGATGAACATAACACTCTCGTTGGGTTCGGGAGTGGGGTTGACCTGCCCTCGTGCAGGCAGCCTGTGCGAAATTTCGGCGGTCAGATATCTGGCCTCTCTCAGCTTCTTGATGTCCTCCTCTGTAACATAGGAAGGCATCCACCGACCTTGGAGGTTGGATTCGGACATAGTTGAATGTCCGAAGCACCTGACCTGAGCCTGGGGTGTTGGAACTTGAGGTGGGGGAAGGATTCGATTGAGCGCGAGAGGAAAAAGGGACATGTCTTGGCCTCTTTATAAAAAGGGTGAATATCAAGCGTCCTCCTCGCGGCCGTTTTGGACTCGCCTAAAATCGAGGAGTCATACCAACGGGCACGAGTGGGTTACCCACGTTCGTATTGATGAGAATCCCGTAATAAGGGGGACACGATCTCTGCTTCGACAAGACGTGTCAAGAAAACCGCCTCGCGTTATGTGCGGTGCTGGTTGAGAAAAACAGGTCAAATAATGACCGGGCCATGACGTAACGTCGTGTTGTCAAAACACGTCAGCAGATTAGATTTGTGGAAATATTATTCTCTCTATGGTGGTATGTGGAACTTGTTTTGCAGAGCCGGACACTATCCTTGTGTTCAAAATCTTTCATGGAGTATTCAGAGGAGGAACCCGCCTTGCAATGCCGAAGACAATACTGCGTGCGGACTCATCGTCATTGAAGCCTGGTTCAGGGGCTACTGAGGGAGTCCTGGATTAGGGGGTCTCCGGACAGCCGTACTATATCCTTTGGCCGGACTATTGGACTATGAAGATACAAGATTGAAGACTTCGTCCCGTGTCCAGATGGGACTCTCCTTGGCGTGGAAGGCAAGCTAGGCAATACGGATATGAAGATCTCCTCCCTTGTAACCGACTCTATGTAACCCTAGCCCCCTGCGGTGTCTATATAAACCGGAGGGTTTAGTCCGTAGGACAACAGACAATCATACCATAGGCTAGGTTCTAGGGTTTAGCCTCTACGATCTCATGGTAGCTCAACTCTTGTAATACTCATATCATCAAGAACAATCAAGCAGGACGTAGGGTATTACCTCCATCAAGAGGGCCCGAACCTGGGTAAACATCGTGTCCCCTGCCTCCTGTTACCATCCGCCTTAGACATATAGTTCGGGACCCCCTACCTGAGATCCGCCGGTTTTGACACCGACACTCACTCGTCATATAGGCAAATTCGTTAATGTAACATTGGTTAGTACAACCAAAGATAATATCATCAACATAGATTTGGCACATGAATAATTCATCATCATAGGTTTGGTTGAAAAGAGTTGGGCCAAGTGAACTGGGTTTGAAGCCTTTCTTCATGAGGAATTCCTTCAAGGTATCATACCACGCCCGAGGGGCCTGCTTGAGGCCATAGAGGGCCTTACTGAGTCTGAAGACTTTGCCAGGATGCTTTGGATCTTCAAAACCTGGGGGTTGAGAAACATATACTTATTCCTCAAGCTTACCATTGAGGAATGCACTTTTCACATCCATTTGATATAAGATGATATTATGATGGTTAGCATAAGCAAGCAATATGTGAATAGCCTCAAGTAGCAACAGGTGCAAAAGTTTCATCGAAATCAATTCCTTCAACCTGTGTGTAGCCTTGAGCTACTAGCCGTGCCTTATTCCTCACCACATGGACATTTTCATCTTGCTTGTTGTGATAGATCCATTTGGTGCCGATGATATTGTGCTTGCGTGGGTCTGGTCGCTTGACAAGTTCCCAAACATTGTTTAGCTCGAATTGATATAATTCCTCTTGCGTTGCTTGAATCCACTCAGGCTCCATAAATGCCTCATCTACTTTGGTGGGCTCTATGATAGAGACAAAAGCAAAGTGCCCACAAAAGTTAGACAAATGTGAAGCTTTTGAGTGTGTGAGAGTACCTGGTGCTTTGATGGCGTTGATGATTCTCTCAATTTGCACTTCATTAGCAACGCGAGGATGAGCGGGTTGACGACGTTGAGTGGGCTCAGCATTTTCTTCAGACCCATTTTCCTCAGGTGCACCAGCATGATGTTCTTCACGTTCTGGAATGACTTCTTCAGCAGATTCTTCGGTAGGTATGACATCCTCAGTAGCCTTGAAATTTATGGATTCCTCAGGTGACATTTCATCTAGCACAGGAGGTAGGTGCTCTCTTTGCGAGCCGTTAGTTTCATCGAACCGCATATCAACAGTTTCAACAACCTTGTGGTGATAGGTGTTGAAGACTCTGTAGGTGTGCGAGTCCTTTCCGTAACCAAGCATAAATTCTTCATGTGCTTTTGATGCAAATTTAGAATTGTGATGAGGATCTCTAATCCAACATTTAGCAACGAAGACTTTGAAATAACTCACATTGGGTTTCTTGTCAATGAGGATTTCATATGATGTCTTTTTGAAGAATTTGTGAAGATATAGCTTGTTGATGATGTGGCACGCAGTATCAATTGCCTGAGGCCAGAAGCAAGGAGGCGTCTTGTATTCATCAAGCATAGTGCGAGCCATCTCAACAAGAGTCCTGTTCTTGCGCTCCACGACGCCATTCTGCTGAGGAGTATAAGGAGCAAATAACTCGTGAGTAATACCAAGTTCATAAAGATAGTCATAAAGACTAGTATTCTTGAACTCGGTTCCATTGTCACTTCTAATGTGCTTGATCTCCACACCAAAGTTGGTTGAAGCCCTCGAGGAAAATCGTTTGAAGACTTCCTGCACTTCAGTTTTGTAAGTGATGATATGCACCCATGTGTAACGAGAATAGTCATCAACAATGACAAAGCCATATAAATATGCATCATTAGTGAATGTGGCATAATGAGTAGGGCCAAAGAGATCCATGTGAAGCAATTCAGATGGACGAGTGGTAGTCATGATGGTCTTTGAGGGATGCTTGGCCTTGGTCATCTTTCCAGCTTCAGAAGCTCCACACAGATGATCCTTGAGGAATTTGACACCCGATGACCCACAAGTATAGGGGATCTATCATAGTCCTTTCGATAAGTAAGAGTGTCGAACCCAATGAGGAGTAGAAGGAAATGATAAGCAGTTTTCAGTAAGGTATTCTCTGCAAGCACCGAAATTATCGGTAACAGATAGTTTTGTGATAAGGTAATTTGTAACGGGTAACAAGTAATAAAAGTAAATAAGGTGCAGCAAGATGGCCCAATCCTTTTTGTAGCAAAGGACAAGCCTGGACAAGCTCTTATATAAAGGAAAGCGCTCCCGAGGACACATGGGAATTATTGTCAAGCTAGTTTTCATCATGTTTATATGATTCGCGTTCGGTACTTTGATAATTTGATATGTGGGTGGACCGGTTCTGGGGTATTGTCCTTCCTTGGACAAGCACCCCACTTATGATTAACCCCTCTTGCAAGCATCCGCAACTACAAAAGAAGTATTAAGGTAAACCTAACCATAGCATGAAACATATGGATCCAAATCAGCCTCTTACGAAGGAACTCATAAACTAGGGTTTAAGCTTCTGTCACTCTAGCAACCCATCATCTACTTATTACTCCCCAATGCCTTCCTCTAGGCCCAAACAATGGTGAAGTGTCATGTAGTCGACGTTCACATGACACCACTAGAGGAAAGGCAACACACATCTCATCAAAATATCGAACGAATACCAAATTCACATGACTACTTATAGCAAGACTTCTCCCATGTCCTCACGAACAAACGTAACTACTCACAAATCATATTCATGTTCATAATCATAGGTCTATTAATATGCATAAAGGATCTGAAAATATGATCTTCCACCAAGTAAACCAACTAGCATCAACTACGAAGAGTAATCAACACTACTAGTAACCCACAGGTACCAGTCTGAGGCTTTGGGACAAAGATTGGATACAAGAGATGAACTAAGGTTTGAGATGAGATGGTGCTAGTGAAGATGTTGATGGAGATTGACCCCCTCCCGATGAGAGGATCGATGGTGATGACGATGGTGATGATTTCCCCCTCCTTGAGGGAAGTTTCCCCGGCAGAACAGCTCCGTCGGAGCCCTAGATTGGTTCCGCCAAGGTTCCGCCTCGTGGCGGTGGAGTTTTGTCCCGTAAGCTTGCTTATGATTTTTTTCCAGATGAAAGACCTCATATAGAAGAAGATGGGCATCAGAGGGCTGCCAGAGGGCCCACGAGGCAGGGGGGCGCGCCCCCACCCTCGTGGATGGTGGGTGGCCCCCCTCTGGTACTTCCTTCACCCAATATTTTTTATATATTCCGAAACATGCTCCCGTGAAGTTTCGGGACTTTTGGAGATGTGCAGAATAGGTCTCTAATAATTTCTCCTTTTCCAGCCCAGAATTCTAGCTGCCGACATTCTCCCTCTTCATGTAAACTTTGTAAAATAAGAGAATAGGCATAAGTATGGTGACATAATGTGTAATAACAGCCCATAATGCAATAAATATCGATATACAAGCATGGTGCAAAATGGACGTATCAACTCCCCCAAGCTTAGACCTCGCTTGTCCTCAAGCGGAAGCCGAAATCGAAAAATATGTCCACATGTTTAGAGATAGAGGTGTCGATAAAATAAAATACGGACATGAGGGAATCATGATCATTCTTATAGCAGCAACATATATATA